>NC_052532.1:104237608-104542447 GCF_016699485.2 Gallus gallus
GGCTGGGCAGCAGGCTAGACCTATCCCCTTGGGATGAGTCCATCCCACTAGGCAACAGTTGGGTATAATAAAATGTGATAATGTTCTAGTAGCACAGATTATCCACAATATTAAAGTAATAAATGATAGTCTGCAGAAAATCCACAAGATAACCAATAATATCTCTGAGCATAAGCAATTAAAAGACTCTTCCTTTTTAATAATTATTAAATTATTTTTCATCTCCTTCTCATTGAAAGAAAAATATGTTTTTGTGCCCATGGTTGAAGCAATTTTAGCAACATGGTTAGTGGGCACAGTGGTGATGGGCTGACAATTGGACTAGATGATATAGAAACCTTTCCCAACCTTAATGATTCTGTGATTCTTTGCTCTGACACGGTTCTCTTGTGTGACCTTGATCAAACTGCTTAACACCTTTGAAATGGGTTACTGTCTGTAAATTAGTGATAATAGATTTATCTCTGCTTTCTCTTGCAGCTTCTATTTTAATTGAATAGGAAGTGTCAGCTGCTTACTTTGCTTCTATATATTACTCATGAACAGCATTTAGCATAATGTGACCTGACTTCAGCTGAAGCCTTTGGTATTCTTGTACTACTATTAAGACTGTGGACTGGGGAGTTCAGTTTAAATGATGTAAATGACAAGTGCTTGAGAACCTGATAGGAGTGATTATTATACTTTAATTATCTTTGAGAAGGATTTTTTATGCATACTTATTTTAATAAGAATTTGTAAATTCATGCCTCTGCCTAAACTGGAGCAGTGTGCAGGTTTGAAGTGCCGAATTTCTACGAGGTTCCCATCAATCAGGGTCTTTCTGTTCTAGCCAAAATCAGACAGAAAATCTCAGGAGGAACCTCTCTTTCATGAATTTTGTAGACCAGTTTCTCATCAGCCAAGAGGTTTTAGGGAACTGCATGCCTATCAATAACTACTACCTCTAAGACTCAGGCAACTGCAGAAATCCACAGTTCTCTATTTGCTGCTTTAGGAACAGTTTAGGGTTTTTTTAGGATGTGGTTCTGGGCAGCCTGGTCTGGTGGTTGGCAGCCCTGCACATAGCAGGGGGGTTGAAACTCGATGATCATTGTGGTCCTTTTCAACCCAGGCCATTCTATGATTCTATCATTCTTTGATTCTTTTTTGGGTAAGTAGTTGAGCTGCGAAATCATATACATTTTGTACTCATTTTATGTATTTAGGTTTTTGGAAAAACCTTTGAAGATTTTTTTTTTTTTCTGAACGACAGTGTTGCAGACTTGTTTAGCTCCCTCAGTTGCTCAATAGTTCAAAAGGTCAGTTTGGCATGTGCAGCTAGAGGTGGAAAGGGTAGGATTTGAGTAATGATGAAGAATTGTTGGCTTCTTCAAAACCTGACTGCAGGCATCTGGCCTTGTTTCTGCAGTATGTCTTGCAATCTAAGTTAAGACTGAAAAACCTTTAGGAAATAGGAAATAACTTCCTTCATATATTGCTTTCCATAAACAGCTTGAGGTCAGTGTTATCTTCCTTTTCTCCCATGGATCTTCCTTACTTTATGGGATTAGATTTCTGAGCAAGGTACCGTGTTTATTTTCCTTCATCTACTACTTAGAATCATAGAATCGTTTTAGCTGGAAAGGACCTTTAAACTCCATCTGGTCCAACTCCCCTGCAATGAACAGGGACACCTGGAGCTCCATCAGGTGCTCAGAGCCTTGACCAGTCTGACCTTGAGTGTCTGTAGATATAGGGCATGGGCATCCACCACATATCTGTGCAGCCTGTTCTACTGCCTGACTACCCTTATTGTAAAAAACTCAGCCTGTCTTCACAGGGGAGGTGTTCCATCCCTTGGATCATTTTTGTGGCCCTCCTCTGGATACGCTCCAACAGGTCCATGTCTCTCCTACTGAGGACTCCACATCTGGACGCCGTACTCCAGGTGAGGCCTCACTAGCGCAGAGCAGAAAGGCAGGATCACCTCCCTCCACCTGCTGGCCACACTTCTTTTGATGCAGCCCAGGATACAGCTGGCTTTCTGGCCTGTGACGACACACTACTGGCTCATGTCTAGCTTGCCATCCACCAGTCCCCTAAGTCCTTTTCAGCAGGGCTATGTTCTGTGCTTTCATCCCCCAGCTTGTGCTGATAGTGGGGGCTGCCACGACCCAGGTGCAAGACCTTGCACTTGGACTTGTTCAACCTCGTGAGGTTCTCTTTGGACCCACTACTTGTGCTTGTCTAGGTCTTTCTGAGTGACATCTGTGATTGATCTAATCAACAGAAAAAAAAATTATATTTTTTTAAAAGATGCTTTCTTTCTTGTTTACATGCTAAGCAAAAACCCTTAGGTAACCTCTAATTTTCATACTTCTCCCCTTGAAGGAGACTGTCACGAGACATTCAGGTTCTCTTTGACTGGAGGATTTAAAGATTAACATCCTCCAGGAATGTGGGGATATCAGCAGCTCTGCTTTGGTGCAGGGGAATTAAATGACCTCTCAAGACTCCTAGTTCAGTTTTCTGTCTCACCTATGTAGCACTGCAATATGTCTAGAAAGAGCAGAAAAGATCCTGCATATAAATATCTCATTACAGTGCTCTTTTTTCAATAACACTTGAAAGGTCAAATTTGAAAGGAAAATCCCTGTGCAACCTTTAACTACCATGTTCCTATTGATACATAAACTTCCTACATTTTTTAAAGATCACAGAAAAATGTCTAAAAAGCAGCAGCAGCAGGAAAAAAAAAACAGCTGTACAGTACCTGCTTGAGGAAACTTGGACATATGTTTGACTAGGAGCAGAAAATAGTGAATTTTGAGAGAAAATAGTCTTACTATGAAGAAACGCTGTGTAGATGGGAAAAGTGTCTTTATGCTTGGAATCACATGGAAGTATGTGGAAGCACTGAAGTAAGGATAACAGGTGTGTGTTGATAAGCATAAAGGAAAACATGTAGAAGAACAAATGCACACTAATTCTTGTATGCATGCAAAGCAAAAGTGTGTCTGGTTTCAAACAGTCCTGCACGTTATATTTCTTCTGGTGGTATATCTGTGAATCAGTCTGACAGGTACTACAGAATATGTTGACCCCATCTCTTTTTTCATCTCAGTGGCTAAATCTATCCTCAGAAATGCTTGCATTCCTTTTTCTAGCTTCAAATGAAAAATAATATTAGACTTAAACTACTGTGGTGTGTGGATACCTGCAGGGGATGATGGATTTCTTAAATAAATGTAGAAGCCCAGTCATTTATTAAAAAAAAAACAACAACAAAAACCCAAAACAACTCTGGCTAAACTGAATGAACAATGATCATCTATTAATATTAAGAATGACATGTCTTGCTACTACTTTGGCTCTGGATTGGCATCACTGTTTAGGGACATTTTGAAACAGCACTGCAGAGTGGATGACGCTCAAATCTGTATCAAAAAACAAAAAAAACTACCAAAATCTTTCTTCAGAGAAGTTCAGGGAAGAGGAGACCAGAAAAATAAAGGAAGACTAGCCATTAGACAAGACATATGAGGTAAGTTCAGCAACTGATTTTACCCACTTTATATGCATTTTGTATAAACCAAAGGTCGCACTTCAGATCTATGTTAAATCATCAAATAGCTGCTTTCAAAATGTCAGCAATTCATTGCACAAATAGTCTACCAAATAATAGTTAACCAAGTGTAAATAGCATGCAGATTCTCATGTAAATTCTGGGAAAACTGTTAACCTCGGCTGAAAGTAGAAAATATTTTTCATGGAAAGTCATTTCATACACGTGCCTCGGCTGATTTAGTCTGGGCATAGCTCTGCTATAAATAATTTCAGATGTGTGGATTATACAGAAAGGACACATTTGATCTTATTAACATAGCTGTACTTTCTATCCTCTACCCAAGAGTTTCTTGCTGCATAAAATCATCCTCTTTGTAGATGCATGTCACTGGTTTAGGGAATACATTGGGTCAAACCTTTAAAGAGAAAATATTTGTATAGTGATCACAAGCCTGGATTTTTCCCTATATTTCATTGTAAGTAGAATAACATGTGAAGGAGCTGAGTGTTTTTCTGTTTATTTCAAAATACAGCCCTGGAGCTCTAGGTGAGACCAGCTCTATTTGTTTTGCACTGAGCTTAGCTGTTAAGCCACCTATCTCCTTTCTTTCTTCCCTTTCTCTTACTGGCTTGTCAGCTCCCTTACTCCTTTCTTTCCCACCACATTTGTTCTGTCAAGGCCTCCATCCCAGAAAGCAGAAAGTATGATTTCAACTGAGGGCATGTAAAGGGAACCCAGCCACCCAGCATTCTCAAGGAAGCAGGATGAAGGTTGGGTGAAAAGTATGTTGCTGAGCTATCTTTATTCAAGTACCCTGTCACATTTCTTTCCAATTACTGGATTTTTTTTTCTGACAAAGAAGGCATAAGAAGAGGTTTGGAGCTCACTTACAATTGGAAATGCATATTGCTTTATGGTGCAACGTGAGTGGAGTGTGGCTTTGCTTTGATGCACTCATGGTGATTGTTCATTCTTCTGTGACAGATCTGTTCCACTAAGCCAACTTGCTTCACATCTCCCATTTCTTGCCAGCCCTGTGCCCAGTGCTTTCAATCTCTGCTTCTCCATGGCAAGCTTATTTCTGACCATCCTGAGGAAATCTTCCCTGCCCTAGGGTGGGTTTTGGAGTCATAATATCTTTTCAGTACATTTTTCCTGTCAATAACACTTCTACCCCATAGCTGCACCATGAGCCCCTACCTTGCTTTATGCTCGCCCTAATTAATGGTTATTAGTTAACCATCAGCAGGAACCACTTTTATTTCAACTCATTGCTCTGTGGTATATGTGATCAGGCTCAAAGAGTTTGCTGAGGTGTGTTATTGTGCTTTCTAGCTCTTGAGATGCAGTTTATCTCTTCCTGTAGGCTGTGGGAACTTTCAGCATACTATGAGCTGTGTAGAGCTAATTAAATGAAGTATGTTCTCGCACATCGCTGTCTGGCCACACTACATTTCCTGGTTTACTCAGCCGTGGGATGGGACCTTCTTCCCATCAGTAGTGGCTGGGTGAGGAGCCATGGTGGGGCTGAGCCAGGCCCTTTTCCTAAGCTGTGAGCATAGGGAGGCACAGTGCCCATCTGGGAGCTGTTCAGGTGTCCATGTTTGAGAGGGGATCAGTGCATCCATACTGGCATTTTGGCATGGCACGCATTAGCAAAAGTAGAAGCGGGAGGTCACCCAGTGCAGCAGTGCCCTGGTGAGCTGTATGTTGTCCCAGGCTACCAGGAGAAAGTTGGTCCTAGCTGTATGCCAGGCAGAGCTGCCAGCTCAAGAAGCGCTCCCCAGTGTTTGTTGATACTGCCGAGTCAGGCTAGTCTGCAAATGTTTATTGTCTTCCACCATTCAAATTATTTATGAAAATGGTGAATTGATAATAAAATACTGAATGCCTGTTTTGACATTTTGCTCAGTGTGATATATTCCCAAAGAACTAGTTCCTTGGGACTATAAAGGAGATGCAGCCAGTCTTTTATAAGACATATAACCCATTAAGTGTATGGATGAGTTGGTTCTTCAGTGACTAAAAATAATTTGTCTGTAAGCTTCCTTCCTGCTGTGCTACTGCTGCATACAAAAGTGGTTCAGTATTGCATGTTGTCTTGCTAGGATAATGCTGATGAACTTAAAGAATTAATTCCTTGATGTAAGTTTACCATCTTTCCCACAGTCACAGCTTGTCATTTTAAAAAATTTTGGATTTGCTACCAGCTACTTTAGTTTCAATCTTTTTCATACAACAGCTGACCATTTGCCATCCGGGTAGTCTGTAAAGTATAGAAACAATTTATATCTTACTTATCAGACTCAAGTGACCACCTCTCAGAAACCTGTTGAATTTCAGTCCTAGGGATGTTTTTCAAGCAATTAAAGTTGGTTAATCCAGAATGGAAATTGGTATTGGGCAAGAGGGGCGTGTGTCTATTCTGCAAAATAGATTCTAATATGGAAACAAACAAACAAAGCAGACGCCACTGCATAATTCATCATAATTTAGATATGCTAGCTCTGGCAATAGTATACAGATTAAAATGGCTTCCGGTTGTAGTCAATTCTGCATCCTTCTCTAGTGTTCCTGTTGAACGCTATCAGATTGCTTTCATGGGTACATACCTGCATGGAACAGTCCAAGAACATCTTCAGCCTCACTACTCTCTACTCTGGTAAGGAAGTAAGCTAAACTGCTATTACAAGCGCTTGCTTTCAGGATGGCATCTTCAACAAAGGTAGAACAGAGCATTTTCCAGTATTTTTTTCCATATTTTTCCATATCTTATTTTTTTAAAAAGTCATGCATGTGAGGTGGATATATTGCTGATGCTCTGGTAACTTACTCGCAGAGATAAAGTTGAAAGCCATATAAATAATTCATGTTTCCTCCTGTTGACTGTCTTTTACTTAGCATCAGATTCATTAAAATCAGTAGAAAGAATACATAGAATCATAGAATCACAAAGTATGGGAAAGACCTCTGCAATCAAATATTCCAACCATCAGCCCACCCCCACCACGCCCACTGCCCACGTCCCTCAGTGCCACATCCACACGGCTCTTCAACACCTCCAGGGATGGTGACTCCACCACCTCCCTGGGCAGCCTGTGCCACTGCCTCACTGCTCTTGCTGAAAAGAAATTTCTCCTTATGTCCAACCAGATACTTATTTTACAGAACAAAAGGTGTTATAATTACTGAATTAAGCCTTTAGATAACAGTGTCAAACATATCATGCTAATTAGGTATTGCATGAAGACTATTTTATTTTGATTATGGCTTCTGTCACTATGCTGCTGTCAAGGACTGTCTTCCAGTTCACCTATTTTCTTATAGGAAAGCAAGACTAGACATTTAAAACAGTTGTACCCAAGGTTTGTGCAGATGTGGATACTTTGCATGCTAAGAACAGAAACAGTAAAAGATAACTTGGGCATCAATAATTGGGCAAGTTTTCTGTCACTAATTATGCAGTCAGATAAGCCTTTATATCGGACTTTATATCACTGCACTATCAGAGAGCTTTCCAAATGGGTTGCAGCTATTGTGCTCCAGATATGCGCTGAAATGGGCAGATAACTTAGACAGGTAGTGGATAGAGAAGATTACTTGGCAGAGTTCAATCCCTGACTGGGGTGATATTTTTTTGTATGAAGAGAGATAATAGTTACAGAAGAGAAGGAACGGTGACAGCATGCCAGAAAAGCTTTTCTCACACTTCAAAGCATCCTCCAGAAATGCTCAGACTCTGATTTAATCATCATAGGAAGATTATTTAATCTATCATGAAAGTGGATTTAAATTAAAATATATATATATAACTAATCTTCTGTTTGTTTTGAAGGGGGAGTGATGGAAGCAGAAAACAAGCGAGTCTTTAATGAAAGCTGTCTTTTCTGAGTGACATCTTTCTGACAAGAGAAGCATCCGTTGAATGCATATGAAAGTTGATCCTTGTGCTTTCTCTTCTTCCCTCTTAAAAGGACGCAGATTCACCAGTGTGCACAATGTTTTTAAAAAATAAATGGCAACCTACTCAACACCTCTGAGTGGGAAATCCTCCGGGAGGATTTGCACGGTGCAGATGTCCTCCACATCCTCCTGCCCCGGACCATGAGACACTGATACTCAGCCTCTGCCCTCTGAGCAAGCCGTTAATCTGACATGCAATCTGATTGAATGAAACCGGGTAAATCCCTGTTGGATAACAAAATGCTAGATTAGCAGTTAGGAAACCCTGTGATTAGAGAGATTAACTGCTAAAGACATCATTCCTTCTGATGTAAAGCCTCTATTTTCATTTAGAGCTGGTAGTCCATGAAAAACTACTGCACTAGCAATTAAGAAACTGTAAACGTGTTGACCTGCAGAAGGGTGATTGAAACTTCAGGTAACTGTGACAGCAGTATTTCTTGCCGTTTCTTGTTAGGCAACCCGTTTGTCTTCCTCTGAGCATTTAAGGCTGTGTCTTCTCAAGACACACTGATTTCTTTGAAGGGAACAGGATTCAGTGCCGTCTGTAACAAGGAGAAAAATTCCTTCTGTTTGGCCTTATCATTTCATTAGGTCCGGGGCAACAGCTTCTAAGCAAGGAAGTGGCCATAAAGATCCTAAGGTTCCCCACAGTTTTTGGAGCTACCTGCTGGAAATCTGCCTCGAAACATTAAAGGTTACACTGGTGTCCCCTAGTGATACTTGCAAATGCTATAATTTAAAAAATAATTGTTGAAATATGGCACACACTTTAATAGGTACCACTAAATTAGCTTGCTGGTTTGATTCAATATAGACATGATATTTAGTTTTTGCAGGTGCAGGAACTTTACAAATCGTACTATAACTATTTTTTCAAATATTTCTTCATCTCCTTCCAAGTGTCATGGAAGAGTTCGGCCCTCTGCTTCTCTGAGCACATCCGTATAAAACCTGAATGCTTGTTTACTATCAACTGATAGGGAAATATTAGTATTCTTTTGGGGACAATTGTGTTTATATAAAATTCAATTTCTTCACATAATGAAGGTGATTAAAAACGAAAACAGGGATTGTGGAACAGCGATGACCTTCATAGGAAATGTATTACGGTTACCTTTAACAGGCTGCTTTAAATATGAACTCTCATGTCTGTTTCCAGAGACATGATAGGTAAGGAATTAAGTTAAGCTAAATCACACAAAGAGGGTACTGTTCACTGTTTACTTTTGGGGTAAGCAGAAAATATCTTGATGTAAGCTTTCTAATATTCTGCTAGGATCTAACTGTATCTTTGGGCATCCAAATTTTCTAGATAGCATAGCTCATACTTAACTCACTGAATAGAGACATTTATTAGATTACCTTCTGTGCTCACACACTAAAACTAAGACATCTTTTCCTCTATACCAACAAGAAGAGTTAACAATTCACAGGGTGCAGCTGGAGTGCTCTGGACATGAGATTAGTTTCTCTAGTTTGTATTTTCAGCAGTCTGGTGCTTTGTGCATGAGTAAAATCCTGTGGGAGGAAGTTTCAACCCCATCTGTGGAAAATTCACTGAAAATTTCCCACTGTCACTGTTTGGGAATGAAAGAGCTCACTACTGGCTTGCCAGAACAAAGCTTTCAACATCTTTGTCATCTCCATTGTCACCCTGCAACAAACAGCAATCCATTTCCCTGTGATATGTTTTTTCTCCCTCCGGTTGCGCTAGTTTGCTTCAGCCCTTTGCAAGGTTGAAATATCATCCACAGTGCTCTCATCTGGTCCTGCCTCACTGTTTTTTGAGATCAGAATTTTTTCTTAGCCTTGCTGCTTCCAGGAAGAGAGGGTAGGCAGCTCTAGGATGAAAACCTCTGTTTGCTTTTGGAATGTCCTAATTAATCGCTTGAAAATCTTTGCTGAAGGGTTTTTTTTTTCTCACAGTTTTCAGAAACCATGGGATGCTTTTGCTGAGTGTACATGCTTGTCAGAAAACTAAGCAACAAAACCACACAAAAACCAACCAACCAACCAACCAAAGAAACCCACACCCATGTGACAGCTTTATTTTGTAGAAAACCCAACTGGAAAAAAGAAAATCTAGGTGTCTCACAGAGTCTCCTTGACTGTATGTATTATAAATAGGTGTACGATGTCAGTTGTGGGCAGAACCCAAAGGATATGTCAAAGCGTCAGCTAATGAATAACTGTTATTTAAACTGTTTCCCAATCTGAATAACAGCTCACTGGTCCAGAGCTCACCTGCAGGTGGAGAGCAGACCCAGTAACACTGTAAATGTACCCCAGCACCTTACTCTGCAATCAGTAACATCCCAGCTTTCGGTACTTTATCCATCCTTAGTAATTCTCCTCGTGGTAGTCACGGTGAAGAGTCTTCCCTGCTGTAAGTGTTCTGGGGCTATTAAATAGCGAAATCCCTGTTTCCATAGCAGATGCTCAAGTGCCCTTGAGGATGGAAGTGGTACAGACATAGGGGTGTCATGACAGCCTCCCAGGCATTGCATGCCTGCAACTGCTGGCAGTGCACTGCTCCAAAATACAGAAAACTAACAGAGCCAACCCTGTCCTCATCCCTCTGTGCTAAACGTTGATCCTTCTCTGTCAGCTCAGGTTGTGCCCCAAAGACACAGGCCTGCAGAGATAGGCAAAGCTACCCTGGTCTGGCTGGGAGGTGAAGCAGGGAGAGAGACCTGCTCTAGGAGTTCCTGTGTGCTTGCCCTGACCTTATGGGCTCTTCCCTTCTCAGAGCCACCAAGACAGATAGCACTGGGAGCATCACTTATTGCAACACAGTGCCCTCTGACATCTCTCTCTTGGTGGGTGGAGGCTGTGGGTGCTGTAGGCACACAAACACATTGTAGGCCAGGCCAGCCCTGTTCTCCCTCCTAGGAGGAAAGGAATTGGGGATTGCTTGGGGAAGCAGAAATGAATTGCGGACATTTAGAGGGCAAGACGTATGAGGAGCAGCTGAGGCCCCTCGGTGTGTCCAGCTTAGAGCAGAGGAGCTGAGGGGAGGCCTGATGGCGGCTGCAGGTCCTCACAGGGAGCAGAGAGGCAGCACTGAGCTCTGCTCTGTGTGACAGTGACAGGGCCCGAGGGAACGGCATGGAGCTGTGTCAGGGGAGGGGCAGCTGGGGGTTGGGGACAGGGTCTGCACCAGAGGGTGGTGGGCATGGAACGGCCTGCCCAGGGCTGTGGGCACGGCCCCAAGGGCTGGAGTTCAAGGAGAGTTTGGGCAGTGCTCCCAAATATTGGGTTTGATTTTGGGTGGTGATATGTGGAGCCCAGAGTTGAAAGAAAATCTTGTATAAAGACGTGTGCTCAATAAAGTGACATGGATCTTTCAGAAGCAAACCTAAGTGCTTCCAAGCAGCACCTTATCTGAAACCTCTGGGGAGTCGAGGGAGCATTACAAGCTGCTTCATGCTTGTATGCATTTCAGAAAGGATGAGCACAGCGTTATCTGGTTCAGGTGTTTCTGTAATTGTGATTCATTAGGCTAATGCACAATGCTTGGTGTCTAGCACCTGTGTGCTCCTGCTGGGCTGGTGTCAGTACTCTCAGCTGTTATGTGAAATTCATGGCTCTACTGGCTAGTTCAAGATACTTTCCTTCTCTAGCAGTCTCTTTCCAATGTATTTCTTGGTCTCTTCAGCACTGAAGGTGCAGTTGCAAGGAGCCTTTAAATGACCCAGCAACATGATCAGCATGCTGAGTTTTTTTGTCCTCTCAGAGCAGGATTGCCCACATGCTCCCAATGGTTCATAATACTCTTTCTCTTACTGAGCATTCCTCCTCCACACTGAAGGGAGAGGAGGAATAAGGGCATGCAGTCCTTACTGAGCACAGCTGGCTTGTCACAGGGTGACAGCAATAAAAGGGCTAGACAATTTTTAAGATGGCTAGTTGTGTCTGAAAGGCTCCTATGGGCTGGATGGGGGAATGAGGTGCCTGCCCCATCCTCTCAGTGATTGTAGGGCCGATATGTGTTCAATCCTGCAGACTGTAGATCAGCATCCTTACTTGTCAATATTCATGGGGACTTCAGAGAGCTGATACAGTGCCCAGGGCTTTCTAGGCAGTCTGGGGTAGGGGGGTGGGGGGGAGGGTTTGGGATCTGAGGTCTTTGTGTCTGCTGTTTTCATTATTCAGAGTCAGGCTGGAAACCCAGCTTTTCCCCAGATGTCAGCTTGTCTGAGCTGGAGGCTACCATGTCTGTAAGGTTGCCTCATGCCACTGGCTTTTATCAGCTGCTGCTGTTTTCTGGGCACAACATGAATGGGTGACCAATGTGTAGGTTTCATCTCTTGGGCTGTCAAAGTCTTGAACTGCAGGGGCGAGCTTCATGTTTTACCAGTGATGGCCATATAACGATCGCATTAACGATAACAGAGCTTGAACTGGGGGAGGTTAAGAGAGGCAAACAGGAATCAGAATTCAACAGACAAAAAACGCTCACCTTTATCAATAGATGGGGTTGAAATAAAATCACAGTTGTTTGACAGGTGTAAGTGACATATCTTTAAATAGTGGCAGCTCTGATCCTTGAGAAATTGTGCCTCCTGCAAGCCTGACAGAGAGCAATTAAGGGACAAGCTCAGCAGTCAATAAATGCCCCATAGGATTACTGGTTCACAGCAGACTCGCAAGATGCAGTCCTCTGACAAGGGGCTCAGAAGGGAATAAGCTGATCCTCATTTGTTTTGCAGTAGCTTATCAATCACAGTGTTGGCCTGGGCCCTGTGCACACAGCTTAAACAGTTGCTTACATATTTCCAATGTTCTCTCTTTTCCACTGAGCCTGCCTTACCACTTTCTCAAGGAATTTGGTGGATGTTTAATAGCCCTTAGTAAGACTGCAGTCTGTTGGTTGGTAGTGATATAGGAAAGATCACTTAACATCAAAACACGGCCATTTCTGGAATGAAACACATTAAAGCCATTCAACAGCATCAGTCAATATTGTATTTCTCTTTTATAAACAATGAGGATGCATGCCTGCTGCTGCCAAGACAGAGATCTGATGAGGACATTTGCTTTCCTAATGGATAATCTCTAATCAGGCTTATCTTGTACTGCATGCTGCCATGCAGGAAAAAAGGCAGGAAAAATATTTATTGGGATACAGTGGAAAGGTTGCAGTAATCATGTTTGCTACTGTGTCAATGTGTAAGATTGCCCTGTGCTTGTTCATCCTCCCTTGAGACAAAACAGCTTTCTCAGTCATGTCATGAATTTACAATTAGCATCTGAACTGAAGGAAAATGTTTCCAGTGACACAGAAGTGAAGGTGCTTTAAAAATTTTTTTTTGTTTGTTTGTTTTAAACAAATGTACATAGAGAAAATAAGACGAGATGTGTGACTGTGAATGGACTGCATGTGTGTGGGTATGTGGAGCTGGGACCTGTCTGTGAGTGGCGTATGAGCAGTCTAACCAGTGACCTGAGTGTGTTTTGAAGAGGTTAGAAAAGGTCACAGCTCCAAACCAGAAGAGTGCTTGGCTGAATCCTCAAATACTAGTGGGATTTAGATGGAGCCCAAAGCATCTTCCTTAGATGCAATTTTAACTAGCTGAAATACCAAATATTCTGTTGAACCAAGGTGAGAGGTAGGCTGGTTTCAAGCCCCTGTGCAGGCATACCACATGACCATGGGTGCTCTGAGCAGTGCTCATGGACAGTGCAAGGTGTAGGCACAGGGACATGTCAGAAGCCGGCACCAGGCCACTGCTGGCCTAAGGCAGGAGCAAACAGTGAGATTGAGTGTCCCTTCATTTCCTTCACTGTCTACTATTAATCCTTTCTGTAGTTTCTCAAAAGGAGGCCAATTGGCAAAGGAGTTACAGATCACAACAGCGCTGCCATGAAAATACCAAGAGATGAAACGGAGCAGTGGGGTGTGTTAGTGGTCTGCAGCTGCTCAGAGCTTTTGGGGAACTACATTTCACTGAGTAGTTCCCACCTAGTGTCCACCCCATTTTGGGGGAAACTCATGTTGAAGTGGGTATTATGACCCATCATGGAATCTTCATTCCTGCGGATGGCAGAGAAGGGCATAGCCTCACACAGTGATCTGTTGCTTCATGAAATCATGGCAGGCTGGTTAGCTTCTTTGCCGTAAGTGTAGTTTGGTAAGGTGCCATCTGAAATTAACACCGAGACCTTCTAATATGCTGTGAGTCTTTCAACCTACTAAAAAGAAAAAAGAGAAGATCCAAGTATGCTCTATTTGTTGTTTCTCCACGTATTTCTACCCAGACAGCAAAAACAGTTTCTTTTTTCCCTAAGTATTTTTTTTTTAAGGGGTGGGCCACTAATGGGAAAGCTGAAATGTAAAAAGCAGTAAACAAAACACTACCTCTTAGTTTCAGGAAAACATTAATAGATATCTAAAAAAATGGAACTCAGATTTCTTCAACCTCAAGGTCTAAGCCAAAGAAGAGTCATCCTTTAGAGATAAAAAGAAAAGGACCTGATTATAAATCTTTTATCACTTTGAACCTATTCATTTAAAAATATCTTAGCTGAAGGCTGTGGTTGGCAGAGTGATAGAGTTACTCAGACTGGAAAATAATAACTTGCTTTTCAATCATAATGGTGGTCTGAAAGGCCTGTTTGTAACTTGATGATGACATAAATAAAAGAAATTACTTTCAGAAAGATGAAGGTATGGTATTATGATATCCTCTGTGAGCACTGAGGGCCAGGGGCTGTTTTTCTTAATTGCTGCTCATCAACTCAACATATTACTAGAGTAGGCAACACACTAAGCTTCCCAAAAGCAAGCAATCATTGGAGCTTTCTACTGTAGTCACTGTAAAAGACTGTTTTTGCTTTCCCAGAGGCTGGCTGCTCTGAACTCTCTCAGACAAACTCATGGAGGATAAGTAGGAAATGCTGGAAAACAGCAGTCATAATTTATGTCTTCTATGGGAGAAAAACAAGAATCTAGGAAGTTTGGAGCCAGATAGCTTAACTGTGGGTGCCTGGACACACTGGTATAAACTAACTGCTTCATAAACAATTGGTTGGAAATGAACAAGAATGAATATGAATCTGTCAATTCCAAGTCTTGTTAATGTGATGAATTTTCTTCTTTAACAACTTAATGAGCCCTGTGGGTGAGGGGAGAGCTCCTCCACCTCAGTTTTAATAAGTTTTTGATCCCATCCTATGTGATATTTTCATAAACAAGTAGGATGGTAGGACAGATGACATATTCTGTGAGGTGGCTGAAAATGTGGAACTGTCCTATTAACTCTCAGAGCTTCACTGTCAAAATGGAAGGATTTATAGGGCATCTGGGTCTCCTTTATACTCTGTCTTTAGTGGGTGTGTTTGCTAAATTTGCAAGTACTAGCAAGCTGGCTAAGGCAAAAAGCATGGCTGAGGACAAACTGATCTGGACAAGCTGTGATACTTGAGAATCAGTCTGTTAAAAAACAAAGTCATTTTGTACTCGGAAATCATCTTCGCCTGTACGCTGAGGGCTCACTTGCTTTACCCAGTCAAATCAAGGCAGACCTTATCACAAGGACTATGAGCAATGGTACTGCTTTTGAGACACGTTAAGCAGTTCTTTTGCCCACCTCCACATGGGTAAGACTTCAAATGGAAGAGCATATCTAGTTTGGGGCATCCTGTTCTGAGGAGAATATGGAGTAATAATAGAAAGCGTAGGGCAAATCAATGATAATGTCATGTGTTTTAGGAAACCCAATTCCCATGAAAAGGCTAAGTGAACTGAGGTGCCTTCTTGCCTATAATAATATAGAAACATATCACTTCTTAAGCAAGGCTTTTGCAAGTAATGTAATTCTTTCTCAGATTGACCCAGCCAGTCTGCAGGGGCTGCACAGGGTGGTGTTGTGAGGAAAATATGGAGGAGAGATCTCTTCACACAATTTCCACCGTTACTGTCTGTTTTTGCTGAGAAAATGGACATGGATATAAGGCAAAGGTAATCAGTGGTAAGCAATAAGTTCCCTGGGGGAGTATAAGAAGGACAATAAAACCTGACACTTTGCTGAACACTATGTAATGAACATCAGTAAAGTCTAAAGCAAATACAGTTGACACAGTTTATTGTGACCCAGCTCCGTGCGCTGTGCAGAAAAGCAATCAGTAGCTTAGTTCTCTAGTTCCCTTTTTTTCAGTCTTGCATTAAGTCTAGGAGTGGTCATAGTGCTGAGACTGCCCTGAGCCCATATGCAACTGAATGTGTAGGACAGCAAGGTACTGCTCCCCGTCTAGAGCATTGGCTAAATCTCTGTCAGATGTTATTTTTCTGGTCAAGGCTTGTTATAAATTGAATATTCTTTGCTCTGTTTTCTAGGTGATGTTCATTTTGAGGTTGAGAATAATTTTATTGGTATGAGGAGCTGGAGGATGTGGCACTGTGATGATGTCAGTGTTGTCTTCGCTTGTTCACTGATCGTTACATTTGTGATTTTTGGATTTTCCTTTTGAACATCTATCACCTGGAGCCATGGCATTACTAAATTATCTCATTTTAAAATAAATAAGAAAGAGAGAAGATAAGAAAAACCAAGTTAGTCACAGATAAGAACCTGAAGAGTGTTCTTTACAACTTCAGAGAAAAGCAAGGATAACTCATTTTTTGATGCCTTAGTATTTCATACGTATTTGTAGTCGTTGTTTAGGAGTTAATTGTACAGATCTTTATTTTGGTTATCTGGACACCAGTTTCTAAACAACTGTACTTAGCAGAACTGTAATCTTCAAAAGAAAAAAAAAAAAAAAGATATCACTCCCAGAGTATTGGAAAAAAGATCCCTGTCTCCTGTTTATTTATTTATTTAGAAAGCACATACAGCAATGCATGGGGAGGGGAAGAGAGATGCAAACCAGGTGAGCGTACAAATCCATCTCAAAAGAAATAGTGAGACACTTCCCAGACGATTAGTAGCAGTACATCAGTCTATGTGAGCGTTTAAAACTGTTGTACCTCTAGATTAAAAAAAGAAACCACAGAGAATTTCCGAAGAACAAGGTAAATGTCTGTATTTCAGAAATCCCACCACAATCAGCTTGTAGGCAGCAAAGTTTTTGTTCTGCTTTTTTTTTTTTTTTTTCCTCCCAGGAGCCTCTCCTGCTCACGCTATGGTTTCTTTCCTCAGTGTCCTTCTCTGGTGGCAAGTAAGGATACTTGTGAATGAAGACTTTGCCTTAGTTCTTGACCTTTTCTTTAACTTCTTCTGATGCTTGAGTGAAATGCCAAGCTCCTCCATTATAGCATTGAAAGAAAGACACTGTTGGGACATAGAAATCGCATTAGACACTTTACACTGAAGGCAGAGTTCAGCTGTACCCTCTGACCAGATCACGGCTCTTAGAAAGAAAGGATCTCAGCCCTGAAAAGCAGTGTCAGGAAGCTTCTCTGGTGACTTCTGTCAGCTTTGAGCAAGTCCCTAATTCCTAACAGGTGAAGTCTGTAAGTCATTTTTTTCTTGCCTAACTTCGCTTCCACTGAAATCAGTTTAATTTTGGTTTAACTAAAGCTGATATTAATATTTCCTAAATTATAGACAGATAGATAGGTAGATTTGTGATGTTCTGTCGACTTCACATAATAAAACTTACCCTTTTTCAACAGGTAACTTTCCTTCTGACCTTAAAAGAAAAGATTTTTTTTTTCTTAAATCACATGTACCTTAGCCCCACAGAACTGTGGATACTAAAGAAAACAAAGATTTCTTTGTGGCTTAGCTATGTTCACTTCACTAAATTAATAGGCAATTCCAAAATACAGCATACTCCTCAATCCTCTTCTCTCTTCGGAAAGAATCTTTTTCAAATGTTTTGTGTCAAAGAAAGGAGGGAAATTACCACCAGAATGAGGTAGCTGAATAGTTTAGAAAGCAAACAGAAATCTTTTCTTCTTTCCACCATCGCAAAATTAACAAAGACATTTTGGGTAAGTGGAAAAATCTTTTACCATCTTCTGCTAGAATAATTACTTGTAACACAAAAAGCACGAAGAGGCTTTCAGTTGAAGCATCTAGCAAGGCAAAAGATTGTTTCATGCAGATATGTATAGATTGATACATAAAATGAAGTGATGGTAGCAGTGTGAAACAAAGCTTTGACCACCTTACCTCCATCGTGCTGAATAAATCCTCCTACCAGAGCCTTTCCAGAACTACAGAACTGCTCAGTTTTAACACATCTGGTTAATTTTGTCATTGTTATTATATATTGTTATATATTGTTGTATGCTGTATATTGTTATTATAATTGGTTTATCTTGTCAAATGAGAGCAACAGCACACAGACTGGGTTCTTTATATCAAATATAAATTCCCTTCTACCAGGGATACCAGTGCAAGGGGAGTAGTGATCAGTCCTTAGCCACTAACTCAATGGTGATTTCAGCTACACAGGGTTAAAAAAAGTATAACACCGTATGATTTTGGAAGAGGAGAAAAAGAAGAGAAAATCCAACATTTCTAGTAGCCAGGCATTCCAGAGGAATATTTTCAAATGCAAAAGAGTGTGAGGATAACCTGGATAAAGGCTAGATCATTTATTTAAAGCAGCAAAGGGGTTCCTCAGTAGTGAACTTCTCACACTGTGCTTTTTCCTGTCCGGTATAAACTCTGCAGGTGTAGTGTGTAACCCTGATTTTGCACATCAGCCCAAGACATTAATGTGTCTATGGTTGATGGTATACGATCTTGCAGGTGTCAGTACATCCATTTGTGGGATGAACTGCTTGCAGAGATCCCATAAATTGCTATGTATGTCTGGAATTTAATGTTTTATCTTTGAGATGTTTAATTTTTGCTCATCTGAAATTCTTAAGTATACATAAATCGAAGTACAATAAATTCATGCCAGATCCAAAGTATAACAGTCATGGTCCAGGACACTGTGCTACCATTTTTTTCAATTTAAATTGTCCTGGTAATAGCCAGGACTGTGCAGGTGCAATTGTCATTTAAATAACCCCTTAGATAATGTTAAATGGGAATTCCCGTGTTACTGGAGTTAGAGTCAATGGTGTCTGTTGAGGCCATATGCCCTCTGGAAGCAGCAGGTGAAGCAGGTATCATTTTAATACATAATTATTTGTATATTGCTTCAGAGTTTTTAAAGCATAGCACCACTTATTTTTAAACTAATAAAAGTATATATTCTACCTAGCTAACTTAGCATGGATAATTTCTCTCTACCGTCCTAGCTTTAACTGAACTTTCAACATCTAGATTACCAAGTGATTCTGGAGCTTCATGGAAAAGAAGGAAAGGAAAATATTAAACATTTGTAGGTATGATCAGGCTTATTTTTTTACCCCTGTTCTTCTTACCAACCTGCATGTTCTGTGTGTGCTCTTAACAACAGTCATCAATCTCTGCAATGTGCATGCAGGGATGATTTCTGCAGAAGAAATAGTACAGTTTACTGCCTTGTTAATATGCCTGTAATCAAATTTTCCATACTGATTTGTGTTAGTCAGACAAGGCAATTTTCACAATATCTTTTAATTTCATATCAGCAAAGTAATCTCATGAAGGTCATTTACGTCTGCACGTAGACATTTGCTGACATTATGTATATGAGCTTTTTAGCATCTGACTTCATGACTTGTGAGGCACCCCACTGCTTCCACTTTCAACCTGAAGCAATGAATTAAAGAGATATTGAACTGATCTTTCAAAGATATTCCAGTGGTCATAGACGTAATTACAGCCCTGATCAATTTTATGATCATCTCTGTATCTGAAATACTGCCACCTTTGAGAAAACCTATTGGAGGTGGCAAAGAGCATTAAAAGCCTGCGATACACAGGTCCTTTTCTGCCTCTGCCTTCACAGATTGCTTAAGGTTGTCTAAAAGAGCCATCTGAGATGATACTCTGAACCTTTGGGTCTGGTTAATCATTCAGAAGGTCAGAAAGGCAGATGACAAGAGCTCTTTTGAGTCCTAGGGAAACTGATTCAACATCCCATTTATCTCAAAGCTCGTGCATACAATCGGGATACTGAACAAATGTTTGAAAACTGGAATTGCCCTGATTTTTTCAAGCAGTAGAGAACGGTAACGTAAAGCAAATTCAAACTTCACCAAAATGCCTTAGGAGTGACTTGAAAATCATGGACAAAAAACACCATCTTTAGGAACTCCCAAAACAGCCCTCTGAACAACACCGTGTCTGTAGTAGCCTCTAGAAAGGGTATGATGACATTCAAATTCCACTTACAAGGGCAAGATACCGTTCTTTTAATCTCATATTTGGATAGTCAGACCAAAGAGTTTCTTTAATAAGCTTTGTGGGTCGTTGTTTTGTTTGTTTGTTTGTTTGTTTGACATGTTATTAAAACCACTTTTGAGGTCTCTCCAAAAAAAGAGAGGAGACCAGAGACAGCAACATATTAAACAACAGAATAATAAGATTAAAGTTATGCTATTAGTCAGCTTGACTTTCTCACCCAAACAGTGCCAAAATGCTGCAGTACATGGCCTGTGAAAGTTAAAGGAAATTTTTCACAAACAGAATGGATTTGGGGCTCATTTTTGTTTGAGATTCTTCCTCTTTGCCCTTTGGTCATTGCAGCAGGATGAAAAAGCTTGCTCATGAAGATCTCAAATCGTTCCTTACACTGGCATCCAGAAGACTATACTAAGCTATAAGGTAATTATAGCTTCTGAATTTAAAGGATAACATGAAGTAAGTTAGAAAATTCTAAAAAATATAATCTGTAGTTAGACTTTATCATTGTGTTGCTACCTAGCCCTGAGGACAAGATTCTTCACTTGTTTTTTTAACACCTTGGAAAGCAAAAGAAAACCAAACAAACAAGCAACAAACAAACAAAAAGACGATCAGTGTGCTGTGCCAGACAACAGAGAGTTATCAAAATCAAAGGATGTAGGCTAGATTTCATTTGGGAAGGACACCTGACTAGCTCAGCCATGGAGGAGGAAATGCAGCAAACAAGGTTTTACTCCTGCTGTGCCTTCCTCAGTGTGAAAAGCTCATCGCTGGGACACTGACATATGTCTTCTGCTGAAAGAAAAGTGATTTGTTTTTTCCTAGTGCACTGAAGGAGAAATATCCAAAATAGTTTCTCCTAGTGAGTGAGCTGCTGTTGTAGCACATTAAGAATCTGTTTGAGTGTTCTGTCACTAATGGCTAATTGCATGAGGAGATCAGTAAATGAAGGATTTTAAACTGTCAGAGTCTATTGAACGGTGACTGTCAAAACAGTGTCACAATAATCCATGGATTATTTTAACTGTTTTTCAATCATATAAACTGCTCCTCAGCTTCCTGTTTACACACACACACACAAAATCAGTAAAGCTGCTTGCTGATCTCAGAAGCCATCAAATGCAAACAGGGCTGCTCACTGAAGGCACAGCTGGCCACAGTCAGGTTTGGAGGTGGGGTTGTGATCTGTCAATGGATGGGCTCAAGTTGATGTTTGAAGAAGAAAAGGTATTTATAGACCCAATAAATTCACAAAAAAAAAAAAAAAACGAATGTTTTTTTTGCAAGAACATCACTGAGATTATAGGGATTTTTTTTTTCTTCTACTCTTTTGTTCCCAAAGAGCTAAAGATGTGACTCTTCAAAGCTTTAATCCAAGAGAGATGACAAAGGGACATGAAGCTGCGGCAGTACTTTGAGCAAATATCAATCCAGATGCAGAAAGCATGATTGGTGTGCTTGTTCTAGCTGTATGATGCAGGTGTTGCTAAGGCACCCTGATCCTAGCTCTCTGAAACAGTGATCATATTCATAGAATCACAGAATTATTGAATCGTTTCAGTTGGAAGGGAATTTTAAAGATCATCTACATCACGAACCGGAACACCTACAGCTCCATCAGGTGCTCAGAGCCCTGTCCAGCCTGACCTTGAATATCTCCAGGAACAGGGCATTCACCACCTCTCTGGGCAACCTGTTCCACTGCGTCCCCACCCTTATTGTAAAAGACTTCTTCCTTATATCCGATCTAAATCTCCCCTCTTTTAGTTTGAAACCATTTCCCTCTGTTGTATCACAACATCCTGTTAAAGAGTCTGTCCCCTTCTTTCTTACAGCCCCCCTTCAGATCTTGAAAGGCTGCTCTCATACTGCCTTTGTTCCTTTCATTCCTCTCCTGTCTCATTCTTTCTCCATCCTCCCACCTGTATTTTTGCTCATTGGACAGCAGCTTGTGTAATGAGGGCAGCAAATGGCACTGAATAAAGGTAGGAGCATTGACCCTAGCCAAACCAACATGGCAATGGACAGGGACTAGCTTGTGCATGACCCCATTACTTTCAGAAGCCAGTGGTTTCTATGTGTCAAAGAATTCGCCTTTTTTTTTGTCCTGCATCCACTATTTGACTATTCTGGGAGCTCTGATTAAAATGCAACAAAGGCAAAATAATAAAAAAACAGTATAAAATGGCACAAGGGTATGTTTATAACCATTTTTTTCTCCCCAAATAGCTCTGGTTATGCTCTACGGTTACGGCCAGAGCTGACAGTCTGTTGTGGCTCTTCCATTACAGGCAGAGTTGTTAACTCAATGCTGACACACATGTGAGATGGGACATAGTCTGACCGTTGGGTCCCAGGTGCAGTTACAAGGCTAACAAGTGAGGAAAATGCAATTGCAATCATGTGTGAACGGAGTATGTTTTTTTGTGGCCAAAGTTCAAATTCTAACAGTTTAAAAGCAGAGAGTGCTGATAGGTCGAACATTATTTAAGGCTTTAACACTTCTTCCTAAAGCCTGTCACATTGTGTCTTCAACTCCCAGGTGCCATGCACTTCATGGGAGATGCCATGGGCTGTTCCTTCCTCAAACCCCGCTGTTAACCCACGGAGCCACGGACCCACGGAGAACCTTGCAAATATTGTGTTTAGAAACATAGATGTATTAGTTCCCAGCTGGCACGCCTGCTCTTCACTGCCTTGACTGCTGGCATTACTGCCAAGGAAAAAGAAAAAGTTTTAAATAATTTTTTTGTAGTTAGGGAAAGGAGGAACGGCTTTGTAATTCCTACTGGAAAGCTGAAGGCTGCAAGGTTGCCTCTGGGGACACCTAGACAGGCAAAATGATCACTAACAATGTGACTGTTTCCCTGACAGATGTGAAAATGTTTGCCCAAAAAGTAACAGAAACTTTCTGGATTCTGCATTCATTCAAACAGTGATTAGGGAGGTAGTAGAAGCTGCAAGCTGATGGATTTCTTGCACAGAGCAGTGATGAAGATAAGCCCATTAGTAATTTTCCTTCTACTCTGAGAGTTCAGAGAAGCTGAATTTAATTAGTTTTAAATTTCTTCAACTGGGAAATTGCAGACAAGAGTGTTTGTTTTTTTAAATCAGAGATATTGAAGATCTTATTCAGGTCTTCACTGATAGGAAGGATCATTCTATGAAGAATCTAAGCTTTCTTAACACTTAGGCACTGTTCCAACAGGTTAAAATTCCAGTTTGAGCAAGAGAGTTTCTTGCAGTGTTTGGAGTAGAGCATAAACACTCACTGACATACATGAAAGAACACTGGCAGAGAAAAAGTGCTACAGTCAAGCCATGAGCACTATATGTCTTCATAAAAAAAAGAACACCCAAAAGCAACGACTTGAAGCCCACTGCCACTATAAATATTGCTGACTAAAAGTTGTAAAATGAATAGAAGTAAAACACAGTATATTCAGAAGCCAGATACGAGAGAAACAATTCAAGGGGACAGCAGAGCTTTGCTGGAGCATTTTGGTGATTGAGCACGAAGGCATCCACTCGAACAAGTTTTCTAATTGCAGCAGAGCTCAGAAATGGCCACTCAATAAAACAGATCATTAACTTGTTTGATGAGGAGGAACTGCAGTGTGCAAGAAAACATAAAGTAGGTGTGAGGGTTGGAAAATGAATCGGTGAAACCGAAGGTAAGACAGGATATAATGACATTCAGATAAAAGGTAATCAGGTTTTGCAAACTTGGTTGTTTGCAGTGGTTCATGATATCCTACGAGATGGCATTTCTATACACTTTGTGTATCTATCCCTAATTGTTGTCATATGTTTTTCAACAGACAACAGATCCAGCCTATTGTCTCCTGCTCTGGCAGTCCCTAAGGCAAGCACAGGACTGAAGGAAATCAAACTAATGTTCTTCCAGAGTATAGAAAACATCCAATATCTCTTCCTCTACAACAGCTTCCCTCTGTGTTCCAATATGAAAAAAAAAAAAGAAAAGAAAAGAAAACAGCCAAGGCTATACAGTTCAACATGAATCGATATCACGATTTTTACTGCTACTTATGTCATAAAATATTTTCCTATATTATGAAGCCTTACAACAGTGAACATCATGAATTACTCAAACCAAGTCAACAGAGTTATGTTATGAAAGGTACATATATACTGGGAGTGCCTGAGGGTGCTTTCACTGATAATGTTCTTAAATGTTAATGGCTACATGGCATAAAATTTAACTGATAGATATGATCTTGTGCTATGATAGTTACTTGGAGGCGTTGTCTAATGAATTTTAAATGGATGAATTAAAATTCATTAAATATTGACACTGGAAATAATATATGCCAGCTAAAAATCTCTGGCTGTTTATAATAGGAGTTCAGAAAGTTAATGGAGCCTGCAGGTTATTTTCTGAGGTTTATAGAGAACTCTCTGGCCCACTTGCTGAATGCTTCACCAGAGACCAAGAGATATTTTTCTCCATGCTTTTACTAATGAGATTGCCATAACTCTACTCAAGTTTGGTTGAAAATGAAAAGGAGGTAAACAATATTTCTTACCTGAAAAAAAAAGTGAATTACCCAATGAAATGACAAAGGTGACAGTCGTACATAGAGACTATTGTATTTCTTAAAATCTGCTATAGTCTGTTGCTCTCACTCTTTGCTGCAGGTGTAATGATTTTCTGTGATATGCATTTAAACTGCTCAAATTTCCAGGACTTTGACAATTTGCATTAGATAAGCTTATCTCCTGCTGAAGCAAAAGGCACTTGGAAGACATTAACTGTGTTTTGGTGAGTACAACCTTTGTCATTAAGTGCACCTTTTAATGCTTTTTCATTGGACACACCTTTTTTCTTTCCTGACTACACAGTATGAATTGAGGGCTGTGTTCGAATCCCTCTCTCCTCTCGGATTAACTTGCCACAGTCTAACTCCGTAGATAAGGTGGTGCCAGAGGTGGAGTTGGACGGATGGGTTTGCTTACACTGTAGTCCGTAAAAGAAACAAAAGGCCTTGCATGCAAGAAAAAAAAAATGGAGAAAATGAATAAATGAGAGAAGCAAAATTAAAAACAAACATGAGAGTGAGATTCAAAAGCTATTTAAATCAAAAGAGACTCTATTTATGGAAACAGAAAAGTCATAGATTGTATGCAAATCATGCTTTGGATTAGCTTAGTGATAATATACGCTGTGCAGCATTTTCTGTCTAAGCTTCTTATATCACCAGCGTGAAAATAAAGCAAAAAGAGAGAAATCAGAAAATAACACTGAAATCACCAGAATTTTCTTTCTTTGAAATTATTTTCACAGAAAAAAATCTGTGGTACTCTTACATTATGTTGTCACATTAACATACTTAAGGATTTCCATTATTACAGTCAGCAACACATCACTGTGAAACAGTAGCAGTTTCACTACATACAGACACTGTATATGTATATATTCATCCCTGAGCATTATGTTATTCATCCAACAAATTGCTAAATAATTTAACAATTTCTCGTGATGTCAAGCTTTAGGTCTATTTTAATTATGATTTCAAGGGTACATTGCCCTTCCCAGACTCCTGAATTGTTCCAAAAGTGAGGGCTTCATCAGGCACGCATAGAGAAGTCTGCACAGTCATGAGCTGGCCTCTTCTGCAGGGCACTGTGAAGACTAAGCCCAATCAATGACTGTGGCATTAGGTCCCAGGGACCCACAATAACATCAAGAGTCATTTGGAAAATGAAGATGCCTGGTAGGATTGAGGTCACTTCCTTCTAGCTGTCTGAACAGTGGGCATGTAGACTTAGCTGCTTGTGACAAGAAGGACATACAGGCATAGAACCACAGCATAACCTGAGCTTGAAAGGACCCACAAGGATCACTGAGTCCAAATCCTGGCTCCATACAGGACCACCCCAAATTCAAACCCTATGTCTGAGAAGATTGTCCAAAATGGAGACCACGACTGCTGCCTTGGGGAGCCTGTTCCAGTGCCCAGCCATTCTCTCAGTGAACCACCCTTTCCTAATCCTCAACCTGAACCTCCCCTGATACAGCTCCATGCTGTTCCCTCAGGTCCTATTTGCTGTCACCAGAGAGAGATCAGTGCCACAACATCACTGCAGCATGGTTCATTGTGTCAAAAATCCAATGTTTAAAAATGAGGCACTGTCCTCTCCAGGCCCTCAGCCTTGGCTGCTTGCTTTGATTTAGATGTCAAACCCTCTCATGTCTCAGCATCAGTACAGTGTAAACCACATCTCTGAGGTAGAGCTCAAAATGTTCTCCTTCTCTTTCCACTCATCACTTATTTTTCTTGACCACCTTTTCTGCCATTTATGTCATCAGCTTTGTAGGACTACATCTTGGAGGGAGAGGATGAACTGCTGACTGAAAATCTGTTGCCTTTCCCATCTAAGCGGAAACTGAGCTTAAACAACTCTCTTAGAAGTGGATGTCTGAAGCTTGGTGATACAAACTGATGACTGTCTCAGAGTCTACCAAGACTGCAGTGCAACATGACCCTCATTCCTATGAAACATCATGCTGAAGTGAACAGGACGAGAACAGCTTTAGCAGTTGATCCAAACAGGGCCAAACTAGGGTGTAGGACATTGCCAGCAGCAGACCAAAACCAGGGAAGGTAGTCAGAGTGAGAGAGTTGGTAGACAGCTTCATGAATACAGACTCTGAGTGGCTGTATATATCTTGTTTCTTTTACTGTGTTTGGCATCTCAGTAAATGGGTGTTTACACCCTATTTTAATGATAGATTCTATTTCACAAGCTTCTGTTATATTGAAGACATGATTTGCACGTAACATTTTCTTTGTTTCCTCTCTGCATTTTCAAATCACTCATTACACTTCAGTGGAGCTACACCCAGAATTTGTTTGGCTCCATAATCTTACTTTGCTATGGCATCCATCACCTTTCAGCAGGTTTCCCTGCTTTGAAGTGCATGTTTCAGCACAGAGGGTGTAAACCCCTGGCTGTGAAAGAAATGCTTTCTAGAGCAAGAGGAAAATTACACTAGGGATTTGGAAGTACATTCCTGTTGTTACTCAAGAGCTGATACTAACGCCATTAGAAAAAAAAAAAAGAGAGAGAGAGAGAGAGAAAAAAAAAAGTTGTGTTTTATTCCTTTCCAAAGTAATTTATACTCTAAATCTTAAAGATCAAGCAAAAACAGTTTGAGAAATTAATTGCTTTTGTTCTGCATTGCCATATTAAACTGCACTAATTGGACTGTGGATGAGTTGCTTCCCTGTTCTTATTAAGAAACTACTTCTCTGTAGTGCCAGAAACAAATGATGAGAGTTCAGCAATACAAAATCTGCACTCCAGCAAAGAGACATAATGCAGTCACCACAGACCTCAGCCTCCCAGAAACATCAGCAAGCTGGAAAAGGATGACTTACCTGCTCAATATCACTGTTTTTCCTTGATTTATAAATAAATTCACCAATGGCTACGAACACTGAAAGAACAAGCCCAGCAGCGAGCACTATGAAGATGCCCCCGATATTCTCCACCCCGAGAGCACTGGCTTCTTTGCTGTCCTCTTCAGGGCAGCCGTTGCCTCGCCACCACTTTTCCTTCATCATGTGGAGCTTCCCTTCCTCCTGGAGCTGGAGGATGGCAATGGTGATCTTGTCCCTATAAGGTGACCCTGAAAGATGAGAGCAAGACTTGTCAGTGCTGATTGCAGCAAAGTAAAGACAGAGAAAGAGCATGTTGCTGCTATCTGGAGCAAAACGGCTCCCTCGTTACAAGACTGAATTATTCCAGCTAGAAATCCTTGGGTTCTCTTCAGCTGGAAGAGGACAGAGTACCAACAAGCTGTTGGCATCTGCCTTGGGGACTGGAAAACAGAAGGCTCCTTTGGAGTTGTTATTTGTTTGGAAATTCGTGTTGTTTTCTAGGGTCTCCTACTGAGGTTTATTTAAGACTTGGCAGTGGGTTTGCTTGCTAAATAATCCCTCTATATCATGTCTGAATATTGCTTTAAGCATCCTTTGAGACTTTCCACTTTACATCTCTTCTATTTACTTCAACATCTGTTTATTTTTCCTACTGCATGAAAAATGAGCAACTGTCTAAGAAAACCCACAGTCAATCAAATACGTTCTCTTGTCATTTATACCTTCATATGCCCACAACTCCACTTCATCTACCTTAGAGCTTATAAGAACACAAGTTGGCCTAGCCCTTTTTTTTTTTTCCGTGACTTGCAACATTATTGGCACTTCAAGCTGAAAATAGCATCTATTTAATGCTTTTTTATTTTCAGGCCAACAGCTTGCTAAATGATGCATTTTCAGGCTCAACATCATTAATCGCCCTGTACAGTATCTGGCAAATAGCGGGGTCACATTGGGCAGTTCAATCTGTTTAGGTTTGCTTCTCATGCACTGGTCTAGCTCTCTGTCTTCCAAAATCTCTGTTGCTTGGGATTCAGATCAGCCAGCAGCTCGAACAGATGCACAAATCTGTAGCCTCAAAGCGGGACAAGGGAGAGGTTTTCTCCTCACCCCACTTTTGGAGCACAGCATTGTTAAAAGAAATTACTATATTACAATCAATTAACCTTCTCAGTGCTGCCAGAAGCCGAAGTTGTCAACGATAGCAGCAATCCTGTTATTAATTATAAAAAATAAGCCAAAGTTGTTTTTGGCATTGTGAGGGAGGCTTTTGTTTATAGGGCAAGGATTTTATGATAGCAAGCAGGAGAGGATTACAAGAAAAGCTGTTTGGCTCTGAAGACATATATATGCCCCCAACCTCTGTCATGCTGGAATTCCTGCAGTTGGAAGGTTTAAGTGTCTGGGCTGAAATACAGCCAGCGTCACCAGTCCATGCAGCTAACTGCCATCCTTCCCTCTCCTTTAGCACATTAACGAGACTATTCCCTCTAGCTAGAATTTCATAAAGAGTCACATTTCGCCTCAAGTTAAAGCAGTTGCAATTCTTGCCTTCATCAAAATGAATAAAATTCAAGGCAGAAGGTGTGCCCAGAGTTTCAGTGATGGCAGGGTCCGTGTGGATGTGGACACAGGAAAATCTCACTAAACACCACTTTTGTGTCTTCATATATCTAAACGGCCTGGGACATTTGGCCTTGGTTTCACTTTTCATTCTTACATTGTTGTGTAGGACACTATTAAAAATAATTGTACCATGAATGCAAGTCCCTCTTTCTCTTTCCATTTCCTTTAGCCTGCAGCACTGTCTGAGAAGAGTCGGTGCAAAAAATACGGCAGCTCTCTGTTGTGCCAACACTCAGCTATTTTTCAGTGTACCCTACTGCCAACAATAGGACATGCTGTGACCACAGATGCCAAGAGACATGTGTCAGATTATACGAAGTCCATCTGGGAAGCCAGCAATCAGCAGCTACTGCTTTGGATAGCCAGCTCTGAAAGGAAAATATGCCGGCTGTAAGAATAGATGATTTCTATGCATGCTATTAAAGAGCCAAAAATAAGCACAGCAGAAAATGAAACACTTTCAAAACTGTCTTTACACAGCGAAGTGAAATATTACCACTGAAAACAACAACACCTTCCAGAAGAAAAAGCAAAATTATTTCTACCTTAGGAGAGGTTTGTCGCCCTGATGGCTGGAGTTTGTTATATTGTATGTATCATCTATTTTCCCTTCTCTGAAAGGACAGAGCTGTTAGGCAAAGCAAAGCAGCCTGAGTCATGGCACAGGATTTGTGGGGATGTTCATTCCTTCTTGTGATGTTTTTGTTGCCAGCAGGATTATCACAATTCATCTTGAGGGTAGAAGGTACATCTATATTTCTACATGTGCTTTTGAAGTTCATCAAGTGTGCCTGGAGTGCTGGATTGGTGGTGTTTTATTGGTGAGCACTAAAACTGCACACAAATCCATCTCGAGACCTCTTTGAATATTCAGCATTGCATTTATGGCCACTGAGCTATTAACAACCTACCTCTCAGGACAAGAAATACATCCACATACTTTCTTAGCAATCTCGCAAGTAACAGCTTTAGTGTTAGAATTACTCACATCAGCACTGGCAGTGATACTGGAATTAGTACCTATGCTGACACCTATAATAGTGTTGCTTTCTTCAGCTGGATTCCTCCCAGGGTGACATTTTGTATAGGTTTTGCATAGAGATGCCTCTGTTACAGCACTGCTTCCAGACTGCAGCAAGCTCACCATCAACCATCACTGCAGATTTTTCATCAGTACTGATCTTTGCCAAGAATCTAATGAAAACCCTCCTCCCTGTGACCCAGGGCTCACTAATAAGCATAAACAGAGATGTTTGTTGATCCACCTGAATGTCTGTCTTCCTAGCTCAGCACAATGAAGAACAAAGACAGCTTATATCTGCAATTTTCTACTCGCAGAGTTGATATTCCCTGGATTCACAGATGAATAGTTTCCTTGGGAACCAAGTGGTGATGGTATTCAGCTCATTCACTGGAAATTTTGGAGTGTAAGGCATGCTTTTGCTGCTGCAAACCATAACCACGTGGTTGTAGATTCTCCTGAAGGAGTGAATGCAGACTCAGACTTGCCGAAACTTTGGTGTTAAGGATCACAGATAAGTCTTGTTTTCAGTGCAGCTTCTGCAATGCGATTGTTTTGAATGCTGTGAGAGGCTGAAAGAGGCTGTGGAGTTTATGTGAATATTATGAAGACCTAGACACTACATCTTGTCTGTGAAATCAACTTTTTAAAAACTTAAGAAGCTTGATGACACTGCAATATTCCCAAGTGCTTAGAGGTATCTATTCCCCTGAATTTTGCTGGTTTTCCTTAAGAAGAACAATCAAGGCACATTTATCATACAAGAAACATCTTATAAATATATTTCACAGCTGTATTTCCAATGGATGCACTCTCTCCGAGGATTGCCATCTGTTCCAATTATTCCTTCATTGTTCTTGGTTTAAAGTGTGGCAGCTTTATAACTGCAGTGAAACTCTTGCCATTCGTTTGTCTTTATTTTGGGATATTTAATCGTTTGTACCATTTTCCTTAAGGACAGAAGGCCATCCTCATATAGACAGTGGAAAAAATATACTTAAAATATTATCTGTGTGATGATCAGAGGTGCTCAGTGACATAAAGAATCCCAGTTCAAAGTGCAGTGGTGTTTCTCCTCTCTTATTTATATCTGATCTACCAAGCAACTAATGGACCAAATACTTCACCTGTTATAAACTCTAGTTAATTCCCCTGAAGTCAATAGAATTGTGTAGCTATTAACTGAGTGAGGCAATGTAAATGTATGTGTGAGCAGTACGAAGAAGTATATAATGCAAGAAAAAGATCTGGCTGCCCAGTAGCCATTATTCACAAGAGATGAAAACACAAAACAAGCAAGCAAAGAGAAAAAAAAAAAACCACACACGTTATGTAATTCTCTGCAATTAGAAGAAATCTTGTAAAGGACACTGAGTATGCTAAAAAAGGTTTGCTGGAAAGAGTTCACAGAGCCTCGGAATCTTAAGCTCTACTTATCTTGAAATACTGAGGTCCCTGATGCAGAGGCAGAACCTTGCAATTGCCTCTCATTGTTCTTATGTGCAGCTCTCAAGTCTCAAAATAGAACAGAAATTGGTCCCCTTTCATACTTTCTTTCAGATGTGTATGTTGGACACAACATTTATTCTCCCCCCTGCCACCTTCCCTGGGACTACCTGATTTCACAAAGCAAGTGATAATTCAGTAGTGCAACTTGGACTTAGAACAGAGCAGTGCAGGGGACACCCAGTTTGTCGCAGAGGGGATGCTCCAGAAGGCAAGCAGGTTACTTGACTTTGCTCTGCAGATGTAGCCTGCACTGCTACATTCCTTCTTGGCTACAGAGCCTGCTTGCAGATAAGAGGAGGCAAGAGGAGACCTTTTGCCTTAAAGGAGACTCCCGGAGTCTGTTTTGATGAAAATATCTTCTAAAAGAATAGGGAATCATTCAAATAGCCATCTACACACCTGTAGAGGACACTGCTGGGTGTGTTCCACATCACCTGTGCTGGTAAACATCTTACCAATAGGGGTTCCCACTCCATAGCCTTTTGAATCGATGAGTCCCCCGATCTGAGTGAGGTTGCAGTTTCTCTGAGTCACATACTCAATGCTGGTGGACTCCATCAGCAGCGCATAGTCTGTCGTGAGCACACGCTGGATTCCCTCATCATTGTTCTTCACCAGTGCTGTCTGCTGCCTGCTGCTCATGAATGCCCACATCTTCTCATATGTTGATATCTTGGATTTCTAAGGAGGAAAAAATCAGGACACAGAATCACACCAGCACCCAAATTACACCTGTAAACATTTCCTCCACCTCGATGGGCCCTATCTTTTGGCTTGTTGTGAATGATGCCAATAGCATATCTCCAATGAAAGAACCGTTTTCCTTCCTGCAGCCTTTCACTCTCACTGTACTTTATGCTTCTGCTCCCTCTGCAGTGCAGGAACTCCATTACTGGCACAACTGCAAAGTGCTTTGAAGTTTTCTGGGCTAATGCTGTTACATGGATTACAGCAAATAATTACACATAACCCAGCAAATTAGTGCAGATGGATACTGTTGCACTCAGTATCAGGGTTTCTGTCACTCAGGGCAAATGTCCTCTTCAGAAAGCCTGATGATGAGTAAAGCACTGGCTCTTTTGTATTGATATCATTGCCTAAAAGTCATGTACTTCAAGGATAAAGCTTGAGAAACAAACGTAAAGTGGCTTCTAAGCAAAATTTTGCTTTCAGCTTTCCATTGCAATCAGAATTAGGGACCTAATACTTCTCCCACTGAAGTCTGGGGAATTTTTGCCACTGGCCTCAGTAGGAGTGTGCACATGGACTGTGTCAATACCCAGTGGCAAAGGGAAGAGGGGTCCCAGAAGCCATAGCCACCTCCACGCAGTGCTGGACATCCCTTCCTCCCTTCCTCGCCACTCCACTCCCTGTTCTGTGTGAGCATCCTACAGGGAAAGGTCCTCAGAGGGTGTGAAAAGATAAACTGAACCCACTCAGAGTTCTCAGGGGCACTGTGCCTGCTTCCCTCAAGAGGTGCTATCTGCAATCCAAAAACCTTTAAGCAGCTGCACAGTGCTAACGCGATTAAACCTTGCTCTTCCCCTGTGTGCTGTCCAAACCTACTGAGCACAGTGCTGCTTCTGGATGAAATGGCACGTTAGACCTACAGGCAGCTGGACCATTAGAAACTGTCTCAAGATAGCATAGCCAACCTTTGCCAAAATATTTTGTGCCACTACCTAGCATGAGCCAGACACACACAGACCAAATTTTGGTGTAAATATGAGCCTGTGGTCCCCTCCATGCATGCACTTCCCGAGTTCTGGAGCAGTATATCCTCACCTCCTTCACAGTCCCTATCTTTGGCTTGAAGCCATCACAGCTGATTTTAGGCTCGCTGTGTTGGAGACCACAAGCACTCATTTAATACTGGTGTCTGGGAGATTCCTGTGAGCAGCTGATTTTCTGGTTCTTTGAGCTTTAAATGCTAATACGATTTCCTGTGAATTCAATACCTGTGAATTTCACCTAAGTTTCAACCAAGACTTTAAGCCACTGGATACCAGTAAGCTTTGAAGATGGTTAAGTGGTTCTTTGCAAGTAGAAGGCATTTGTACTGCTCAGCTGGGAATACTTTTTGAAACTGATGATACATTTATGCAGTAAACTGAATCTGATATTGAATTTGCCGAAATGATGTATTCCTTATTCAGATAAGTTTGATAGAAAGATCTCAGCTTCTTGACTTAGCAACTTGATTCAACTGGCTTCTCATTGATTTAAGTGAAAAAAAATGCCTGCATATCTGGAGGTGGGACCTGGCAGGACTTGTAAGTTGAGATGAACATCTATTATCACAGAGAGGCAAGAAAGCAGTGGAAGATATAGAGTACAGGTGCGTTGGATTTTGCCTAAATTTGTGTAAAGGGCTGGGAGGCTGACTCCGGGATTCCTTTAAAGCCAAGAGTCTCTTGTCTTCCACATATAATTTCAGTTGCTATTGTTTTTATTCCCCGCACTACCTGCATAGAAAGCATAGCCACTGCAGGAACATTCTTGATAATGTTGCCTCTTTAAGCAAGAGTTTGTCTACAGGGACTATTCACAGCTGGGATACAAGCTCTCAATCCTTTCTGGCAAGGGGGCTTTTTCTTAAACTGTGCCATAATGCACACACAGAAACCCATACCCCTGATGTCTCCTTCTGATTATTGGGTTTAACATCCTCCCAGCTCTCTCACTGCTGTGTATGTGGCTGTGTGTGTGCTTACTTAGCTCCAGAAATATATGCAGTATTTACAAGTGATGCCCTCACAGGGCACACAGACTTCCTTTCACGTACATAACTTATCTGTTGTATTTATTGTACACATACTGTGAAATTTTTGAACTTTTGGTCAGAGGAAGGAAATCCCAACATCGCGAGAATCGTGAAAGACTTCTGTAATAAAAATAATCACGTTTACTTATATAGCATTGTGTGCGTCTCACTGGTTTACAAGTGAAATGAATTGTATTTTCCCTGCATCTTTCACTATGTCACCTTCACTCTGCCAGCTTATCTATCTCCCTTCTGTACTAAAACTGATGTCCTTTCATTTGGTTTTATGCACACACATATTTCAGGCACAAGTGAGATGGCATGTACAGCATACAGATATTTAATCACCTTATTATTTTTAAGAGGCTTGCATACTTTTAAGCCTACAAGTTTTACCCTGAAGGATTAATGGTGCAAGTAAATAAATAAATAAATAAATAAATAAATAAAATCACTGTAGAGCTGGAAACAGCTCTAGAAAATTGTTCTAAACTTCTTGTGGTGAAATTACAAGTAATTCCCAATGAAATACTGTGGAAGGAACAGATTCTGAGGAGTTCTTTCCGGTGCTGAATTTGACTTCAGAATAGCAATGACAATGACTGTCTTTAGGTGGTAAAGAGTTCTTATACCCAGGAAATGTCCCAGAGCCTTCCAGTAGGCAGCATTGGCTGTTTCCCACTGCTTTGCCTTTGTATTGAGATCCTGTCCTTGCCTAATGAAGTTTCCAAGAATAGCTTGAGGTGGGTTTCCCAGCATGTCTTAAAAGAAATGCCGGCTCATCCTTCCAAGAACTGACTATAACAAGGCTCTGAAAAATGCTGTACACTGTGCATTTCTTTCAGCACAGAAACATTTATATTCAGCCACAGGAGAGCCATTACAAGGGGAGCTCACCCTTGGCAGCTCCACTAGGGATGGTGCTACTACATAATTGAAATGACCTTGATGAGCATTTCTAGTTTTGAGAAATGACCCACATACCAATCCTTTCTGAGTCTGGAAATGCTCACTTCGCCTCATGTAGAAATATAAGGGGTTGTGGTTAAAGCAGTGCAGGGGGATACAGGCTGGGGCATGAGGTCCCTCAGCACAGGATCTGAATCTGCTCATTCAGAATGAAGGGTTATTTTGCCCCACATGTTGTTTCACCAGAGTGTCTCATCCTCAAAGGCACTGCGTATCTGACTATCTATAAACATCATTCTCAGATGCTACAGTGAAAAGCATGATATCACTTTATTCAGTGCTTAACTTCCCTGCTGAGACTATCGATGAAGCTGCTAATTAATTCCAAGTGTCACAGGATTTTTGTGCATATTTCCTAAATTTATAGCTGGTTGGCCTTTAAAATTGACATTTCATGAGATTAACCCATTTTGTATCTAATTAATACTAATAGTGCAAAAAAAAAACCCAACCAATGCATTTATCTACGAAGCAATTAGCCACACAAAATGATCCTTTACTTACAGACGTGTTTATGTGTGCATGTGGCCATTATATTAATAGTATGCATAATGCTCACCATAGAACATTTTAAGAAGGAGGCAAGCCAGCTTGTATTTTGACTATCTGCACTGTTTTTTCAGTGCAGATGTGACCTTCAGAATCAATCTTAGCCAAGTGTTTGTATGAAGCTGAGATCCTACTGTGAGAAAAAATCTGAGGGAGAATGTCCTCTGGTCCATGGCCTTGTTCCCTTTAGGTTCTTCTCCCATCAAAGGCATGGGTTTGCTCCTCACAGCAAAGGTAGCAGGTAATCAGCCATGGGTCGGTTTGACCGGTCAGAGCTGGCTGACGCCATCTTACCTTGAAGAAGGTCATTGTGGATCCATCTCTAACAGCCCCGTACTCTATTTTGGTTTGCTTTGCCAAATCGTCGGCTGAATCGATGGGGGATTCCATCCTTTCTACCGTCAGGAAGGCAGCCAGGTTGGCAGTATAGGATGAGATTATGATTAAGGTGAAAAACCACCATATTCCTCCAACTATTCTGGTGGAAAGAGCTTTGGGCATCAGCTCTGATCCTGTTACAATATCATCAAAACAATCACATTAAGATGATGTTGAAAGATGCCTTTTCTGATACCACAGACTATTTTTAGGCACAGAATGCTTTTATGAGCCATAGTACAATAAAATGATTTAAACAGTAATCTCAGAGATGCACATCTAACATTTATAATGGTAACACACTGTGAAGGGGATGTATGCCATGGTACATGACAAATGGAATTATCCTTGGATCTAAACCCCATTACCTCTCTGAGCTAATGTTCATTGTGCCATTAACCTTGCAACCCAAACAAGTTGTACTAGTATTTTTTATCTGATTCCTGTATTTCTTTATGCCAGTATTCCATAACCAATATTTTTAACCAGAGATCTTAGCAGAATGCTGTTCTACTTACAAGCTGCCTAGGAGAAATGCCTTATAAGAAGAAGCTGTTCTGTGTGCCTTCTATCCTCATACCTAAGTAGGAACAAGGTGATCAATATGCTTTCAGTGTATGCATGAGCCTGCGTGAACCTGAGCTCTCTATTCAGAACGTATCTTACTACAAAAGTGTGATTTACATTTTAAAATCCAGAGGGTGAATGGAAGTATGCTTTGGATGTGCAGTACAATGCAAAGTTTTGGATGCTGTATTTGACACTAGTTATCAATGGAAAGGTTTTAGCAGTTCTGTCTGCATGTCACACTGACAAGTATCAAAGTGATCTGCCATAGTCATAAAATCCCCTGGAATAACATGCTGCCAGCTTGGGTGTTAAGTGCTCTAAAATGGCTCCTTAACAGCTCAGACTGAATGTAAGTAAGCAACACAGGTACTCAAGTGTTTTCATGCAAGTTTTGTTTATTTATTTATTTGCTTATTTTGAGGCCTCCCCTCTGAACTTAGCTCATTAAATGGGATCTGGGGATCTGGTTTGACCAAATACTTAGACATTCACCTGAATACTTTTGATTTCAAAGTCAAGCATCAGCATAATTATTTTATTGATGAAAGATAGACTGAAGAATGTATTCTGCCTGTGAATGGAAACCTCAGTATGTAAAGCTTTTGATGTAACAAATACTTATGTTACTGGAAAACATCCCGATAATGCATTCTCTCTCCTGAACTGTTTCGTGATTTCTGGAAGAAATGTAAGCAGGTTATAGAGAATATTTTCAGACTTTGCAAAAACTGTGAACATGACTTCTGGGGCAAAGACTGAAAGGGTAAGAAGCTTACAAACAGCTAGCAAACAGATTTAACTCAGCTTCATAAACATATAGATATGTCTCTTAAAGGTCAATGCTGAGCGTAGCCCTGGGGTTTCAGGAGGCTGACAGAACTGCCGAACTGCATGAGCAGATGCTCTGCCTGCACAGCTCTGGTGCTGCACGGATTTCAAATTAGGCCAGCAGCCTAAAAGCAAAAGCTCTTGCTTAAAATTTGATTCCAGTCTACCCATTTCTAGAGCTGCAGCTCTATTTGGGTTTATGTTGTGTTCTATTCTTCTTTCCTTGTCTCCCAGATTAGATTTTTTTAATAGCATGAAACCTTTTTCTTTTTCTTTTCTTTTTTTTTTCTTTTTTATTTTATTTGCATCATTGCTCTCAGAATTAAGTGTGTATTTATCTTCAAACTGAGATTGACCTAAAAAAGCTGGCTTCTAGGAGTGCTGATTCAGACCATCCTGAAGGTGTAATGTTTAAAGCTCAGGCAGCTATACACATATAAATTCTGAGTGTGGGCCCTGATGCAACATGTAGCTCTGATGTATACAGACAAATAATCCTAGCAAGCAACAAAGAAATCTGCCAGTGCAGCTGCATGGTGAAACAAGCGAATAGGTGGAGAAGCCCTGCGTGCTGAATTTGTGGGGTGCCAAACCTCCCGTGATTTCCTCTGGCAAAAAGTTGTTTGTGGAAAAAGTAGCAGAACACTTTCTGTGCAATTAAGCTTAAGGCTCCCGGGTCTATTAATTATGCAATGAGCATTGGTTTTTGCTTTTGGAACGTGCTGAGCACACTCTGTTCTCAGCAGAAACAAGCAGGCCCAGCATCTCTTTTGATCAGCCACGTGATTATTTTATTGTTCACCTTTCCATGTTCCGTGACTGCAGCAGAGAGCATTAGTATAAGCTTCATGGCCCTGACTTCATCTTAAGCACTCTCCTGAACTGAGTACTGCTATTCCACCCATCTGGCTGGACGGGGGCTCTGGCAGGTAACTTGCCTTCCTAAAAGTAGTGGTTTCTCTAAATGAATTTGATGAAATGTGACCCGTTTGAATGTTTTCAGAGTATGCATAACATATTTGAGACTTTCAGGGGAAAACCAGGAGAAATAACATCTAAATAGGAATGTTGCTAGTAAGACTCAGGGTCAGGGACAATACTTGCTGAGGTCTCTCTAGTGCCTTTTTATGGCAGACATGACAGCCAATCCTGATCCAGACTTTGCTCACGCTCTGTAGAAAAGAGAAAGTCTGATCATCACATTTTAAAATTTAATAACAAGTGGCTTCCAATCAAGCATAGCAAGCAGCTGCTGTCAACAAGAAAGAGTATAACAGTAGATGCAGAGTCTCACAACCATTCACTCCATGTTCAAGCTCTTCACATTAGCGATGATGCACTTACAATCACACGCACCACAAGTTTGTACATGGAAACATTTGTGTTGCCTTACAAATGTTTTTTCTTTCTTTCTTTCTCTTGTTTTGTTTTTATGCTTCTTGAAAGACAAGCAGAGTCTGGTTGGGGCTGACTGTCATGTACCCAAGGTAGTGGTAACGAGCAGACACTGCATCCCACAGTTTGCTGTGGATGATGGTAAACTCCAAAAAAGGCAGTACATTGAAACACAAAATCCTGGGGCACTTTCACACACACAGCAGTCACAGCTATATACACACACCTGCCTGATACTGTAAAACCTCAGTCTGCATCTCACTGATGAGTTGGAAGGACAACAAAACAAAGGAGCAAAACAGAATGGCTCTTCCTTCAGCTGGTCACCTTCGAAGCCATTTCTGTGAGGCTTTGAATGGCTTCAAAGAGCGTTTCTATTCTGTCAATGCATTAGTGCACCAATACAAGCAAGGGCATCCTAGATACAAGACAAACTTCAATCTCTACCATGTCCAGGAAAGATCCTCCTAATGTTTCTTTTACTGCTACTCATGTCTGTTAAAAAGGGAAGAATAAACTGTACCTGCATGAGTGTAGAGATGGTTTTACATTCCTTACTTAAATGCTTAGGGATCTAATACCGAAGGAAAATGGTTTTTCTTCTGGATTGCCTTTTTGGTTGTTGTCGTGGGGTGGGTTTTTTTGTTCAGCTCTGATTCAAGCGGAAATTTTGTCAGAAATTATTTTCATCCCTTTCAGTGGACCCCAGTTTTGGTGAATAGTAACTTAATTGGAAACCTTTGAATATATATGCCATAACCAAATGTGGTCAGTACACATATCTCTTTTACTTCCCATATGAAGTGAGCTTCACTGCCCTTCCTTGTCAATTGTGTATAATGTCAGCTGTTTCCAAAATCATCAGCAACAGGGACTTGTGACTGTGTTAAGTTAATGCTTCTAGGGTTGGATTCGTTTACAGAAGGATGGGACTCATACCTGTAGAAAAGCCATAAAAAAAAGGTTTGGTTTTTGTTTTAAACAAAGCGTTTGACAAGTGCCAACAAACGTAACAATCCTTCTGAAGAAATTACATTATCTGTTATGTTTGGCAGTGAAAACATTTTTTTTCTAGGGTAGCTAAGGCTGTTACTGATTCTACTGGGATGAAGCCCAATTGGGAAGATATTTTCCTCTTGCCAAACCTCTTAAATCAACAGTCTGAACTTCAGCATAAAGAACATCATATCCCTCTAGTGAATATTTTCTGTTAAACTCCAGTGACTCCAATGTGGCCCTGTCTGCTTGCCTCTCTCGCAGACTTCCCCTCCTTGTTCCTTCTCCATCCGTATCCTGGATTCCACAGGTTTCCCTCCTCTGCCATCTCCCATCTCCAGAGATATGTTGCTTTCTTCCCTTCCTATATCGCTTTGGTTCTGAGAGCAGGTTTTACAGTATAAGTTGTAATTACAGAGGGTGGAGTTTACCAGCACAGAAGCCCTTGAGCAGACTGTGGGACGTGTGCGATAACGAAGTGTAACCGATGTACCTTGCTGCATGAGAGCTCCAACTCCAAACCAGAAACTATTTAGTAAAGTAAAATTGTTTTCCACCACATCTGAGTCTGGGTTGCACGGGTGGGGGTTATACCATTCATAGGGTGTAAACCTGTGGCAGTTAACAGAAACAATCCGTAAACATCAAATAAAATACACACAGTGGCAGCAGACCTGAACAACGCACAAAATGAGGAGATTAATGAAGAAAACACAAGAAAAGGAAACCTCAGTGGGAAGGCTGTCTGTAGGACGTCCAGCAGCTGCCTCATGCAAGCTGTGGAGCAGAATGTCATGGCCCTGCTCCTAGTACAGGGCCCGCGTCCTTACTTTTGCTGCTCCTTCATCACTGCCCTCAAAGCTGAGGCTGCTGGAGAGGCTTGAATCCCCCAACGCTTTGCGGCTGGTGTTGCTGGGAAAGCCCAACTCCCCCAGTGCTTTGCAGCCTATGCTGCTGGAGGGGTCCAACTCCCACAGAGCTTTGCAGCCTACGTTGCTCCCAGGTAGGCCTTCTAAAAGGTGGGGAGACTGCTTGAAGCTCCCGCACTGCTCCAAGGCAGTGTTTGGAGAATAGTGAAGGTAGAAAAGCCCTCTCAAGGCATCCATTTTCAGCTGGTCGAGACACTCGATGTGAAATGACTTCACAGAGTTGCCCTGGCATCAGGGAAAATGGCTGCCAGTGGCTGGGAAGTGCTGTGGAGCAATTGCAGCGCCAGAAAGACATAGGGCCACACTGCGTAGAAAGAATCATGTGGGCAATTGCCTCAAATGGAAGGATTCTATTCTATTCCCCATGCACTGTGTTATAAATGCAAACTATACCCATTCTGGTCTGCAGTACACTTGGCAGAGTTACTTTAAAGACCGTCCCTCCCCAGGGTGTCTTGCCTGCTGTTGTTTCCCACTGCTGTGTGGCTCGCTGCATACTTTCTCAAGAAGTTTATGATTATAGCTTTAATTGACAATGTCATGCCAATACATTTTAATTACTGTTTCAACAATATAATTAAGCATTGAATTTACGCATGGTTGCAAGCAGAGCGCCTTGCTTAGCTGAAGTAATGAACTCTGGTAGTCATGAACTCGCTAATTGAAACAGTATGCAGCTTAGGATGCCATTATTGGAGCAATATTACCATTACTAGTATCATAGTGGTTAAAAATTGCAGAAGACAGTTTTCAGACTCAAGTTACAACTGTTCTGCATATACCAGTTAGAAGAGTCACCAAGTTCTGTTTCAGAAAGCCTCTGTGTAGCAATGAAATGCTTCCCAGCTCAGTCTGTGCACACATGGGCAAAAACATGCTCCCACAGGACAGTGAGAAGATGTGCAAACAGGTTAGGGCCTGACCAGAAGGGAGACCCCAGGCTGGGATGGGACAAACGTCTCCATCACCAAAACAGCCAAACAGTGGTTGATAGAAAGCAACAATGAAATTCTGGCAGCAAAACCTCTTCTGCCACACTAGAAAGACTTTTATCGCAACAAATATATTGTTCAGTGTGCTACAAGGGTTTATATTACTCTTCCATCTTAAAAAAAAAAATTAAAAAAAAGTGGTTTTATTCTTGTGTTTCTATTGCTGTGCTGAGTGCCAAGGAGAGACTGGATTACAATTCTGCTCTATCTCATCATTCACTCAGGTCTGGTGTTTTTTTGGTCATTTCCCCTTAGTTTTCTCCTTCTTACAAACAACATGTTCAAGGTCACCTAAGCACCTTTTACAGGGTGTGTGTGATCTTATTCACCTTGTATGACTGATGGTTACCTCAGCTCTACCATCAGTGATGCAAAGAGCACAGGGAGTTTGACATAGCAGTGAAGGGAAATCTTAGCAGTAAATGCTTTCTTCATTCAGTGTGCTTAGGAAAAGAGCTTTGTCAATCTGTAACCTTTAGCAGTGATAAAAACGTCAGTGTTTGAATTTAAAAATTAATGTGACAATGACAGGGCTACATTGTACTCAAAGAGAAGTAAGAAACGGTTCAGCTGCTGAAAAATCTGAAGAAAGAACAGGAAAATTACCTCAGTCCATGAAGATTATTCCCAAGTATTTGTCTTCTGCGAACTGATGTCAAAACACCATTGACTGTTTAATTTACTATGGCAGTGTTAAAAAGCAGGTGATTCCTGAAATTCCTAAAACCGTTCTAGCCAATATTTACTGAAATATTTGATAAATCTTGCAGAAAGCATGGCATATCTGAAGACATGAACAGCCCTAGATATGGACATTAAGGATAGTTTAGCTTATTGGAGTAAGTTGAAACTTATAAAGTCTGGAGTAAACTGAGACAGCACGTGAGAACAGTTTTACGTACTTCTTCAAATTATATTGTCACAATATCACTAGGCATTGGTTTTCAGCATCAGTTCAAAAAAAGCACTTATGTCAGAAAAATGTATAAATTCAGAAAGTAACGTTAAGTATTTCATTTAACTAGCATGTTCTTCTCCTCTTTCCCTAGCAGAGATGCATTAGCAGAATGATATACTTGATATATTTAAGCCGTTGCAAGTCAGGTTTTGGGCTGAGTATTATGAAAGTGTATACTTCTAATGATGTTTAAGGCTTTTAGCCACATTTGAAAAATAGATTGAGGTTATCGTGCTCCTGCAAGTTTTGTGAATCACTGCAACAAGTAGCCCTACCAGGGAACAACTGCAGGACAAACTCCCAGCATGTGGCATAGCAGTTAATGCATATGCGAGGGATCTCTTATAAATCCTTCAATTGCAAGGATGGCAAACAAGCAAACAAACCTTCAGTTTGTAATCACAGTCCAACATGAGACATGAATCTGTAGGGAAATCAGGCTTTGGAACAGGTTGCCCAAGGAGGTTATGGATGCCCCATCCCTGGCGGCATTCAAGGCCAGGCTGGATGTGGCTCTGGGCAGCCTGGTCTGCTGGTTGGCGACCCTGCACATAGCAGGAGAGTTGAAATTTGATGATCATTGTGGTCCTTTTCAACCCAGGCCATTCTATGATTCTATGATAGAACTACTGCTTTTTAGAAAGATTTAGGGAAAAAAAAAACCAAAAAAAAAAAACACAGTGACACAGGCCAGAGCTATGGATTTACCCAAAAGCTGCGCTGTGATTTGGAGCAATATCTAACAGCCAAGAGAGTAAAGCAAACAGGTTTCACGTGATGATCTATGAGTACTGTTTCCATTTGATTTGTTCCCAGCCACATGTGCATGAGTAGGAAGCTCTGCAAGCAGGCAGAACACCCTGAAGTTTATGTGTTTTTTCAGCCTTTATGATGTTTTTTTTTAAAACAAAAAACAAAAAAACTAGAGGAGCTGAGGATGATTTGGGCTTTGTTTCCCATTCTGTCTGTTCTGAGGTGGAGAGGATGTTTTCAGTCTTGGCATACAACTGCAATCTGTCATGATTGAGCAGATTTAATATTAGTCATGAGTGAGATCATGATTTGCGTACAGTAAGAGCTGTTATTTATGGTACAGTGAGCCACTGCAAGAGCTTGTGGGAAGCCATGACTAATTGTGTACAATCCCATCACTGCCATGGCAGCATGAACTTTTGCTGTTTTATAGGGCCAACACCAATAAGTTAACCCATGACCTCTTATCCTCTAATTCCCTCCTCCTTCTTCACATTCTCAGAAATTTAAACAAAAAACTAAATCTCACAAAGTTCTGTACTTTGACACTGGTACAGAAGCATGCAAACAAGTGAAGCTTTCATACAAGCTAACCTCCGAGACCTAGGTTTGTTCAGTGGACCACGGAGAAATGTATGCCCAAGGCCAATCACTTTCAACAAAACTATTCCTCTGAATGAAGGAAGTTCACAGGGCAGTGTCTTTCGATTAGAAGAAAAGAGTGAACTGGTGGAAAAGCGGTAAGAGCTCCATTTGACTTGGCTCACACACATGTGGAAGTCAGACAGAATGTAGCAGAATGAATGATTCAGATTACTGTGTCATTTTGATATTTGAATGAGAGTTATAAGGGCATACATTGGAATGTATACGTTATTGCTGACCCTTTAAAGTAGAATGTCATCATTTGCAATAAAAACTGCACTATTTCCATGTTACATTTGCTATAATGTGAAAGGATGGGTTTTCAATGATATATCCTTTCAGTTCTTATATTTCATAGTATCAATGTTTTCACAGTCTGTTTTCCATATTAATGTAGAATACATTGCTATATGTGCAAAAAAATGCATAATGAAAGTGAAGGAAGCCTAAGTGATCCTAAGTAAAATGATCCAAAAACTAAATATCTGTGAAGCATTAATAAAAAATCTATCTGCTAAATTATTAAAAAAAAAAAAAAAAAAAAAAAGGATAGGATGACATTAAAAAATAGAGTAGGAAATGAAATTCCAAGGTCATTATTTGAAGAAAGCAACAATAACTATGCCAGTTAACAGAGTTTATGTTTACTGAAAAGTATAGGAAAAGAGATGTCTCAAATGACCAATTCCTTCTGACAAGTTTCTAAGTTCATTTTCTTTCATGCTTGGCTTTCTCTTGCTCAAAGCCACAGAGCAACTGACTCATGGTCCATGGTCCCTAAGGCCATGACAAGTAGCTTGTAGCTGGCTTGTGAAACCATATCAGATGTCTCAAGTTTTTAAAATAAAGTTCAACGTTAAGGGTGTACACTGGTCTGCTGGTTATCAAGTATAACTTGAGGTATGACTGTGGACCACTGGTCCAGAAACTTTCAGGCACTTTCAGTGCTTTGAGAAGATTATAAACTTTAGATTCTTTCAGGAAAGTGGTGTTTATTTGCTTGTTTTCTACTGGTTTTGCATTGGGACTTCACTGGGAACCTGTCACTGACAGGCAGTGCAGCTTGCAGCTCAGGATGGCTATGGGATGGCTACTGGCTATGCAACACCTTGCAGAACATCCCCCCCCCCAGGATTTTAGGTATATTATCTTGTGTTTTCAAAAGGAAATGAGTTGAGCTAATTAGCATCCTTCAGCAAAAATATGTTCACATCCTCCTTCTTACCTTTTAACTGTATGCACTTAGTGGAAAAAAAGAAGTGCTTACATGCAACTAATATCAACTACTTTTCAACATGTAGTCTACTGGTAAAGAAAGGCTGACCTATTTCATCACACATTTGTCTCCATTCAGCCCTTAAGGAAAGTTAAATCTTATCATATTGCAAAATGTTAAAGTGATAGCAGTGTTGATGTGCAAATACCAAGAGATTTTCTAGAACATTATGTTTTAGACTGGATAAAACCCTTAAGACAGTATTATAGCTATTTTGCAAAGCCCATTCAACACCTGTGGGATGAGAGGTGGTTAATACAGATGCATCTAAAACTATGTCTTTGACTTACCTTGCAATGACAAAGAGGACACAACTGACTCCGAGGCAGGCTAGGAGAACATACATCCAAATATCAGGAGAAAGAGGGTTTAAAAAAGAGAAAACACCAGGGTTTGTGCCATTGGGCTTCCGGTACAAGATACTGATTCCCAGCGTCATGAAGGGCTTGGAAAAATCAATTACCTTCTCTCTTACATAAGTAATAGTGAGAGGAGCAACTGCCAGATCAGCTTTCTGAAAACACAAATGGGAAAATACTCATTCTTTTTCATGTTTTTGTGCAAACACACCACTATTCCTTCCATTTCTTCCTTGGAGTATTAAAAAAGAAACTAAATTTGACTACAAAACTGAAATGCAAAACAAAACTTAACAGTGCTAGGGTACTACTGAGTACATGACATTCTGATTATTTTTTCTGCATGTGAGGGATACTCATGGCTTCTGTATGTGGAAGGTCTGACCATGCTCGGGCACTTGGCCCCTGGAGAGGCCCTGTCCCGGGGAATTCAGTTCCCAGAAGGGTAATGTTCACAGTTTGCCACAGGGCAGAGGTGCACTGTGGGTTCTGCCTTTGCCACGAGAGCTTGTAACCAAGTGATGGGCATATTCCGTGAGAGCTCAGCACCCACTGACTCACTGCTGTTGGAGGTTTCCCTTAGCACCCCAGAACTGCCAGTTCAGATGTACTGCTGTGATTTCCTACTCTAATCAGAGGCAGTAGGACTGACCAGTGGCTCAAAAAGCTATAAACTAATGCAAACATTTCAAGTGGACTGGCTTCACATAAAATACTATGGTTGAAAGGAGAATAAAGGCAGAATGATTCAATCTTACATGATCTATGAGTTCTTTGACCATCCCATTCCACTCTCCTTTGTCATTCTGGGCTCCATATTTACCATCAGAAACTAGTTTGACCTCATAGATGAAGCCCAAAATATTTGACAGCTCCTTTAGCAAATCCAGGCAGTAACCCTCGAATCTGTCATTTCCATACAAAGGCTTGTCAGACTTCTTGTACATAACATAGGGATCTTCCTGTAGAAAAATACAGCAGAAATAGCAATATAAATGAGATTTGTTTCAGAATATATCAGTTTCTCTAAATTATGTGGATATTTTATTAATGGATTGCAATTAGATGGATACTAGTCATTACTATGTCCATTAAAATCTGCTCTAGGTATGTTAACAAAATCATGGAATCAATTAGTGATAAGCATAAGGGCCCTAATTGTCAGTGGAACAGATCATTCATAGCTCCCATGGGCTTTAATTAAAGTAGTGCTTAGCAGCTTCAGAATCAGATTCAAGATCTGTACTCCACATGGTCCCACCCTGAGGAATGGGGAGGAACATTGAAGGAGAAGTCTGAAAAATGGAAAAAGAATCATAAGCAGAACCTAAAATCTGACAATATTCAAGGAAGAAGAAATGCACCTTTACTGAAAAATCCTCTAGTGTTTGATACCGCTGTAAACTGAACAGGCATTCAGAGGAGAAAAATGAGAACAGCGCTGGTAGACTGCAAACTACTTTGTTTCTTTTCTTTCTAAAGGATTTTGGTTAGAAGAAGGTCTGGGGGAAAATGTTGCTGCAATTTAGTGTGGCAAAAAGACCTCTGGCAATAGAAAAGAAGGATAGAGGGAGTTTCTGAGCCCTTTCTCTTCCCCTGAGGGGTTGGACAGGATAGCTGGGAAAAAAAACAGTGGCATAAATGTCCACAGAGAAAACATGGGGCAGGGCAGCTGGCTGGAAAAACATTTTCATATTTTCTATTCATCATAGTAAGGACATACTTCAATCAGTCTGTCCGCTGTTTGTTGCTTTCTTTCATTCCTCTTCATTTAACTCCCAGTTAAAAGAAAGGATGTACAAACAGTGGCTACAAAATTGAGCATTTGTGTGTGCTAATTCTTTTGGGAAGAAAAGCATACAGCTTTCATCTCTGAAATATTGAAGAATTCTTTTGGGAAGAAAAGCATGCAGGGTTCATCTCTGAAATATGGAAGCAAGCTAAACAATTTTGAAGAGAAAGGTGTCCCAGATTCTTTCATTGGTAGTGGGGTATTTTGAGTCCACTGCATGGATGGATGACAACTGATGCTGGTTCTGAATCTATATTCAAAAATTTGCTTGAAAACAGAGTATTTTACCTAAATGTGTTTTAGTACGGAAGAAAGCAGAAGTAGAGTGCAGGGCAGAGGTGTCACAGTGGCTGTGTAGACCCCAATACACAACACCAGCCATGCCTGCAACCTGCACCATGAGTGGGGAGACTCCAGTTCTGCCCACCAAGACTTACCAGAATGGTCGTGACAATCAGTGTCCGGTTAGCCAGCGAGTCTGTGATGTTGGTTGATCTGTCCTTGTTGCTGTCCGTCATGTTAAGGCCACTGTAGGAGTTCCACACGCCGATCTACGCAGAAGAGAGCAGGTGAAAGTCTGTCCAGACGCAGTGAGCAGGCTGAGTGAAATGCAGCATTTCTCTAAATGCTCATGGCCTGGTCAGTGTGCACTGGCTCTAGTCACCACAGAAAGAGACAGCAGCAGTACAGGATGCTAGAGAAGTGATATAGCTGTAGATCCGCATAAGGCAGTGACATTAAATGGTTGATTGTCACATTTAGAAAACACAGGGAATGTAGTGCTCTTTCAAAAGCATGTTGAACTTGTTTGGCTGTAAGACTATAAGGTATGTCGATACAGCTGTGTATTAGCCAATTTTCTACAAAAGTGGAACATGTTGACTTCCTTTCCTGCTAAAAAATGTCAAACGTCTATTTTTATGGATTTTTTACTTCTGTAAATGGTAGAGTTGAAACATACATCCAGACCTCTGTCTTCCGATGCAAGAGATTAAAAGCTTGAATAAATATGTTGAAGCAGATTGATGGATGCAGTGGCCTTTTGCTTCTGTTATGCCTTCATCAAGTTTAGTAAAGATTATTCTGTTATTTATTTACTATACATGATAGAGCTAGCAAAGTAAAAACATCTCACCCCCTGAACAGTGTTTGTTTAGCAAATATACGTGACCAAAGGCAAAACTGATTTTTAATTCCTTTCTAACTCTGGAAACAGTGAGGAATTGTGGTATTTATTGTCTGATCTGAAGCCTAAAGGGAAAGATCTCCACTATTTCAGTGGATTTAGACTTCTATTTTATGCTGACAGAAATTATAACCTTGGAGTTAATCTATTCAGATAAGTATTTACTTAACAAAAATGCAGTCTGAAAGCATCGTCAGATTTTTTTACCTTCGGTTTACATATATAGTGTGGTTGAGGGCTGCTGTAAGAAAACCTCAGGCAAGGAGCTTGCTCAGCGTGGTTTGTATTTTGGACGTTTGTGGAGAGCACGGAGATAGATGGCTTGGAGGACTGACATAGTCCATCCACTGAACCATTTGCACCACTGTGCCACTCTGCCAGCATGTTTCAGCTCTACCCAGAGCTGCTTCTGGATTCTCTCTCCAGAGATTGCCCATGAAGCTGACAAGGAAGCCTAAGACACTCTCCACTGACTCGTCCTGTGGACTGAGGGTCTATGCCCACCATCAGAAGCTCCACCATTAGAGCGCCGCAGGACTCTTTTTCTTTGGATGTTAACTGAGCTAGATAATGCTTCTCCTTTTTATCAAACCCAGAAGATTAATTTGCGCCCGCTGATTATCAATTTGGGGTAATAAGTATATCATTTCATACAAACTTTGAGTTTGTGTCCCTGAGTGCCACTGCTCTTGTCTTTCATAAACATTTTCTCCGAAGTATACTTGGGGATAGTTATGTCTTTTTTTTTTTCCCTTAAGTATTTTTCAAGCATTCCCTTTGTTTCCAAAATTAGATCAGGTTGGGGAACTGATCTGTAAAGTATACACAGAATAAGATGTTGTATATTATGATAGTCTGCACCAGGAACATAGTAAATAACCAGCGCCCTTGAATTTGCACCAGGGTGCCTGAGTTAATCAATCAAAAGCTCTTCTGCTTGTTGATACTGACTTGATTTGCTTTTATCGACTGGCAGCAGGGAAGAGGAGAACAACCATGAAGAACATGGAACAACACAGTCACAGTGCATACAAAATACACCAGGAGAACACTCTACATCTGAAGATAAGGATGACACACAGGTCAACCTTGATTAGAGCAATGGAGGAGGTCAGAGGGGCACTGGAAGAATGAGGCCAAGGCGGTACATCACTATGGTGAATCCAGGAGATTTATTGCAGTTTAGTGACAAGTCTGGGAGTTGTCATATGCCTTTCTCAGCAAATCTATGTTCTGAACTGATTGTAATTTGGTTTAAATAAATTCAGAATAACAGGAGTGCCTAGACTCAAAAGCCAGATTGGTTCAATAGCGTTCTGCATGTCAGGTAGGATGATCTATTCATCGGGAATGAGGGAAATTGAGTCCTTTTGCCTTTGCCCCGCTGATTGATATTAAAACAAAGGTACTAAGTCTGTCCTTCACAAGAACAAGAAAAGAGCACTGTGGGATATTTTACACTGTTCTACTCCATAGTATTGAAAAACACAAAAACAAAACCTTTTTTAATTGTGCGTGTGGGAGAGGAAATAATAAGAGCTGTGCAAAAGATATAAAAAAGATATAATGCTAAGTGTTATAAGAAATTTTCAACTTGTGAATCCAAAACATTTTAAACACAGTAAACGCAATTGTTATCTTCTCCTTACAGAATGGTGACTTTGTGGTACAGGGAACTGTGGGTTGTACCTCCAGCAGGGAACAGCACATACAGCTTGTCTCTGACTCCCACTTTGGAGCCTTATCCACCAGGCAGAGACATCCCATGTCAAAAGGGAACTGAAATTTGTGAATTCAAATCTTTTATAAGCAAGTTTAGTTCAAATTTCCATATGTTAGTGAATGACAGCATCCACTTAATCATCCATATTATTTTCTGTAAGGAGTTAATAACACACTTGTCAAAATTTTGAGTCAATGATGCTAGAACATTGCCTGCACAGTATGTGTTCTTGTAGGAGGCAAAAATACTCCCCGCATGCTAAAGCAGTCATGTTGCTGGTGCTCATAGACATTTGAAATGCTGTAAATTTACCACTCATGGTAAATCCCAGGTGAATCAGAAAGGATAACTGCTGAGGAAAGGACTGCTTCACTGAAGCCAGGAGCTTCTACTCAAAGAACGGAAGGGATCAGCTTCCAAGAAATAAAATAATCATGAAAAAAAGTTCCTGATGAAAAATCTGACTCCTGCCAAGGTCTTTTTATTATTTAGGTCTACAGTATTTCAAGTTCGGACAAAACTTATCATGCTACAACAATTCACATTCTCAGATTGACTGTTGTCTCTAAACTGCAATTTAATTTGAAAGTTACTGTCAAAACCTAAAGGATGAGTCTGAAGACGCAACCCAAAGGTTTTCTGCATCACCTGTCTGTGTACAAACCTTCTTCCACACTTTATATAAATGATTAGAAACCTCGCCAGCAGCCTTGGTACAGAGAAAAATAAACAGAGCACTTCATTAAAAATGAAAAGAGAATGAGTCTGGAGAGTTGTGTGGGAGCAATTACATTTAACATCTCAATTAACCCACAGCAAGCATCACTGAGTCAAGCTAGTGTACCCAGAGCAAGGGACAATGCAGCCTCTAGCTGACATGAGCTGGTGATACTCACCTTGGGGATTTGCAGTCACTTGCAGTAGCTGTCCATTACAGTGCTCATTTGGAGACCATGCTGGCTGGTCAAGAGCATGGCAAGACCATCCCATCTCCCTCTGGGAGCCCACAGACCCTGCTGTTCTCCAGCACAGCCCCTGGCTGGCATTGCTGTGGTTTGCATGGTAGCAGCAGCTATTTCGGAGCACAGCCAAAAACATCCTTGGCTATTGGGTTCATTTTGGAGTCAAGGAGCCCTCTCCACCCTACCCCTCTCCATCTTCTGTACAATTTGTAAGTGGTAAATAAGGGAAATAAGAACTGTTGACTTCAAATTTGCTTTTCTGAGGCATGTTTCCTTGAACTTCCTCAAAGAATGTGAATTTTATTTGACTTCATTTTTTTGAATGCAGAACCAGTTTCTGGAATTGTACTATGCAGAATTTTCTGCTTTCAAACAAAGATGACATAGCTAATTTAGTCACCTGTTCAGCATAACCCAACATAAATGGTTAGAAATGTAAGGGCAAAACTAATGATCATGTTCAAAAACATGAACATTTTTTACCATCTCAAAACTTTTTGAGGCTATTACTCCACCATCTGCTTTTCTCTCTCCCTCATGTTGCACCTTTTAAAAGCAGTAAATGTAAGTCTAAGTTTTATGTATATATGTATATACATACATGTATATATATAAACTTAGCACACTAAGTTACGGTGGCAATGTGCACTTAGATTAATTACTGACATTCAGTAGTGACATCACCAATCCAAAAGTCCTCTCCAATACCTCAAAATGAAAGATACACATTTTAAAATAATTTAAAAAATCTTAGTAGCTCTGTTCAATGTCACAGTGTTTTGTTTTGGTTTGGTTTTTTTTTACCCCAACTGTAGGAAACTCAAGCTGAGGAAAATGGACTTTCCCATGCAACTGCCAAAGTAGCTTTCTGTCATTGTTTTGCAAAATGTCTGGTTACCTTTTCCGTTCCTTCTTCCTTGAGACTAATGATGTCCAAATCAAAATCCTTCCGTAAGCCATCAGTTTTGTTGAAGGTTATGCGCCCTGTCAGGCCATCCCACCGTGCCTGTGAAAACACAAAAACACTCTTCCATTTACCAGGAACTACTACTCTAAACCCACAACAAATACTGCATTTCAAATTAGCTGTGGCATTCAATCACTTCTAAATACTTTCTCTTAAAGTAGGCTGTTCTGTTATTTTGATTTAAAATAGCATCTTCCATTTGTTCTTCCATCTAGTTTCTCTTCAATATGCTTTATATTTTAAAATCAGACACAAATTTGTGACAGCTTGCATATGTATTGTAATGTATATAAAAATGAAGTGAGAAAATAAAGCATGTATCGCATGTGCCCAATGACAGGGCAGTTTTGCACTGCATGAGAGAAATCAAAAAGTTATGTCTGAGCTTTGGGTCTGAACTTCGGAGTAAGGCAGTCTAAAACCAACAACATCCCTGGAGTGATACTGTTTACTTCAGCCCAGGACCTTGAAAGTTTTCCATGAGGAATAGATAATGACTGGCAACTGGTACTGAATGGGATCCCCAGGAGGTCTTTCTTGAGGGAAAGTAGCTAACCATCCCAAATCACCACAGGTTTCTAAACACTTCAGTCATGCTTTTCCTAGTCTCATGTACTAGGCACTGCCTCTGCTACTCTGGGCCTGAAAAACTGGATTTTTCCAGGAAGAGATAAGTGAAAGAAGGGCTTTTGTCATAATAGTTTGGTTTCTTGGGCAGGTTACAGATGAAGAAGATCCGAGTTCCCAAGTAAGTAAACAAGGTGTATCATTTCTAATAGTGATTCTTGCCTGTGCTCATAGATGTTGATGGCATGAGGAGGACGGCTCTAAAAGCAGGCTTTCAGGTAAAACACACCGAGTCAGAGAGCTAATAAACAATTTGTAGTGTAATGTATGCATGAGTATTATGTATTTGAAGAATAGCATAGGAGTCGGTCTAGATAGCATTTTGTCGGTTGTATCATAGCTAAGTGAATTCATTCTTTTCTTATTTTAAACATTAGCAGCAGGAATAAATTAAAGTAACAAATCCTGTACATCAGCCTATAAAGCCATGATGATTCCCTGCACTGAGTAATGCTGCTTCTCTGTGGCAGGATCAATGTCCAGAACTAACTTAGAATCATAGAATCACAGAATATCCCAATTTGGAAGGGGCCTGCAAGGGTCACCGACTCCAGCTCTGGGCTCCACACAGCACCGCACAAAAATTAGACCATATGTCTGAATGCATTGCCTAGATGCTTCTTGAACCATGGCACCTGGGACCATGACCGCTGCCCTGGGCAGCCGGTTTCATGCCCACCATCCTCTGGTGAAGAATCCCCTCCTAACCCTCAACTTGACCCTCTCCTGAACTTATGCAGTTGAAGTTTTCTGCTATTTGTAGGCTTTCCAGAATGCTCACATTTTTTTCAAATGAGATTTATCTGTCTCACATAATCCCTCTTCTTCCCCCAGAGCTGATGCTTAACTACAAAAGAAAGAAACTGATGCATTTCAAACTGCAGATGATTTTCATAACCTATTTTGGGGAACTCCCACATTGGATTAAGTTCTTCAAAGAAAAGCTTATGATAAATGATGGCAGATTCTTCATGCGCATCAGCTGTTTAATTCTTAAATTACAAGCTTTTCCTCTGCACATTGCTATTTGCTTAATTTAATTTGTTGTAGACAGATGACATAAAGAAAGATGCATTAAAAATCATCATATTAAGAGAACGATGTCTCTTCTTCGCATTAAATCTAAATTCCAGCTCTGATTCCGCAAGGTTTAATCTTAAGGCTGTGCTATCACCACATGTTGCAGGAAAGTCTAGATTAATCTAGAATTTTGTGTGAATAAATTGGGATTTCTAAGTACAGTTAAGCAATAAAAAAAAAAATAAACCACAGTGGCAATGATCTTTGTATGAGACTTTCCACAGTATTGACATGGGAATATGAGAAACCTTCAGCTATAAACAGTGAAACACTTGAGGGTATCATGTGCTGTTATAATAGACCTAACATAGGAAAAAGACAGAGGAATGCATTTTGTTATATATCTCCTTTCTACTCTGTCTTTTTATTACTTCGACATGACCCCCATCTCCTATTCGTAAAGATGGAACATTTTTTTAAGTATGATCTTTAGCTATCCATTCCTCCTCAGAGGGCAATTTGTTTCTGTGAAATGTTCACATTTATTGATTACATATCAGGTGCTCTGCTTCTCTGCTAACGTGATATGATCTTCAATAAAGGCATAAAAGGAGGAAATATATTAGGTTTGGAAATAGTATCAGGAACCTAAATCTCAGTTCTGCATGATAAAATGCCAACTCACTTTTGAAAGAGGTGTTCTCCATTAAAAAAAAAGAACTCAACAGATGTTACAAGCTGCATAGGTGCATGCCTAAGGTTCAAGGTAGCAGGCAAGTGCATTTAGTCTTTGTTTACCTTAAGCATCATTTAGACTATTAAATAATGATTCAAATTATAAACAGGAATAAGGGACTCTTTCTCAGAAGAGTTGACCTTCAATTCTGAAGGTGTTCTCTGGACCCTCTTCATGAGACACGGGCTACATAAATTTAAATTCTGTATGAAATCCTCCTATAATCATATTTATTTTATTTATTCTAAATAAAAGTAAAACATTTGAGTTAGAGTCCAATGAGCATCATTTAACTTGTTACTTCAAGGCAGCTATGTCACATGTGTCTACAGCATGTCCAGACAGATGGGTGATGTTTCTTTCCTGATCAGAAACCAAAGATTTCTTCAAGAACTAGAGAGAGAAATGAGCTAAGAACGTGCTGTCAATCCTGGGCCCTCCGCAGTCTAGGATAAAGCTCCCCAGCTTCTAATATGATTTGCGTCCTAAGGCACAATTGCTTCTTGCATGCAAAGAAACTGTAATGTATCAGTTGCTCGGAAATCATATCCGTATGCCATGTCTAGGTGCCTGTCAGTTAAATCGAGTATGCGAGTGCCTATTAGTTATCATGTTCAGACAAACAGAACGGGCAGCAGTTGCACAGTTCTCAGATGCAATTAACGACTAGAAATGAAGCAGAACTTTTGGAATGGCCAGAAACTGCATGACTGTTGAACACAGCAATGAGATTTCATGCTTTTATATGCAAGATTTATAGCTGTTTTAATGTTTCGAGTGCCACTCTGTGTTAAATATTACAGGATATAATAAAAGTTGAATCGGAACTTAATCAAGTAATTCATCAAAAGAAATTGCCTTTTTACACTCTGTCCTTGCTTTAATATTGTGGAACTAAGGACACAATTTGATACTCTTACAGAGAGAATGTATTTTTGATATATTTTTTTTTAGCATAACTTTGAGTACAGCCTTCAGCTTAATTAAAAAATGTGATTTTCAGTCGCTTTGCTTGTAACGCCCTTTGCTCGTCTTTGATCCTGTTTTTGCAAGGTTGCAGGCTGCCTCTGACAACAGAGCTCTGATGAGACGCTGCTCTGCTCGTTCAGCAGTTTGGTTCACAGCAGTTGGGTACTGCGCCATTTAGCTGAGGTTTAAAATAAAATCTCACAGCCTCCAATACTGTGTCTTATCAGATAATTATAGTGCCTACTTTTAAGATGTAAATAATTGATAACTTCCTACTGTTCATTAAACAAAACAGGGAATTAACCCAATATGTTAGCTAGTCAGTAAGCAAACCATACAGGACCTTCAGCTATTCAGACTCTTTCTTACCAAGCACAGGGAAGACAGTGAGTGGATAGAAGAAATTACATCTGAATTTCTTACAGCTAAATCTTTAGTCGTCTCTAAAAGCTGTCATGTACCTGAAAAGGCAAGCTACCAAAGAAACCAAGTAACTAAAACTGAAACTTTCTATTTAGAAGATTAAGATTATGGGTAAACTGCAAAATGACATCTGGATTTAAATGTATAAATCACAGTATTGGTTTCCATACAAAAATACAGATGGAAAATTATAACAAATGGAGAAGTAACGTGACTTAACTTCTAAGAGCAAACACTCCAGAAGCTTACAATCTATTCACACAACCATCATACGGTCTTTATATCAATTTCCACTTCATCATCATGAGTCAATTACTGTATTTCAGCCAAAGCCAATCAATGGCTCAGTCACAAAATCATTTCCAAACTCCCTCAGTTAAAACAACAGGAGCATTTTAGGTTCTGTTTATTCTGTCTCCGGTAGACCTCACAGATTTCCTGATTTCTGTTACCCAGATATAACTAGATCAGTAAATCATAATGCCTAGTGCATACGATGCATGGCTTGAATAAATTTTCCTTTTTATGATATATTCATAATGGCATATAGACAGTTTTGCCAATGCAGTACTGTGGTACACAAAAATATCAATCTTTCTCAGACAAATTGATTACCTTTTTGTGATCTTATTTTTTCCTACTCAGTAGATGTGTATCCAAACATTTTAGTTAACTGTTTATCTCCCTGTGGCATATTTGCTTTTTCCAAGCCCAGTGTTGAACTGATAGATATCCGTTAATTGAATTTCACATGCAATTCAGATTAGAGAATTTTCTTCAAGGCCATTTAAAAAGCATTCAAAGTGTCCTGGCAATACAGAAGTGCACAATTTTATTCTAATTTTTAAAAATATTATGTTTAATTATGTTTCATAATGTGCATACATTTCCTCCCTTCTATTAATATTCCACTTATTCCAATGACCTGTGAAATAAAACAGTTTTTCTGAACCGGTTCTTTGAACCTTTACTTGTAAGTTAATCATGCAATCTCTTTAGTTTCAAACTCAAGTTTTAGCCTTTTAATACAATTTAACTTACAGTTTAATAATTCCCACTGTTCAGAACATAAGTTTCGTCCCCATTTTAAAGGCATGTCTGGAACTAATGTTAGCAGCAAGCTTCTGAGGCACACATAGGCACCATTCATATACAAACAAAACTGTGATTATATCACTTTCAGGTATGTGTACATAATACATCTTCAATACACTGTATGTGGAAAACTCATGATAACCTAACAAATTTTAAAAAGATATAGACAAAAGGAGGAGTTAATAGAACTTCTGAGGGAAAAGCTATTTTAGAGCGGTATTATTGAGGAAAATCAACTGTTCTGCTGCTCAGCTCCAAAGAACTAGGTACAAACTTGGCTTGTGCTAGGTATTCTGACAATTTGCATCTACCAATAACTTTAAAGTATAGTAAGTAGAAGATAACTAACACCTTATCTGAACATTATGCTCGGATATAAATGTGGTGCTAAACAACAGCCTTCTTTTAAAAGCGCTACTTTTAATTTCTCAAGTATTTTATTATTTCTCAAGTAATTGATTCGAGACATTCTCACAGTAGATGATGGCCCTTTCTTTTTTTCTTTCTTTTTTTCTTTCTTTTTTTTTTTTCAGTTCCTCTGTAATTTGAGCATTTTGATAACTTATCTTAAAGGCACGCAAACAGTAGAATTTCTCCATGTAGTTAATGGGATTTTGCAACTGTAGTTGTTTCATTGGACTGTTCACTATTAGAGAAGTCCAGTAAAAGGAATGGATATCATTCTATCTACTCAGTTTTGTTAACAGGATTACCTAGGCCTTTGGTAGATTGCTTTACTGAGCAACCTACAGTTAACCTAGAACAATAAATAACTGAACTGCATTTTTAAATGATGGTTGTGTTTTCAAAGATACTTTAAAAAAAATTTTTTTTTGTTTTAATCTGTGTATATTTACTATTAGAACTTACTAGATGAAACTGAGCATGTATTTCTGATTTAATGAAAATTTATAGACAATTGCAGTCACAAAGTAAAAGGTATTAACTTACCACTATCATGTAAGTTTTTATAAAAGAGTAACAACTTATTGGCAATCATCTGACCTGGAATTTAGGAAGACAGTATATTTATTTTCAACACTCCAAATTATGTTTACTCATTTACCATTATACAGTGGCAGAGACATTCTAGCTATTCATTTTGTACCTCTACATCCTCTAAAATGACTGCATTGGGTGTTTGGACTGAAATTAGGAAATTTAACTTACCTACTGGTCTACTAAAATAAAGTTCTTAAAAACAAATCAGTCCTGTCTTGAAGAGAGACTTTACATTATAATTTGTGCTAGCCACCACCTTATTAGAACATTTCACCTTAGACAAACATTATTAGTATATGGTGAATGAGAGCAAAGCTATCTCTGCAAGTGGTGCAGTGACACCATCTCATTTCAGTTACAGCATCCCTCAAATTGTACTGACAGTACGGGTGCCACAACCCAAGTGCAAGACCTTCCACTTCGACTTGTTGAACCTTATGAGTTTCTCTTGGGTCCATTGCTTGAGCCTGTCTAGGTCTCTCTGGATGGCATTCAGTCACTCAGGTGTGTCAACCACACCATACAGCTTGGTGTCATCCACAGACTTGCAGAGAGTGCACTCAGTCCCACTCAGCAGGGGAGTGTTGTCATTCTCCAAGGAAAACCACTTTTCATTGATCTCCATCCAAACATTGAGCCACTGACCCCTACTCTCTGGGTACGATCTTATAACCAGTTTCTCATCTTTCAAGTAGTCCACCTGTCAGATCTACATTTTTCCAATTTGGAGAGAATGATGTTATGGGGGACTATGTCAAAGGCCATACTAAAGTCCAGATAGATGATACCAGTGGTTCTTCCCTTATCCACTGATACAGTTATATTATCATAAAAAGCAACAAGTCTGATGCATAATCAATGAGCATATAGATGCATATAATCAATAAAAATACAGAGAAGTTAAGCTGGTCTTTCAATAACATATAGCTGGAAAGATTATCATGTTGGAAAAGATAATCAGAAATAAATAGAAAAATGCTCACTGCTGTTGCAGGCTCACAAAAAAAATCCATAAGAAACAACATCCAGAAAAAAATCCTTCTGTGGCAGTCAGTGGCAGTCAGCCCTTAAATGGGGGGGTCTAGGAGAGGTGCAGCCAGGCTCCACCTCTTCCGGGCACACAGCTGAATTGCCTTCACCTGTGCTCCCACGGATGACTCAGTGCTTGCCTCAGGTGATCAATCAGAAGTTCAGGCCGTGATTTAACAGTTCCCATACAGTTAGTAATAAAAGTAACAAGGTTGATAGTTTACAGAATCGTTATTGACAATTAATGCACTTACACTGAGGTCATGAATTGTGTTATTTGATAGCAAAGAATAAGACAGTGAGTGAGCTCCTTTACTCACATAGCTCTAAACTTCTACTTCTTGACTACAAAATCAGAAATCCGAGTAGTTTGTAAAAATTTCTCATGTAGCTTCATGCTCTCAATACTGTGATTCACTCTTCTACAGATAACCTGCCCAATCAAAATGCTAATGACCACGCAAAACTTTCTTTTAATTCTCCTTTCATTTCTTTCCTTTTGGAAGAGAAAGTTCCTGCTTTGTTAGAAGAGACAGTTGATAGGTTTAAGAGATAGTGCTATTGCTTCTAGTTGCAGAGGAAATCATAATAAATGTGCTCTGAGCCACACATGAACTTATCAGCTCTTGCAATTAATCCTCTTATTAAAGAAGATTGTCAAGGATTAAGGAATACAGTGAATTAGTGTATGACTTTGCCATTATCCTGGTCCAAATCCAGCATAACAGCAGCAATAAAAGTAGTTTCAGCATTCACCACTGCAGGGTGAAATTCATGATGTGCCAGAGTCTTTTTACTCAGAAGAGTAAATGGCATTGAAATGGAAAAGAGGCGGTGTGGGAAGGCTTGTTCTTAGGAAGGAGTTTAGGCAGCTATTATAAGACTGAGCACATCCCTGTCTAGAAACAAGAGATAAATGGTGGATGAATAGAGACGAGGGATTTCTTAGGAAAGAAAGGTTTCTATGAAGTGTTCAAGAACACTTGTTTCCAGGGCTGTGGCTGAGCTTAATGACTTTCAGGTAGTCATATGAAAGGCTTTTGGTATGATATATTTGACAAACAAACTGAATACTTGAGGATGACAGAGTAGGTGGATTCATTTCAGAATCTAGGTTTGAAATGCCTTTGAGTTCCATCGAAGCTTACACATACCAAATAGCATTATAACAATACCAGAGGTGAGGGAGTGAGAGTGAAGGATCAGAAGGGAAGGTTAAATCTTACATTCCTAGGAGGAGCAGTGTTTGTTATACACTGCACAAATTTGGCTGCCACTAAAGTGGCTGTGTGGGATTACTGTTGACTCTGAACTTGGAAAACAACTTTACAGTACTGTGATAAAAGAGTACAGCACTGCACTGTAACAGATACCGATTGTACAGGTGAGGCAGTATGGGCAGATCCTGACCCACATAGCTATCAGCCTGAACATATTAACAGGAGAAGAGCCATTACGCATCTTTTACAGAGGGGAATCACAGCCTTTCCACCTACAGAGCTTCTTCATCTAGATTTCAGGCCCTGTCACTTAAGTTTTAGAGTGATTTGATAGCTACATGTGTAGACAGTGATTAGCCTGATCATGTCAGTGCCTTGGAAGTATCCACAAAGCAAAGGTCTACTTTTCTGTCTCTGGTAACTGAGGCACAGTTACTGGAGCTGGCTGAAAATGATTTGCTCATGGTTGCAGAGAGCCCATAGCAGAACCAGAAACCAAAGTCAGGGCTTCAGTGTTCCCACCCAACATCTTGGGTGGGAAACATCCTCCCTGACCATGCCGTTGTCTTATTACAGTGACACTGACTCACTGAACAACAGAGAGCCCATTGAGACTTCACATGATGCAAAGCACTGTGTCATTTCCACCCGAGATAACAGAACCCAAGCAATGGAATATATGTGAATGAATGAGTAGGAGGCTGCGTCCTTGATGAACACATTGTTTCAATAAGAGTACACTGTTCTGAAATCTAAACCATCTGTATTTAACTGTTATCTTGCAAAGTCTTTGGAGCAAAGGCTGTTCAAAGTGAACTGCTCAATGGTGGCACAGCTAGGGCTCTTGGGAGCTTTTCCAGTACAAGTAAGTTTGGGCCATGTGCTAACACTTAAATGGAAGTATCAGTGTGGAATAAATGATGAGCATTTATAGTAGGCTAGAACATATAAAATATGTTCCAAAAAATTGATTTTGTGCAGCAAATATAAAAAAAATTCTCCATATATTCAGATAAAAACAGTTTATAGTAATTCTTGCTCACTTTTTAAACAAGTCTACTTTCTAGGCAATGCTTAAGAAAGTAAAAATTGAGTGGAAAATACATAATCTTTTTGCCAGATTTCTTATGTTAATTCTAGGCATCGTAGAATCAGAGACTTGCTGATAATTTCTATCTATTCTACTCTTACTATCAAGTTCCAGAACTATTATTTTGATATTTATGTGTGCACAGATAATTGCATAAATTTTAAAATTTTATTTCAGAATATAAATGTCTGTTGGCATTAACCTCAGCCATACATTATCTTCATGGAACATACCACCATAAGAAGATTGCATACAGTTTTTGATCCAGAACATAGACATATTGCTCTTACTGCTGGTCTCTACTAACTAGCCATGCTTGAAACATATTTTGTCATCAACAAACAGAAACTGAAATGTAGATAAAAATGCTTCAGATTTTTTGTTTAAATCTTTGAGATTTGTGAGTGTGATTCTCTTTGAGGGGAATAAAGTTACTGAAGATAAAGTCTGCATCCATATCTTCTGAAATTCTGCTCTATACACTTGTTCTTTTAGTTGCTTCTGTGTTTGAGTGAGGGGAGCTCACATTAGTTCACTAGATAACTAGATAACTGAATAAAAATCAATAGATAAATGTTATTCTGGAACTCAATTCATGATTTAAAGGGGACATGACCAGGGAATATGATCATTTAGTTGCGAAAAATTGTTTTATGTTTACGCACATTTTCCTTTCAGGAAGGGTGGAATCAGTCTTTCTCTCTTATTCCCTCCCTGAAGAGAGAGAATGACTTCATTTTTCTTTCTGGACATGAGCAAGATCTGCTCAAATGCTTCTGCAAGGGCTAAAATATTACAATATCACTTAGATATCAATGACATTAGGTCACTGAGACAAGTTTCTGACAAGGATTTACTTTTCATTAAAAAGATCTTTATGAGCTACTGTAGAATCACCTTGATCCTACACAGTGTATTTTATGTATAAAATCCTCCTTTATGAGAACTAGTTGATGACCTCTCTGACCTCAAAGTTGTCCTCAGGTTGAAGTGACTTTAGGTAGGACTGCTTTTCTGTGCAATTTTGTAAATGGTTCCTATAATCAGCATTAGCTCACGAGATCTTTAGAGAATAGAAGATTACTCTTTCTGTCACTGTAACTGATTGTTTTCTAGCTTCAGACATTTTTTCTTTTGCTTATCTCTCATAGGCCTACTAGTAGTGCAGTAAGTCTTGGTCATTAGGAAAAACAGGCAGTTGTTTTGATACTGTTTTTACCTGGTACACTTACGTGAAGTCATTAGGCCAGTGGAGGAGTATTCACACATTACAGTACAGTACAATTTGACTTTATATACTCTGAAAATTCAGAAGCCAACTCCAATGAGCTTGCATTCAAAACAGCATAAACCAGGAGATGTTTTGTCACAGAATATCCACTTTCCCATTGCTTTCTGGAAGAAGCTAGCTCTTGTTCCTAAGGACCAGGTACAGCATTTGACTTTGACTTCCCAACAGGATAGTGACAAGCTTAAAAAATTTAATTTGCCCTCTGGAGAGTGAAGAGGCTTTCCACCTTATCCTCTGCTTACGTCCAGAATGGTTCTGACGTCTCTTCAGTTACCAACGGTCTGACATTTTATAGCATGGGCTCATTGCTAAGATATAATGCAAAAAAACTGAACACACCAGGGAGCCATTGAAGATCTTGCCAAGCTCTAGCACCTGCAGTACTTATTGCATGCAACCTCTTGGTCTGAATGTTATTCAGTGAGACCAGCGTGTCCTTAGAGCAGCCTGTAAAATGGCTTCACATATTACAATCTAAGATAATTAAACTGTATTTATGTGGGCACAAACCATTCTTTCTGCCTGCTTGACTTTTTCTCTCCATGCCTTTCCATTTGATTCGTAATTTATATAGTTCATCCCTCCTTGCTGAGCAAATCAGATCCTAACATGAGTTAGGGACATCTAATCATATTTGCTATTTAGTTTCCAATACCTGTTAAAGCCTTCAAGGGAAATATAATACTGTCTTATTAAACCTTATCATGCAATTTTAATAGCCACTTTTTTTTTTTTCCTAGAACAAAAACAGGAAGATAAGACCCTTGCTGTGTTTAAATCAGTGTTTTAGTGACCACAAAAGACACTATCTGCACAACAATCACTAATTAGCTCACATATCTCACTCCATACAAGAGAAGCCAGCTGTACATGATAAATGGGAACTCTGTAACTGCTTAACAATAAACTCTGAATTGAAACTGCTGAGATACATCTAGAACTTCTGGCAATTCAGGACCCTTAAGCTATGTGATCAGCATCACCCAAAATAGGTGATGTAGATGTATGCAGGTGCATTCACTGATTACGAGGTCTTTTGCTAACTTTCAGTATCATTGTAATTCTTTTAAAAATGCACCAGAAATTATATGTCATAGAATCATCAAGGTTGGAATAGACCTGTAAGATCACCTATTCCAAACATGAATCAATCACCACTGTGCTCACTAACCATGTCCCTCAATGAGTAGCGCTGCTACCTCAATTTGCTTGAGGTCAAGAAGTACAGGATCAAAAGGTTCCCATTCATATTAAATCAGGAGGGAGGGAGAAGTTCATCCTCTGAGATCATTTTCATGTCTTCTACTGATTCTGCTTACAGCCTTACCACTTCCTCCCCAAAGCAGGAGCTGGATGCAATATAGCTGAGATCAGTGTGAGTAGAAAGATCCAGCACTGTCTTCTGTGAGCCTTCCCACAACTGTGTCACTGCTGGGTAATATTTCAAAGCTTTCTTGATTCTAAAAGTCAGGTGGTCTTCAGTACTAGTGTGACTCTTGTCTTTTCCTTATATTTTGTAGTTTATAGGGAAATCTTAAAATCCACAGAACTGTGCGTGGAAAGTACCGTGTTAATAAGTATCACCTATCTGTGTTGGTGAATCACCACATTGTAGACTGACTACGGCAACTCTAAGAAATTTGCTTGGGTTTGTAGGAGGTGACAATAGTTCTTGTATTTAATATCTTTACTGACGACCTGGATGAGGGCACTGAGTGCACCCTCAGTAAGTTTGCAGATGACACCAAGCTGGCTGGAAGCGTCAATCTGCCTGAGGGTAGCAAGGCCCTACAGAGGGATCTGGATAGGCTGGATAGCTGGGCTGAAGCCAATGGGATGGGATTCAACAAGACCAAATGCCGGGTCCTGCACTTTGGCCGCAATAACCCCAGGCAACGCTACAGGCTTGGGGCAGAGTGGCTGGAAGACTGTGTAGAGGAAATGGACCTGGGGGTGTTGATTGATGCTCGACTGAACATGAGCCAGCAGTGTGCCCAGGTGGCCAAGAAGGCCAATGGCATCCTGGCTTGTATCAGAAATAGTGTGGCCAGCAGGAACAGGGAAGTAATTGTCCCCCTGTACTCAGCACTGGTGAGGCCGCACCTCAAGTACTGTGTCCAGTTTTGGGCCCCTCACTGTAAGAAAGACATCGAGGCCCTGGAGTGTGTCCAGAGAAGGGCAACAAAGCTGGTGAGGGGTCTGGAGCACAGGTCTTACAAGGAGTGGCTGAAGGAGCTGGGATTGTTCAGTCTAGAGAAGAGGAGGCTCAGGGGAGACCTTATTGCTCTCTATAACTACCTGAAGGGAGGTTGTAGTGAGCTGGGGGTCGGCCTCTTCTCTCGTGTGACTAGTGATAGGACTAGAGGGAATGGCTTCAAGCTGCACCAGGGAAGGTTCAGGCTGGACGTTAGGAAATACTACTTCTCTGAAAGGGTGGTCAGGCACTGGAATGGGCTGCCCAGAGAGGAGGTGGAGTCACCGAGCCTGGTGGTGTTCAAAGAGCCTTTGGATGTTGTGTTGAGGGACATGGTTTAGAGAGAACCATTGATGATGGGTGAATGGTTGGACTGGATGATCCTGTGGGTCTTTTCCAACCTTAGCGATTCTATGATTCTATGACTGTACATGTCCTGTAGCCACCACATCTTCCCTTTCAGCTTGTTCCTAAGATATTTGTGGATTCAGTTGTATGCCCTGATGTGCTGCCACTACTTACTTTGTACTTCAACATACAGGTTCTGTTCCACCTTCCCAACTTCTAATGAATTTGGCTTTGAAAGGAATTTCATTGTCATGAACCAAAACTGGGGGAAATGGTGAAATATATGTAGGAAACTACACACAATTTATAATTTTCACTTTCACACTCTGCCTTCAAGGAGAAGCTTCCTTTTGAGATTTGTAATACAAACTGATTTCTGGAAAATGTGTGGGCATTTCACCTTGTGTTTTTAGAATATTTATGGATCAAGATATCCCAGTGATGAGATCTTATGAGATAGTGCATAGCCTCATGAAGCAATTTGCTTCTTTAGAAATAGTGATTGCAGTATTTTCTGAATGTTGTATTACTCTGTGATTCATCAAACAATCTGTAAAACAATCAGTTTAAAGTGGTGAAATGACTCTTTCATTTTTTTGAATGCTTGTTCATTTTAGAAGTTATAAACATTCATAATTACCCAAGCAAAACCCATAGGAAGTCTTGCGCCTTTGCCTGAGATTTTACGACACTTAGGGCTTAGCAGTTCCTGTTTCTCAAAGACCAGATAAAGCTGGCACTAAAACACAGCCTTTGTGCCTGTAAAACACAACCTTGTGTCTGTAAATCAATGTTTCTCCTCTGGGAAAGTGAGGAAAAACTGGGTGCCAGAAATCAGAATACAGCATATGACAAAGACCAGGGAGCAATAAAACAAGCCAGTACAGTAAACAGAGGAAGGATTATGCTGGCCATAAGCAGATGGTCTACACTTACCTCTTTTATCAGATTCATAAATCTGGGTCCAAAACGCCATGGCTTGTGTCTATGACACTGCAGGGAGCTGACAGTCATTTGAGAGGCACGCTGGGAGGCCACTGCTACCATGTAAACTGCGTCGTACATCAGAGCTGCTTCAGTCTACGTGAAAAAAATAAACACAGAAAGGCTTTTTTTAATATACCTCCTTCTACTGGCTTCAATACTGAGAAGCACTACCCTGGGCTGGTGATAAGGAAGAATCCACTGCTTCCTTCCTGGGCTCTCCTTGGAAGTCTGTTGCTGAAGATGATAGATTTGTTTGGTTTGGTTTGGTTTTCAATGTAAATTACTGCCATACTATTTTCAGGTGGACTCTGGGAAGAAAATGCAGAAAGGAGCTTGCTTGCAACACCATGGTATGGAGAGGAGTGTTAATGAGCCACTAGTCATACAGCAACACAGATCCTGGCTTTCCAGGGAAATTGGTCCCACTGAGCACCAGGTAAGTATCTCAAAGGTATTTACTGTTTTTAAGCATCTAACTGCCCTCGGGTATCTTGGCTGTTGACACTAATGGGTACAATGGCTCCATTGAGCTCCAGCTATGGCAATTCCCCTGCCATACCTCCCATGCCACCTTAGAGGGAAGTGACTTGTCTTTTTGAGGTACCTTAGTGACAAAGGTGAATTTCTATGTCTACATTCTAGTTGTCATAGATAGACAACACCTGAAATCTGATACTGAAATCTTACTAAAAATTGCTGGATGCTTGTTGTGCATCAGTATTTCTTTTGAGAATTGACTTATTGGTTTAAAACCTTAGCCAGTAAGTCCCAGACTGATATTGCACAGTCTATAAACCTTTATGGGTGAATTTTTTTTAGAAAAATCTCGCCTTTACCCGCACTGTACTTTGTTGATCTGGTGCTTGAGGTAGGACTGCCTATGTTTCCCGTAATGCATGGGGTTGTGGTAAGAATGAAGTGCTTATATTTCTTGAAAAGCTACTGAACAATTAAGTAGGGGCCTTTAAAAAGGCAGTAACTGCAGATGAGAAAAGCTGGACATGTTTATATGAACTGCAAAGTTACACCATTTTTTATTCCTTTCCTGTGCTACTCCCTTGGGAAATTAATAGATTTGATTCTTTGTTTCATTTACCTAAGTACATTACAACAGCACCAGTCTTACCAGCATTAGATTGTCAGCAAAAACTCCATTGCGATCTGAATTTATCAACTAATCTTAATGTACTGCAGATGAGGAATTGCTCTTGACACACTAGTCAGGATCTGCACAAAACAATGCTCTCACAACTCGAGCAAATTGAAAATGTTATAAATGGTGAGGCAAGCAGGAGGAGACAACAACATCTGTTCTTAGTGTCAAGAGTCTTAAAACAGATACTTGTTCCAAACAGACGCACTGACTGAAGGCCTGATCCCAAACCCCTCCATGTCAGTGAAAAGATTCACATTAACCTCAAGTCAATGGGCTTGAGTACAGGTCTTTTTACTAGACAAGAGACACGTGCATTCAGGATCGAATTTTTTATTGGTGCTGATGTCCCTGTTGGTCTATGTCCAAGACTTAGAGGCTCTGGAAGTACTTAGTGAAAAAGTTTCAGTGCACACCTTGCTTTGCGCTCCTAATTGGGACCACCAAGGTCCCAAGGTCTCCAGCATGGTTAGTATGCTGGGAAACACTCCCCAACCTGGCAGTTTGGATCTCATGTTTGTGTAATTTAATACTCATCCATCCTACCTTGCAGTAACTGGGATGTTACACTGCTTCTTCTTGTCATTTGTTTATCCTTGTCTTTCTTGTTATGTTTTAGCCCTTGGGGTAGCACTGAGAAACAAAAAGTCACCTAATTTTCTGAAGAAAAGTGCCTAAATGTTGATACCCATTCTTATGCATAAGAAGAAGAGGTCCAAGAACTAGTCTTGGAATTTGTCTTTCTGATTTTGATTCTGTTTAAATTATTGCAAAGAAACTCAAAGGTCTACTTAGAACAAATACATCTCTGTGTGCGATTTGGGCATAAAGTGGGATGTGAGCTCAAAACTCCCTTATGCTCTGCTCATCTCCTACAAACTGTGATCAGGGCAAAAATTATAGCATGAAAGGAGAAATCCTGAATTAACAATAGGATATGTAATCCTCATCTCCTTATAATGTGCAGCTTGTCATAGCCATATTGTCTAATGAAACATAGCAGTACTGCAGCTCTCTATCAAACTGAATAAGCAGAACTTATTATGAATACTTAAACACTCACAGATAACTAGGAAGATGCTTTTCCTGGTGTTCATGCTGTTTCAGAGTATCAAGGACACTAAGATATTGGAGAGATGCAAAGGAGGGGATAAGAGATTAGTAAGGACTTAGATTTTCCTAAAATCCTAGTTTCTCTCCTGCTTCTGAGCACACAGTTACACTGCTGAAACAAGCTATATGTATGTCTATATATAAATGCTAGTGGTAGCATACATAATGAATTTCTCTTCGGGTGTTAGAATGCTTCAGAATTTCCTCTGCAATCATCTGCAATAATGCCTATTTGGATCACCTCTACCACCTCTATCCAATACAAGACATATTATCCTACACCGCAAAAAAATGGCAGCCCTCTACCCTGCAAAACTGGATGGAGTCATACGGTCTGTGTGATTGCTCCTATTCTTTCTTTTCGTTCTTAAGGAAGTGGTATGGAAAAAAAAATCCTAATTTCCTGACTTGATACCTTTCATTTATCTTTAAATTATATCTTAAAAGCCAGAGTTGCTGTAGATGATAGAAATGAAGGGAAAGGGTTCTTTTTCAATTTAGAAATGCTATTACCTGTCCACATGTACAATATCTTTCCCTGCAGGTCATAAATTCTATACCTGCTCTGAAAGTTTTTATTTCCTGTTATGTTTTTCACTCCATCCAGAACATTAATGCAGAAATGAGACAGTAGTATATACATTTGACAACAAAAAGATGGATGGTGTAGGCTGTAGGCAGCATGACGGAGAGCTGTTACTCTTCTCCGTAGTGTGCTATAGATGCCTTTGCATCGTTGCAGTTGTTCACTTACTGTCATCATGCCATCAAGGAGGCCAGTCTCTGGTTTTGGTGGTGCCTGCAGACGCTCCATTGACCATTTCTCAATGACTGATGAAACCTGGGGATTCTCGATGTTGAGCAGGCGAAAGCCTGTCATATTGACTCCGCTGTATCTGTAAGGTTCCAGGTCCAATGCAAATAGATCCTGAATCAACATTAAGAAAATAATCAAAATCAGATGTAGCATTTTTAAAGCAAAATATTCAGAAGATACAATTAGAGAAAAATTGTATTTGATTTTTAATCCAAAGCTTCTGTGCTGTTTTTTTATCCCTGAGAACTCTGCTTGCCCTCAAAACTTAGCCACAACCATATCAGTTGGAAATCTGAATAAGCAAAGGTTGTGTGAAGTACAAACTACATATCTGCTTTGTTGGAATATGCAAATCAGGTCTCCACAACAACGCTATTTTGCAACCAAACCACAACAGTGGCATCTAATTTTAATTTTTATCTGCCCTCTAATAGTGCTACAGTGTTGACAAACCAACATGAAGAATTAGTTGGACAATGCTGAGCTTATTTCTGAACTCTGGGAAGGAAAACTCCAAGAGATATCAAGAGCAATACACTTTTTCTGCTTATGAACCCCATTTTTCTTCTGTCTTGCCTGCTTCAGTGACTTGCTGCCAGCATGCCTAATGGCCATGTCGGGCTAGTGCACAATAACTACATGCACTGCAGTGCTCGTTGTTTACAGGGCAGGGAAATAATGGACATTTTAAATGGTATAACTGCGTGGCAGATACCACAGCTAGATTTATCAAGTGGTGGTAAGATGATAACTGCATTTCAAAGCCTGAAGACCTTTTTTCTTCTTCTTTCCCCTCCCTCCCCCCCCCCAAAAAAAATTTTTTTTGCTGATCCTGGAAAGCTGGTAAAATGGCAAATATGTTGATCATGGTTTAATACAACAGTAGCTGTGAAAATATCAACACTTATACCACAACACATAGATACCATCAACAGCGTTTACTGCTTTTTTTTTTCTAATGTACTTAGTGCTCTGTACTATCTATCTCATGCATATTGTTTTTCTTGGTTACCATTTTATTGGTAGATTCACAGCTATTGCATAAAACAGTATGGTCTACAGCAAACCCTATATTTTCACAATTTCCTTAATGTTAAAATGGGTTCAGAGAGAACTATTTCAAGCTACTACTTCTATTCCAAACAGTTATTGTATTTTCTGACTAATGAATTGACTCTTGGATTCAGAATGAATTTTCACTTCCACGTGAAATTTTATATGGAAAGGAGATAAAGAATATGCTAATGCACAGAACTGACACAATCCAACTTTCTAGGATTGCTCTAGCAATACTCTCACTTGTCTGTCTTCCTACAATGCAAGTCTACAACACAAAGAGATCTTTAGCATTGACTCAGTTATATGTAGTATACATGTTAAAATATAGGAATGTGTCTTGAAATAAGTAATTAACATCTGTATTATAAAAGAAAATGTATAATTTGTCTTTTTTTATCAAACAATTCAAGAGAAATTTAGAAATATGTGATTTTCTTTTCTGTGAGTAAATTAGATAATTAATAAGGATGCAACAATAATTCCTGACACTTGCTAAAACAAAGCACACATCTTCAACTCTGAATTACTCTTTTTAATAACACCGTACCCAACAGAAGCAGCTTGGAGGGACAGAGTCAGTGCAGTTGAGCCTGGTAGTCTTCAACTAGCTAAAAATTAGGGGATGCTTTTTAAGCTAAGCAAGGACAGACTGAAGAGTAAGCTCACACACTGTGCTGGATGAGGGCTGTACCATACTGCCTGCAGAAGGCTTGGCCTCAGCTTTGCTCCAAAGCCATTCATTCATTATTTCACAATTTATTCAAAGCTATTCGATCATTATTTTGTACTCTGGCCTGCCTTTACCAATGACTGCACCTTATATGTGATACTGAATTTGATTTCCATTGTGTTAAGGTTTTGGTTCGTCACACTGACACTGCAAAACTTGTGACTCTTGATATAGTAAAGACTGTTAGTACTCATCTCCAGGAAATTCCTTGAGTAATTGCAACACAAATCACAGAGGGGAATGGAAACTTTCTAGCTGACTTTTCTTCAATGGAAAAAAAAAACATGCCCAGATCTTCAGTGTTTCTTACCAGTGTCGTAAAAAAGTAGTGGTAGTATTCAGTCATCATTCCCATGGAGAGAATCTGTGGAAAGAGATTAAAAGTTGAGTATATTTTACATTGGATGCTTTCAGTATACTAAAAAGCATGGGTTAATCTGGAACGATGCCAGGTGAAATTCTTTAGTCTGCAGTTTAGAAATGCTAAAAGGAATTTAATCAGCAGACGGTTTATAGCAGGGGGCCAGATGCAAACCTCTGGAGGGATATGGTTTTCCTACAGCCCCTGTCCAAAAATTGCTGAAAATGCTTACATGAGGCCACCCGCACTGTATGTTATGGGATGCTCTGCAGTTCCAGCTTGGCATCACCTACACTTATTGCCACATCCATGCACACTGCTACTGTGACGCAAACATATTGCCCTCTTTGGGACTGTGTGAAGCGGAGGAAAAGCTGTGAGGTAGAAAACCAGTGGAAAATTAATCATCACGACAGAAATATAGGGAAAGGTTAAATGTTATTCAGTCTGGATCACAGTAAAGTAAGCGTGTGCTATTAATAGTATTTTAGAATGCTTTTAGCAGTGCCTGGATAGTTACTTGAAAGACAGGGGAAAATGATCTGATGTGGCTTGCCAAAATTCTTTCATAATAGAAGCCTGTTTGATTGTGTAAGGAAATTCCTCATATAAAGAAAGAGAAGAACCTAAACTTTCTAAGCTGCAGAAGATAATAAAAACAGCTCAGTGTTAATCACAAACAACCAATCCATTTCCAGCCACTAAAAATCAAGCCAGAAGGCAAGTATTTTACTGAAACACTCCATTGAACTTACATGTCAAAACTGCCTTTTTTACTTCTTATTTTATTAATCCTCTTCTATTACATTTCTTAGAGTTATTTTATTATCTGGAAAAGTCAGCAGCCTAGCAACCCTGGAGACAGATGTTCCTTCCCTTTTTATGCACATAAAATTATATATGGTGGCATCAGTGAACACCTCTGCATGCTGTGTTTCCCAGATGACTTATAGAATCAAAGAATGGCTTAGGTTGGAAGGGTCCTTAAAGATCACTGAGCTCCAACCCCCTGCTGTGGGCAGGGACATGGCTGGACTGAATTCTGCTCCCTGAACCAGCTCTGCTTCTGTGACTGTGGTTGCTGCTACTGAAGGAGGTGCCAGGGAGGACTTTTGTGATATGTGCTTCTTTTTAGTTGGAAGTGTACGGAAATATTCCAAGGATTTCATATGGGACATGGAGCAACTTCGAGGTATTAATGATTCAGTGGTGACTTGAACGCAGGTATGCCTCTGGATACCTAGATTTACTTGGTCCTGAATCTCACAGTTGGTTTATGGTGCTACATAATTATGACAATAAGGTTATACCAATAAATGCAGAGGACGGTTACAAATACCCAGATTTAAATTGTTTATTCATTAAAGTTTTAATTCTTAGCTTGAGATATAAAGTCTGATACTGCATTTCTGTAATAGAAGGTATACACTCCAATCCTCCTGTATAGAAATAGTAAGATGATAGAGGATCAGGACAACACTAAGTTATATAACATCTTTAAATACAACTTTAAGTAGAAAAATATATTAGCTTGAATGATTACCAAGTGTATAGCCTGGGTGTTTGGGAAGAATTACTTAGTTTGTGCAGCTGCAGACACACAGCTCCTGGGTATACAGTTAGTTAATCCAAGGTAGCCCAATTATTATTTTCCTCACACATCCAAAGGCCTGAGAGACAGGTGCGTTTGCCTCCTGAACACATTTTTGATTAAAACTTTTTTTTTTCCCCCCAGAATATTGATTCCCAAATAAAGCACTATAAACTAAGGGGGCAGAGCACACGCGTGCCTGTGAATAATAATGATTTCAGAAGTCATACTACAGAACTACATCTGAAAAGAAAACAGAACCCCTGACAAACAAGGACAACTACATGTAAAAAATGGGATTCGATGAACAGTGTTATTCGTCATACATGAGATACAGGTTCACAATGGAGGTGTTCAAGAGCCATGTGGATGTGGCCCTGAGAGACATGGCTAGCGAGCGTGGTGGGGGTAGGTGATGATTGGACTAGGTGATCTTAGTGGGCATTTCCAGCTTTAATAATTCTATAATGTCTAGCAGTGGAAGAGTGCCCTAGATTTGGCAATGACCTGGCTTCAAGGGCGCCATGAGAGAGGCTTGCTGAAGTTCTTCCAAGGAAAGTATTGCAGCCTCCCAGGAAAGCTCAACTGATGTGCTACTTTTATAATTTCTCTATTGGCAATGACTCAATTAAGATGTGAAGCTACAGATAGCTGGAAGGGAGCTTGTAAGTGGAACACACACAGTAATCATATCCTTTTCTTTTTAAGGAATAATTGTTGATGCTTGGTCTGTCTCAGGTTGGGCCCTCATCTGCTGCTGAGCTCTCTCACTTAGCATTGATCACGGGCTGCACCAGTTGTGTCCCCATCCACCTCCCCCACCCTGACACTCATTAGCAATGGTAATTAATTAACAGATACATAGTCCTTAAACTTTCTTGTGATTTGTGAATTAGATTTGTAGATTGGCCTAAATAAAGTGCTTTTTATTCATGGCTCCAAGAGACTTTGCAATAATAACTTATTTCTCTTTTAGGGTAACATAATGGCTAAGTATAATTTCCAGTGAATGGACAGATTTTATGACCATACTGAGAGTTCACTCTGAAGGATGGTATTATGAAAGCAGGAGATCAAGGCAAGAAACAGCAGGAGGGATGTTAGTTACCATGCTAAGGACCCCAAAGCATCACCTTAATGACTTGGATGCTCCCATTAGTGTAATTAGAAGACTTGCATTTGTGTGCCCTCAGCAGCAAGGGCTCATTTTCTGCTGTCTGTCTGCAACATAGCAGATATAGGGACAGCAGCTTCCAGGAAGTACCATGAGACAGACAATAAGAAAAGTATGATGGGAACAAAGATCCCTTTCAGGTTGAGACACCTCTGAAGAACCTGGCAAAGCAGCTGTGCAGGCTCTTCCCACTGAGCCTCCCCAGTACAGAAAATGAGCAGAACAGCCCAGGAGAGAGACAGGAAATCAGTAAGTTTTGTTTATGCATATATAGCTGCCCATAAGAAATTAGAATGAGATTTCATTGCATTCTCCTATTTAAATAATTTGCATGCAGTTATATAAATAATTATGCATCTATTTAAATAGTCTTATTTAAATAATAGCAGCTTTTACTTACTGTGGAACTTAGATGAATGTAAACTAGCAAAACCATGATAAAATGCTCTGTATTCTCCTTGCAGGTCTCCTTCCCACACAGCCCTAAATAAAATCTGTTCCTCAGCCAACCCCAGATATAGGTTACTGTGACAAATATAACAGACTTCCATCTCTAATTATCCATTTCAAATCAAAGTTTTGCACTTATGTTTAGTAAACCTGTACTTTTAGCTGTGGTTCATGAAATGCAATGTGAATCTGAACAAGTATCAATGGTCAAAGTATATATGGTAAGTGAACAGAGACTGAATCAAAAATATCATCTGAGGTTTGGATAGGACCAGGCTATCTTTGGGTAACGCCCAAAGGTAGAACAAAGGGCAATGAGTGCAAAGCGGAACACAGAAAGTTCCATCTGAAAATGAAGAAAAAATTATTTACTGTGAGGGTGACAGAGCACTGGAACAGGCTGCCAGAGGGGTGGGGGAGTCTCTTCTAGAGATATTCAAGACCTGTGTGGAAACTTTTGTGTGTGATCTGCTGTAGGGAATCTGCTTCAGCAGGGGTGTTGATGTTGGACTTGATGGTCTCCAGAGGTCCCTTCCAACTCCAATAATTCTATGATTCTATGATTCCTTATGTCCATAAATCTCTTCGGATGCCTTGCTGTTGACTTGAATTGTATCTCAGTTCCAACTTGACTATTTATCTTGTTAAAAAAAAAAAAAAAAACATAATTATTTCCTCATTTAGAGCTGGTGTTAGTCTTGGAGGCACAGGCTGGAATCAGACTGATGGTGAAGAGTATTAGTGGGAACTGCATCAGATACTTTACTCATTTTCACTTTGCATTTTTCTCACTCATGCTATTATTCAATTTCATGAACATTAAATGAATGTGTTTCATTATCCAATTAATTAGCACCACCACTGTTTTCTAGGATCAGCAATATATGCCATAATGAATAAAAGACCATGTGCCTCCTGGTCTCTTAAGTGTTCAGCATAAAAGGTTTATATCCTCCTTGCATTGTTTCCCTGGACTTAGTATGGGTAGCTTTAAACTGGACATGACAGCTCACAGGAAACCTTCCGTGTAACCTGTGTCCCACTCAGTCACAGCAGTGGTCCAGCTTGAAATGGTATAAAGTTTCTTCAACATGAGTGTGAATCACATCCGGATTTCTCAGGAAAGCACAGCTATGGTGTAAGAGAGGCAAACCAGTGAGATGAGATTGCTTTTCACCCTGTGGTATGGGGGCATCTGGGAGGATCTACCTTGGGTGTTACTCTAGCAGCAGTGAGAACAGAGCTTATGTTGCCTTTTCTCAGCAGACTGTCATTTTCACCCTCCCTGCCAGCCTACTGGAAGGATCACATTCAAGAACTGAAGTTTTATGTTCTCTATATTATCATATTTATTACTATATTTAGAATGCATTCTACAGAGACACTTATTTTTTGTACTCCTGTAAGAACCAAATTACTTATTTTGCTCTTTGTCTGTCACATGGTGAAAGCATACATGGAAGTATTTATAAAATGATTTATGAGTGTCCTAAACCTGATCAAATACGCTTTACATTTCATGAAATTATTTTAAACTGTGGAGGAAGTAGATAATTTTAGGCTAGTAGCAATGTAATTTAAGAGAGATGAGTTTGCCTAGCAGGAGTATCTACGCCAAGTACTGGTGTATTAGAAGAGTAAATTGAAGGTTAACACTTAACAACTTAACCTCTTGAACTGAGTTCCTCATATAAAGAGGCAAAATCAAACAAAATATAGTAAGTGCAGTAGTAAGTAGTAAGAACATTTTGGAAGATATGCACATAAAGCAGATTGCTATTTGCAATACCTAGATTTAACTGACTTGTGCAGTTATTTCCTAGTCTAGACAGGAACTAAATCTCTGTCCATGAAATATTTCAGGTAAGCGTTGCAAGCATCATGTTTTTTCTTCAGAAAGTGATTCTAAATTCCTCATGTAAAGTACTGAATTCTGTTGACTTCAGGTATTTTTGGAGGATGCCCTGTTACCTCACACTCTCTCAGGGAAGTCTTTGGGGGCTTGGAAAGGCAAGACATGCTAGGTATCACTGGAACAGGGTAAGGCAGGCACTACTGAAGTTTACAAAGTTGGTTCCTACAGATCCTATGCTGGGCCTTTGGAGAACACAGTTTTGCCTTAGAAACATCAACTACACTTAGCTCTTGCTTTCAGCACCTGATTGGAACTAGATGATCTGTAAGGTTTCTTCAAACCCAAGCCATCCTAGGATTCCATAGTAGGTTTTGCTGCTTGTCAGAGGATTTATTCAGTCTTTATGAATTTTAGAGCTCCAGCAGAAAACGTTTTCAAGTAGATTATGAGAGTCCAGATCAGCTGCAACTTCTTCCATCATCTCATTTGAAAACTGCATGTGTAACATCTGGGCTCAAGTAATTTCAGATCCCCTGATGCCTGTGGGTCACTTTGGTCCTCTGGTTTGGATAGTTATCTGGCTGCTTGGTACCAGCAAACAGAGCCATGAAACTCCTTTAGGCACTATGCACCAGTCACGTAGTTACCATTCCTCATGAGGGAATATGGAGAGAAAAATCACAGCAACTACTGGAAAAAGCAGCAATTAATAATCACAGTTTCTGCTTACTCCTTCCAGATGCCAATGATGGGAGGGCTGGGTCTCATTAAGCTGGCTGGGGATTGTGAAAGCCTGGGCTCTCTGTAGCGTGTCAGAGAGAAGTGAAAATGCAGGAGTTTGGGGAATAGGTTATTCAGAGGCATGTAGGCTTTGTATTTTGTTTAAATTAGGTTATTGATTCTCCTGTTATTTTGAACAGGGAAGAAGTGTGGCTCAATGGTGTTTTATTTGAAGCTGTAAATAAGCAAAAGATTGACCCATTTAAGAGAAGGAATCTGTCTTTTCTGCTCATTTGTAAACAAACGCTCTAAGGAGGCAAGCAAAGAGGTCACCTCCTCATGTTCCACACCTGGTAATGTATCAAGTTTGGACAGCTCCATGCTCCCACACAGCTCCATACACTGACACTTTCAGGGCATCATTTCCAATGCACTGATCCTTCAGTCCCAGAAGGAGCTTTTGGACTTCCCTTGCCCCCCCTTCCCAGCAGACAAGCCATGCCTCAGCCAGTGCCCCCCACTGTTGTTGTAAGCAGCCTTTGCTTGGAGAGCCCTTGGTGCTGAGGCAAAGCTTGGAGGAGGTGAAGGAGACATAAGGAAAACCTTCTTCTCTCAGAGAGTGGTCAGGCACTGGAATGGCCTGCCCAGAGAGGTGGTGGAGTTGCTGTCCCTGGCAGTATTCAAGAGGCATCTGGATGAGGAGCTATGAGATATGGTTTAGTGGCTTGTGGTAGCAATGGTAATGGGAAGACGGTTGGACTAGATGATCTTGTAGGTCCTTTCCAACCTTGTGATTCTATGATTCTATGATTCTATGAAGAAGGAAGATAAAGACCATTCCACAAAGCTCTGGGACGAACCCAGGCAGGGTTGGTCAGTGAGCAGGATACAAGGAACCAAGCATAAGAAATGGGGGGCACACACTTGTATGACTGTGCTGCAATTTTAATCTGTGAAATACCATTCCCACTCCAACCTACTGCACATTTCCACCTCCTTTATTTATCTTCTCCTGTGTAGGCTACTAAGTTTTGACTATGTTGTTGTAAATGCAGTAGTTAGACAAGAAATTCTTTCTTTGGAGCCTGATTTAGGTGACCGTTGGCTCTGATTTCTACCCTATCAGAAATCTTGTAGAATTTAATGATGGTATATTATTTTTTGTTGTTGTTGTTACTAATATTAAATAATTTTCTTAAAATAATTTTAATAGTATTCTCTTCAATATCTTGTTCTCATTTAGTGTAAAATTGTATTCATCCCGGTGTGCAGTGATGAGAACATGAATCATGGTAATCCAGGTGGCTGACCTACAATCAGATGAGCCATACAAACTCAGAGCCCTCCACACCTCCACATTTCACAGCTGTTTTTGACAGTGAGGAACTTCAGCATCTGAGTTATGGCTACCAGCAGCTAGATACAGCCACAGAAGCGTCTCATACAAAAGCTATTTTCCGTTTATTTCTAGCCTATATTTATGATGCCTCTGTTCCCACAGCTCTGACCCCCAGGTATACCTCTCTTAATTTTCTTGTTTTCTTCCACATCACCATCCACTATCCCTCCCTGAGCTCTCAAGGCATTGGAAAACATTATCTGTATCTGCAGCATATCTGTTATCTCCCGTGATCCATTTCCCACACAAACCATTCTGCCACTTTGCCCTGTCCTAGTGTATCTTTTAGCACTTCCTCTTCTTCTTTTGATGTGAAGGTTATTTTATTTTATTTTATTTTTACACTCAGACTGGCGCGTTTGAAGTTCTGTGCCTCCTGCAGTGTGCCAAACATCTGCACTATCTTCTTGCAGAGCCTTGAAAATTCATGCTGTCAGTTTAACCCTTCCCCCACAAATCTCATTTCGGAGCAACTTGTTCCTGCTGTCAGGTTGTAATGTGTTTGGATAGCCCTCTGCCAAGTGGGGTGAGCTCTTCTGCCCACCCTTCCTCACATATTGCTGCTTGCAGGTGAAACAACAGTTCTTTCCCCATGTTCCCAACACCACACCTGCATCTGGACCTGTTGTAAGTATACAACTTGCACCGAGAAAACCCTACGATATAGTACAGGTCCACTTTTCTGACAGCAATAAAGCCAGCCCGCAGCTCATGGGAACCTGTGTACCCCAGCTCATTTAGGATAACATCCTGCAAGTTGGTATTGACAGGATCAAGGGTCTCCTGTGTGGGCAAGATGGTTTCAGGCTCCACTGACTATTACATTCAGTATACTGACTTACGTACTTTGATACAGAATGCTTCTCTACATAACTTAAATATTCCAGCAAAACATTCCAGGCTGGGAGCATTGCAGTTTAACCTTTACGGAAAAGCCCATCTTTGTGCCTTTAGATCAGTGGAACCTTTCCTGATCATCTCTTGGAATCAACATTTCCTGCTAAACTGACTGACAGTAATAACACCACAAACCAATCAAAACACCCAAGGAGAACATTGTTCCCAGTGTGCTGCTTGCTTGAGATTATTGAATATAGGTCATTGACTAGTAGGAGCCAGTGCTTTAGACTTTGATCGTCTAGAAATGTATAGTAAGTGACAACAGCAAATTCTAATTTGCACCGTTCTTTGTGTGCCCCTGGTAACGTCCCAGACCATTACCATCAGGTTTTGTGGCATCTGTCTTTGCCTTGTGTGACTGTCCAGCTCTCACATGTAGGTCAGGACCATGCCCACCCTTGAACAATAGCCTCTCTTCCTATTTAAAGTACAGTTTCTTTCTCTGATAATGTCTCCGTTCCATCTTCTTCCTGTCCCAGAGTTTAAAATGTAATGAGATAATGCCAGCAGACCACATTTTGCTTTGTTACAGGATGTGAATGCACAGATATGCTATTTTCTGCAATAGATTAATGCCCCATTGTTACTACAGTCAGAACTGAACCTGACGGGCAGCTTCTATAGAGGCAATAGCTCAAAGAAAGACACTCTCCAAAATGGGGCTCTTTGTTTTTTTTTTGTGGGAGAAGACATATAAAGTGTATTGATTAAATTAAAACAAGATAAAATAGATGCAGCGATCTTCCTAGTTAAGCAGAACCTGAAGTCTTAAAGAGAAATATATATTTTCTTCTGATGGATATTTACAAACTTATTTTCAGACATCTCAGTATCATAGAATCACTTGAGCTGGAAGGGACCCTTAAAGGTCACCCAGTCCATCCTCCCTGCAATGAACAGGGACATCTACATCAATACTGCTGCTCGTTATTCTGGCTCTGTGAAGTCCTGAAATCTTGTTGAGTGCTCAAATTGCTGCAAGTTCTGTAGTGCCTTCTGTCCCTCATATTAAGTATTGAGGTTGACAGCTTTCAGGATTCAAATTTAACGTCATGCATTTTCACCCCATTCTGCTTACCTGCTTAAGAATTTCTGCTGCAGTTTCATGTGAGCAATCAAATATCACGTAGAACTCCTTGCCTTTCTTCATCTCCTTGAGTAAAGGCCTGGCATCTTTATTCCCAGAGGGCAATTGGCGGATTTTGATTTTAATGTTGTATCTAGAAGGGGCTTTGATGAGCTCTTGCAGGCGAATTAGACCTGAAAAATGATACACAAGTATACAAACAATCTTTTTGTGCAATGACTATTTATTGTCACTTGGGAAGTGTCTTTTATTAGTCCTAACATTTCATGTTTCTAAGCTGCTATCTTCATATTTGCCAACCTCTTGATTGATACAGCTTTTCCTTTTCATGATTATACTTTGCTTCAGTGTCTGAATACTCTGAAATATGTTTTGAATTTGTTGACTATAGTATATGTTTGCATTGATGCAATATTGATACTGTATATTGCAAAAAAGCAGTAGCTGGCAGCAATTAGTACCTCCGTATTAAAGAACAAGAACATAGAATTAAGAAAATCCCCTTGCTAACTTTCCTGCATAACAGTAAGCATATGTAGATGAGGAGAAACAGTGAAAGGAAACCATTCCAGCATCTCCACTGTTGCTCACTTAAAAGCAACGGTTAGCTTAAGTGGCACTTAGCAATGATTATTCTTAATAGGCAACCATACGGCTTTCATTGTCCTCATTTCAGTATATATTGCAATACCCCAGAGAGGGGAACTTTAATTTTTCCTTATCTTCAATTTAGAAAAAAAAAGCTCAATGGCATAGTGAAATTAAATGACTTGCTTAAGTTCACTCAGTATATTTGAGATCTTAGAAAATATTGAAATATTTTGAGATCCAGTTCTATATCTGTAAACACAAGAACATGATTCCTAATGCTGTCTTCAGCTGATACAAATATACAGAGCTTATTTGAAGTCAGAAAAGCTCAACCAGTTGAAGATGTGCCCAAGTATTTAAACACAGTGCAATTCTACTAGCTAATTCAGAACTCCTATGTAATTTGTACTGCCTCCAAAAACAAAGTAAGATAGTTAAGAGTTCTTTGAGGTGTGTGATTACAGTCTCGTTCTCATTACCCATGAACTTAATTTTCCCACGAAAAACTTGTGATCTCCTGCTGTGTGAAAGTAAAAGGCTGTCTTAACAATATGCAGAGAGGGAGAGACAACATGAGCAAGGAGCACTTCTTAAATAAAAATCAAACAAATGATGGATATGAAAAAACTCATTGTTCTCCTGCTGGGGGTGTTTATATATTTGTCTTGTGCATGCGTATCCTTGGTTCATTGATCCAATGGCACATAGAAAGCAAAACAAAGCATCCCGATTTCTTCTGATGTTAGCAAGTTGCTACATATTGCTATGTTGGCTGTTGGCTTCCGTTGTTGGCTTTCACTCAATTTTCTGGCAATGTTTTTTGAAAAAATAATCTTTCCTTCTGCCTGCAGTGCTGGTTTTGTTCTTTCGGGTCTTCAAGTATCAACAATCAATACAGAATATTAAGTATTATGAGTATTCAAATGTAAATTACTGCGCACATTGTGAAATTAGAGCCTGGCTGGAAGCCAGCCTGTGTAAATATGAAACAATTTGAACTCATTATTATGGGAATGGAGTGCATCCTTCCAACACTGACTAACAAGTAGGAGTTTATGTAATCTGTCTGTAAAGCTATAACTTGGTTGTATAATACATTCACGTATTCAACTGTTGACTGCAGTGTCTCAGCCACTATATCGAACAGCGACTCTAACAAGATAGAACTAGTTTTGGGATAAGGGAAGTCCAGCATGTAAGGAATCTCTGCACCCTGAGACTGAGTACTGTTATATCTCTTTGCAGCATCAGAAATGACTTAACTCCCAGCGCAGTTGAACTGCAAGAGCAGAAGAAAAGATATTAAACTTTCTGCTTCGGCCACATAAGACTTGTGCTTCCCATCAGTCAATCATCAGTGTTCTCCTCTTCCTCCAGCTCAGCAAATCCAAATCCTTGGACGTTATGCTACCAATATTTTATTTGGAACATATCTTGAATGCTAAGAACATAGTCTGACTCCCAGGGATCAGGGATGAAGATTTGGGAAAGCACAGTTCCTATAGCAGTCACTTTCTTCTTGCTTATTGAGACCAACCACTCAGTCTAGGATAGTCAGGAGGCCTCAGTGACTCCCTCTGAGGTCTGAAAAAGGAAGTAGCAGCTAATATGGCAAGGAGTCATAAGTAACATATCCTAGGCATTTGTTCACCCTCTACAAAGTAAATGATGTGGCTTAAACAGTTTTGCAGGTCTGCACTAGAGCATAAACTTCAGTACAGAAAGTGTTGTAGAGTATAGCCAGGTAGAAGCTGTGGTAGCTGCGTGCGAATTTCAAAGAGGCCAGAGAGTCCTATTGAGAGAAAAGGCTCAATTTGGGTCATCAAACACAAAAAGCTGTAGGGATGGAAGCCAGAACTTTAGCACTAATTTTCTTGGCCTATTGTCTCTATCCTCTTATCCAGACATCAGAACTCTTTTTCCTTTTCCTTTAGAAACAATGTTGGGAATTGTATTTAACATTGCAGGATTCAGTATTTTTCCAACTTGTCTTTTAGTGATTCGAATGTGAGAAATGGTCTTCTTTGACACAAACAAAATGTTTAAATACGTGAAAGTCTTTGAATATTTCATCATTTCACAGTGTCTAAAACTGCAGTGAGCTGAGTGTGATACACTTAGGAATTCAAACATGCCTAACATGAATGCAGTGTTCCAACAGGCAAATAATCATACACACTGGTGGCAATAATAACACACTACCAGTGGTAGTGTGTCAGTAGAAAGTGCGTACTTTCCCGTTTCCCCTTTCTTTTTTTAATAATATATTTGTGTAGTTAATTCATTCAGAATTAAAAGTTAATGAGGTGGTTTTACTGCTATGACACAAAATGTTTTTATTAGAAAACCATTAGGATTAGCCAAGTTTGAACTTTTCTTTGAATGATGCAAGTTAAAAGAAAGCAAATTTTGTAAAAATTCAAATTTTGCTCTATGCAGATTGAAATGCTATGACAAAAAGATTTGGGTCCTGAGAATCTTAGAAAGCCAGGAGAGATGGCTAACAAATGGAAAAAGTTGGGGATTCTTACAGAAGATGAGGTATTTGATGTGGTTGCCCTTCTCACCTTCCGGTAGGTTAAAATCATTGGATGTGGGGAAGATGGAATAGATAAGAGGCAGAGCCAAACCTGCACTGAAGGCAGTATCACTGAGCTGTTGACAACAGAAACAGAGTTATGTGTCTGTTACATATCCGTATGCAAAACACCAATATGCAAAACTGGGATACTGGAATGGATCTATTACAAACAAAATAAACCATGGAAGAAAATGCATACCCAGCTCTGGCATGTGGAATGGTAAACCTTAATTTATGGTACCCAAGATTGGAATGTGCAATCCTTGATGTACAATGCACTCTTTAGCAAGTTTTTGTTGGACTGTTTTAAAAGTCCCAGAGACAATTCTTTGCCTTAGACAGGCAAGACATTGTACTTGATATAAATTAACTCTTTTAAATTAATTAATAGACAGAATTAAGGCTGATTACAGCCGGGGTACTCCAATAATAAAGTGAGTTATGCCTAATATGTAAAAAAGGAGGTGAGTCTCAATTTAAAAAAAAAAAAAAAGACAATATTTGCTTAGGAATTTATTTTCCCTTAGTACTAGAAAACTATGGGCAATAAGGAGTAAATTGATAATTTTTAAGAGAGAAAACCACAGAATCTTTATTCTATGCTCAGAAGCCATTACTTTACTATCTAGAACAATAATTTTGTCTGAAAGTCCATCTTGCAATGGCACAGAAAAGACAACAGTTAGAAATAAATATCGGCTTTAGTGTATTTTGTCATTCTATTTATACTGAGGGATGAGAGACAAGAGGGTAAAAATCTGATTGACTCAACTCAGGAAAAATGAAGGATTTTTTCTACTACGATTTTGGAGTAAAATATAAGCTCTGAAGTACCGTAGGTCCCTTTGTAAGAGACAGTAAAGTTGTTTAGCATGGTACATAGAAGACAAAAGTTGCTAACATTTCTGCATTTGATAAGAAGCAGGATGACTAAATGCTTCCTATTCCAAACGCAATTTTAGCACTGTTGGTTGCAGATTTTCTAGATTCGTTTATATGAAATTTGCTTATCATTGAAAGTCCTCTAGAGTCTGACAAGCAGATTACTAACACTCAACCATTTATTTAATAAATGTTGAAACTTTGAATAAATTACAGAACATCAGAAATATGTCAATATTAAAAAGCGAGTATGAGGTGATATGTAATAATTTACCCTAAGTGTCAGCAGTGGACAAATTAGGAACAAACCTGATATGGTTATAAAATGCTGAAGAACAAAACATTGGTTCTGCAGTAAGAGACACACTGAGCTGCCAAGGAAAGATAGCTCTGTATCACACCAAATTTCTTTGTTTAGTGTGATAAATTCTGTTGATATAGGCAACTTCCTAGATATATAGCACTTGCCCCCTCCTGGGAGGTGCCCATCTTCATATATCAACCCACTCATGAAAAATTCAGAACTGTAAGATATTGTAAGATATTGTAAGATATTCATTTTCCCGATCACAAAAAGCAGATGTCAATGAGAAAGATTTATTGAACAATAAAGATCTGTGAAGGCTAGTAGTAGGTTTTTCAGTAATTTGTCATGCTCTTGTCTCTGTATTCATTCCAAAATCAGCACCTGGAAAAAAGTTATGGCTGAAAAACCATTGGATTGCAAAAACTGTCAGGATGTCAAATACTGTTTGAGATAAGGAGGGTAAGCATAAGTGACTGGGATCATTAGGAAGCATGAGTTCACTGAGACGAACTGATTTTTTATCACTGCTCTGCCCAAACCTGCATTTCTCTTGGTGGAAGTGTGTATGTGGTAATGAAAGGTGTGGTTAAAGGAGATAGGGGGAAACCTCAGCTTGGCAAACATGCATGGTATGTGGCCTCTGTGCCAGAGGTGGTCAAGATGGCATGTGGGCTTAGATCAGTATTGCATTGTGAAGGATGAAAGCAGTGTTTTCACAGTCTTCAAAGTAGACCCTTAAACTGGAAGCAGGGCTATTCTGCAACCTCCGAAACAACCTGAGTATGCATCATTGGAAGTTCAGCGCTACAGCCATTAATTCATTGTTTAATTAGGAATGAAGCTGCTTTTCACATACAATTTGTCTCAAAGAAAAAAAAATGTTTGGATTTTTTTCTACTTGTAGTATAAAAATGACAAACATGAGAGATGAGAACTAAAAAAAAACTCAAGCAAATTGGTGTCAATTTAAACTCAAACGAAAGAATATTTATATTGATCAAAATTGACCTCCTTTCTTCCCTGACTTCATGTTAATAAGATGATTGATGATTAATTTACTTTGGAAATATCCCTGCAAATTAAGTCTCTTTCATATCAATCAATTTTTATAACTGAATATGTACACAACACTTGGTGATTTGTAATGCTAATTTGCTATTGGGGTAGGCTGAAAAAGATCTCTATTTGTTTACCCATTGGTATATTTTTGCATATAGTGCTAGGAGCCCAAGAGAAATCCTGCTGATCTAGAACATCTTAGTATAGATGCAAGAAGTCTGCTGTGGTAAACACAGCTTGACTTGCTCCTTCTTTTCTACCTCCAGCACTCTGGTATATTCTATGAGTCTAAGGTGAGCAGAATAGAATATTAGTATTGAACTACCTCTAGTATACATCAGGAGATGTGCTTCTTATGTGCTGTCAAATATATACAAATAAATATAATTTTTCAAGTGTTAAAATTATTGGGTATTTGTTGTTTTGTTTGTTTGTTTCTTAGCAGAGTTCTATTTTTCAGACATGTTTTGCAATTTGACTTTAATATAGATGTGTTTGGCTTGATTTTATTTTGTATACTCCCTTTAAAGCCTTATGTAGATGCTTTCGCAGCTCAGCCAAGATTGTTTTCTGCCAATACTGAAGAACCAACTTGGACATCCATAGAGCCCTAAAGGGGCAATATTTATGTGGGCAAGGGGAAGAGAAAGGGAAATGCAAGTCTAAGAGAAAGGCTGACTGTGAAATGCTTACTTTGCATCAATGACTGCTAAAGCATAACAGAATTTTTCAGAAATGCACGTGGTTTTCTACATCTACTGTATCTTTAATGTGAAAAGATGGTGGGAGTTAAAGGATGGGAGTGAGAATAACTGGCATGCTCTAGCCACCCTACTGTAAAATGCTGCTGGAGGTAAGAGATCGACCAACAGCTAAGATCATGTTGCAACACAATCTACAGTTGGTTTCACTTCATTTATGTCTTCAGAACTTTGGCCTCAGTAGGATCTTCCAAATGGGTCACTTCACACAAGTCAGCAGAGGGAACTTTAATAGGAAGGTCACTGAAAAGGAGGATTTTCTATTGACCAACAAAGACCAATTAAAATAAATATTGGGCATTGTATATGGAGCAGAGCTGTGGTCTGTGCCTCTTCCATTGGGCTAAGATAGGCAGTGCTGGTTGTGCACCCGTTAACCACTGGTCAGCCCTTGCCTGGACTGCCCTGAGCCCTGTCCAGCATTCCAGATGTTGTCCTTGTGTAGTCAGCAAACTCACAGTGGAGTCTGTGTTTCTTTCCTGCAATTAAGATTTGAGGGCTGTATCACTTCAGCTGCCTGAAGTTCAGTCTTATCCACTGCTTAGTCTGCAAGAAGCTGCGTATTTCTCTAGCTCAAGTATTACTCCATTGGCTCTATTTTCTTCATCTCAACAGATATGATGTTCCCAAGAAATTTTTCTCTGCTGTTTAGAATGTGCCCTTAAGTGTAACTTAGTGCCCTGTGAAAAAAAAATCGGTTAGGTGGTATGCATTGCTTAGTATTTCCCACTTTTTGACGGGAGAACTATAGATCTCTCAGAGCCTTTAATGGTTTGCTTACTTGTAAGCATTTTCTTATGAGCTCCGATTATGGACAATCTGTGACAGAGTATTCACTGCAGGAGAGATCATACTCTTTGCAATCATGCATGCAATAAAATTTGGTGTATTATCTTGCAGGGTGGGACTGCTTCTGAGAAAAATTTTGAAATGCAACTATGTCAATGATCAGAATAGTTAGTAGATTTTTCAGAAACAAAATCTCTTCCCACTCCAGTGAGGGAAATGTCATTTCTTGCTATATTTTGGCTATTAATACAACATGTGGTATCAGGTACAGGAATAGTAAAGCCTAGATAGTTAAAGATATACAAAAGTGGCTTGGATTGCCTTATAACATCAGGGTTCTTGCTCAATGTCTGTGCATTAAAAAATTGCAAGTCATAGTCTCTAATAAAGTTTGAAATCACTTCTTCCCAGGAATGAGTTTGTTATTCTCTTCTTATTATCATTTATCTGCTTGTTTGCTGTACGAATAAAAAGGGATGTTTAACTGATATTCATTGTCCATGCTATGTTGTTGGACAGCTGCAACTACTGCTTTTCCACAGAGGAGGTTCTCGTCATAAAGAAAGAATGATCTTATCTGAGTTAAGAGTCCCAAGCTGACAATATTTACACAAATTTTAACTTTCAGATTCAGCATTTGGTATGCAGCTGACAATTGGATTTGCTGAGTCAGTTCCAAAGAAGAAGATAATCTCTATGCTAAAAATCCTGCAGTTTAAACTATTATTTTGTAAATGAATTCTTTTTAAGATCCTCAGTGGAAATCCCTAATCAGCCCCACTCTAGAGTATTTATCAGTTTGAAGCTGTAGTATTGGTTCCACAAATAGGAAGCAAAAGGTGACTTATTGCCAAGAATTCTGGAGCTACCTCCTGCTGGCTTCTTAAGTTTGGACAATATGAACAGCTTTCCAAAAGCCATAGGCACAGAAGCCTAACTGCTCCTTAAGAGATCTTTTTCTTTTGTACTTGCTACAAGTACTCTAAACTGAGCTATCATAGGCACTTTTGTCACAGAATTTATTTATGTACATACATTAGCTAAAGCACTTGTCTTGCAGTGCACCAGCGCTACTTACCTGTGCTGTCTTCATATACTACTGTCACTATTTTCCAGTTGTAGTACAGTACAAGATCCAAAACTGCTCTGCTGATGGCTGCATAGTCTGGGTAGAGGTTGATATAAAACGCATCCTTGTGATCAACCGTAGGGTGTTTCCATCGGGTCTGAATATGTGGGACTTCAAGTGCATTGCAAATGGACTGCACAGCACTGACTGAGGAGCTATGGGATGGTCCAAACAGAGCAGCTACACCAAGAGCGAGTTGATCACATGCTGCAGGGAGAGGAAGAAGCTGTTAGTCAGCAGAAGCAGGGAACTTGTGTAGCATTTACTGAGACCATTTACTTTCCATCCATGTCCATCTTTTCAAAGTGACAATGAGTAAATTTGTTATTCCAAAACCCACTTGTAAATGGTTCCTGAAAATGGCTTTGCTGATTAGCATTATATCCCAGAACAAGCTTGCTACATGTAAAAACGAAAACAGCTTAGCTCACCATTGACTTCAGATCATATTGATTCCTAGATTACTTTCCTCAGAATGGCATTTTCCTGGAGAAACCAGGAGCTTTCTGATTATTGGCTTGCCAAAGGGACATTGCATGACTTAAGTTTCATGGCAATATGTCAGGGAATCCATTCATGGAATCACAACAGATAACATTCCCACCATGACTGGCAAGCTACTACCTATGTGAGCTGCTTTAATTTCAAGCTAATGAAGTAATATAAACAGTAAAGGGCATTATGATTTATGGCACTACATAATCCATGTTTACAGAAGAAGCAATAAAGCCTAAAGGCTTGAGTAACGACAGGGAGAAATAAAGAGCCAACGTCACTAACATTTTAATATCTTTCCAAATCAGTCAAATGCTATTATCAACAAAGACTTCTTTCTCCTTATGTCTATATCCAATGTAGTTAATATTTCCAGCAAGAGAATCCCTCCTGTAGGTGCCTTTTCGTTTCTCTTCCTCTAGCATGTGTTTTCAGGCTAACTGACATGAGATGAAAGAGTATTAACTACTTTTGTCCATTTTTATAATTTACTGCAGATGTTTCTGATGAGGTCTTCATGGACTGGGACAAAGCCTTGCACTGAGCTGCTGCGCTGTTCCCTTTGTAAGGTAGTTCTTTGTTGAAAGTCTGAAAATCCCTGCAATTGGACTAAATACTAAATATCCAAACACCCATGATGAGCAGTGTTTTTTAAGATTAACATTTAGCTATCTAATAGTAATAAAATAGGATAGACAATCAATTATTTTCTGTTTTCAGTCTACAAATGGATGTCTCACAGATGGCATAAAATGCACAGGCTTTTAAAGTTTATTCAGAAACTTTCTGAAAAGATAACAAGTTTTAACGTGAAAATTGCATAAATAATATCAATAATTCATTCCAAGAAGAAATTACTATTGTCTGTATGGATTCCTTGTGCTTATAGATTTACAAAAGTATTCGTAATGATCTCTTTCCTACAAATTAAATGGATAAGGTACTGAGGTATTTTCACAGTAGTGACAGAAAAGATTCCCACTATACAGAGAATCTAAAACATTCTCAGTCTGGATTATATGGATTACAAATGCAGCATATTTCATTTTCTACAACATATAGTATCATCATATTTGATATTTGAAAATATGTAATAAACATGATTTAAAGCTTTTTTTGATGGTTTTTGTTTTGTTTTGTTTTGTTTTGTTTTGTTTTTTCCCAATCTTCCTTAGGAAACTAGAGTACCATGAGGAGAATTTAGTACCTTAGACATTTGAAAGGCAGCCTTCTTACATGATTTGTTTATTTTCTAGTATTCATTTGCCTTATAGCAAACATATCTTTTAACTTACTGCGAGCACATTTTGTAACATTCACAGAAACAGATGCTATAACGAACTGCAAAGCACATGTGCAAAGTCTTGGCAACTTATGGGTCTTTTCCTGGACTTGCTTGCTTGAGATTGCATGCATGCCATGTAATTCCAGGAACTAGGCTTCTGAATATATTTTAGCAAACTTCAAGATTGCCTCCTAGAGGTGAAGAAATACACTGTGCTTAAGGAAAGTTATGGTATTTTTTCCTCATTAAGTTTTGCTCTGCAAGTAAATTAGACACAAATAATTGGGCCATAATTTTCCCTCTGGGAACAATAAAAGAATAAGCAAAAAATTCAGAACTTGTCCAATCCTTGTCTTACAGTTGTTTATAGGAGAAGAATTGCACTCATATCTCTAACCCACTGAAGTGTTAATATTTCAGGACTGAGAGAGTACTGGCCTCTGCTCTTTAAAGTAGAAATCATTTGTTATGAATAATGGATATCTGTGTGCATGTGCTAATTATGGGTTGTGACATCCCACTGTGCTCCTTGTTAGGTAGTGATCATTTTCTGCAGAATTCCAGGTGGCAAATCTATTTTTTGGAAAGAAAAACTGGTTAGACCTGCCACCTTCCATCTGGGGCTCTTAGCATGCAGACAGGATGTAGGTGTTTCATCAGAAACTAAATGACAAGTCCAACTCCAGCTTGATTCTTAGTTCAAGTAACTTTGAAATATATAATTTTGTGTTACCGTTTGTATACACGTATTACAATTGGAGGAGAAGAAGAGATCAGGGTGTGGAAACATGGTATGGAACAGATATGTTACCGACACAGTAATTGAGATAATTACCTCTTCTCGAGGCTTCAAAACTATCAAAAAGGTTAATTCTCTGGATGTCATAGGTTAATGTCGTATTAGGCATCAGTGTTCTGTTTCTATTAATGTTGGTGACTGCAAACTTGAAAGCCAATTCTTCAATATTAACAGGCTCATTTTCCACAGTTTCAAAGATCCCTCCTGTTGATAGAGATAAAGGAGAAGTATTATTCACCTCTTCATCACTGTACATAAAAGAGAAAAATAAATTATGAGCAACAATAAGCTGTGTTCATGAAGGAAAACAATTAAAATCACAGTTAAAAGCGCTAAAGCAAAAGCACATTGGATCGTTAGTTTTTATCTACAAAGTCACCGTAGGTTAGCTTGATATTATGAATGTTGGTTAGACAGACATCTGTGAAAGATAATGCGTGCTTATCATTCAGGCTTCCTAAAGTAAAATGCTTAGAAGTTTGTTAAAACTTCTGTTGAGTTCCCAACTAAAAACATAGTGGTAGTCATTGGTCTTATTTGCCCTGCTCAATCTAATCTATGTCTAGAGATACAACTTGGATATGCTGGAGATATTTTTTGAAGTGCACACATCCTGGCAGTACAAGTTCCATGTTTAGCTGTAGCAGCTTGAGGAGAAATTGACTGGAAATTTCCACTTGAGGTCTTTGCCTTAGAAGGGGTTGTTTTTTGTTGTTGTTACTTACACTTTGGGCGTTGCTGTTTGCCACTGGTGAATGGCTTTGTTTATTCAAAGATCATTACTGTATAAGCTGAATTTGTTATAAAACATTACTGAACCACACTGCTCCCACAAAAGATTCTAACTCTGTGGCGAAGTGGCAAGTGATGTCTCCAGGGGTGTAATGTCTACCAGTACTATCATGGAACTGATTTAGAAGTCCCCTTGCAAGGACAGTGCTGCATATTAGTACAACTGCTTTCACCTTCTTCCTCTAAATTCTTAACATATGCTTTGAACTGTTTGAACAGTGAGGTTGTCCCAACCCATTTCGTGCAATTTCAGTCAAGCAACTGCTCTTGAGCTCTGCACAATTTGTCAGAACTTATTTTTTATCTTTCAAACTGAAATTGTGTGTACTTCTTGATCCTTGATAAAACAAATGTTGTTGATCAGAACTTTACTTTAACATGGAAGCAAGTTTTCCAGTAAAGATTTTAATTTTGGAAGCCTTATCAATTCTTTTCTCATATTTTCTGAGATGGAGAAGGTGGCTGTGTTTCAAGTCAACAGGCTGTCCCACTTATATTGGGATGTCTACTCCCTCTAGCCTCTCGAGATTGTATAATGCCAACAACACATTCAAACTGTCTGGGAGTACTGGGATTTGATGAATGCATAACAAACACAGCTAATTTGAAAAAAATAGCTCCTTTGAACAGCAATTTCCAGCTTCAGTACTTGATTTTGCAAGTATAATTTACTAATTCAGTGCAAGTCACTAGAGAATACTTTGGATTTCTCTGTTACATATTTTCACATTTCCCCATGTGAAATTTAAGCCTTAGACATCGCTTAATATTTCCTGAGCATCAGAATGTATTCAGCTAATGCAATTTTGACGTCACCAATTTAGGAGTAGTGCAGTCATTAGCTGACAATCAGGAAATGGAAACACAGCAGAATTAAAACCTGTTTTGAATTTTGACTCAGCAATGAAAATACTGGAGACTATCAAACCCAAGTTGTAATTTCTAGTTACTCTCAAATACACATCATCTCTCAGCATCACTCAAAACCAATGTTTTCACTTACCCTATGTATTTCAAACTTGTATTTTATGTATGCAGTTCTTTCAAAGCCTATCATTCCTCATTACAGTAATGATACCAACAAGTTTACCTTTTATCTGGTTCAATAAAATTAACTTTCCCATCTTTCATCTAAGGAACACAAGTACTTCCTGTTGACAATAATACTGTTTACTCTTGGGACAGCAATGTACAATAGTTATGCTTTGCTTGGACCTGCACTAGAATTAGTAGAATGTTATTTCATATGGCAAGGTGGAAAACGTTATTATCAATAGCCTAAGATAACATTCTACTCAGTCAGGGTGTTGTTAGCAAAAAATCTTCTCCATCATGGAAACTACTATTGTGCTGTGATTGTTCTAGTTATTTGTTTCTTTGGTTTTTTTTAACTTAAAATAACATCTTTCAACCACCCTGCAGTAGTCCTTGTGTCCTATATATACCACAAACACAAGAACTTTTTCATTTCAGTACTAGGACTTTTTCCAGACCTGTAATCAGTTGCCTATTAAATTGAGGTTAATTTTAATTAGCGTATATTCAAGAGCTATTTATAATTCATTAGCAAATTTTTACAGAATCTTTTCTTGGTTCCCCTAAAAGAAGAATAAGAATTCACTGGGCAGGGGGAAGGAGTGGAGGGAAAGGAAGAGTGATGGAAAGAGTGACGGTTTTGCTAAGCAAACAAATCAAAATTGCATATATAACATCACATAAACTTCAAATGTATTTAGATATATTTCTCTGAAAGTCAGATGTACAATCAATATGTTGGTACACATTCTATGTATTTTCTGGACTTTTTTTATACATGTTAACATAGCAGTAATGCGCTGATAGAGAACTTCAGTTACATGCTTTAAATTGCTGGTGAGATTCTCTGGATAGATCTGCATAACAATAGGACAGATAGTCATAATTACATACATGAATTATACCTCACAGTATCATAGAATCGCAGCTTGGTTTGGATTTGAAGGAACCTCAAGGATCACCTTATTCCACCCCCCCTGCTATGGACAGGGACATCTTCCACTGGATCAGGTTGCTCAAAGCCCCATCCATCCTGGCTTCGAACGATTCCAGAGAGGGGGCATCCACAACTTCTCTGGGCAACCATGTTCAAGGTGACAAGTTTCTTCCTAATATCTAATCTAAATCTATTCATTTTTAGTTTAAAGCCATTACTCCTTGTCCTATCACTGTACTTCCAGATAAAAATGTTGCTCCCCCCCTTTTCTGTAGGCTCCCTTTAGGTACTGGAAGGCCCCAGTAAGGTCTCCCCAAAGCCTTCTCTTCTGCAGGCTGAGCAGCCCCAACACTCTCAACCTGTCTTCACAGGAGAGGTGCTCCAATCCTCTTATCATCTTTGTGGCCTCCTCCAGACCTGCTCGCACACATCCACATCATTCTTGTGCTGAGGACCCAGACCTGGACACAGCACTCCAGATGGGGCCTCACGAGGGCAGAGCAGAAGAGGACAATCCCCTCCCTCTCCCTGCTGGCCATCCCTCTTGTGATACAGCCCAGGATACTGTTGACCTGTGCTTTGAGCACACAATAGAGGATCATGTTGAGTTCCTCATCAACCAATGCTCCAAGTCCGCCTCCATAGGGTTCTCCTTCAGCCATTCTCCTTCAGCTGAACTGGAAGTGTTAAACACAGTGCCATTCAGAGTCTCTGAAAGCTACTGCTCCCTTGCACCCACCACTCCTAGGATGGTTTCCTAAGTCTGGAGACCACTGACATCACTCTCCCAGGCCACTAAATGTTTACTTGGCTGTATATTCTCCTGATAACACCCTGAAGGAAGCACTAAAAGGAATACCCTGCTGCCCATGAATAAACTCTATGGTATAGTTTATGAAGGAAATCATTGTCTGCTGTGAGTGAAGTTTGGGAAAAGACAGAACTGATACCTATATGAGCTTGATTTTTTCTGTTGGGACCTATGTGTGTAAAAAGAGCCAAATCAGCCTACAAATTTGCATCACAAAAAAAGCAGCAGATACAATCATAGAATCACAGAATCATAGAATCGTTTGAGTTAGAAGGGACCTCAAAGATCATCTAGTTCAACTCCCCTGCAATGAACAGGGGCTGTTCCATACTGCTGTGTTTTCATCTCTGTATTCTTAATGAAATCTAGCCATTTTTAAAATAGTTTCACTTCTCTCATGTTCTGCTGATGGCTTGACATCAAGCCTAGAATTTATTCTAAGTTTCAGGTTAAAGGAGAAAGAGAAGGTTAACTGACAAGTTTGATGAAGAACCTGTTTGTCAGATGATTCATTTAAATAAACAACATTTTAAGAAGAAATTAACCAAATTGTACAAGGGAAGGGAAAAAAAAAATCAATGTTAACTCAAGATACAAATGATGCTGAGGAAATGAGGCTGTTTCTTCTAAGCTCAAAAACAAGCACTGCCATCCATGGTAGGCTGTTAATAGCACTTAAAAGGGACAAAGTCCACCCTTTCATCTCCCTCCCTTCCATGCTAATTGTTCTTTGAAACAGTATATGCTCTCATGCATCATGGGCCAACCAAAGGCTTCTTAGTCCTGGGCAGTGGCAGACCTACCTTTTCTTCAAGAGCAAAGGGCATGGATCAGGCTCCCCAGGGCAGTGGGCATGGCACCAAGTCCAAAAAGCATTTGAACAATTCTCTCAGGCATAGAGTTTGAATTTTGGATGGTCCTCTGTGGAGCCCGAAGTGGAACTCAATGGACGCTGTGCATTGCTTGCAACTTGGAATATCCTGTGATTCTGCACTGGCACTGTGTTTGCAACCGTGATGGGCAGTTTTGGCCTCCTGAATCACAAGAGAGCTGAGTATCCAAAGCAAGCTGAGTATGAGACCTATAGGAGCTGCTTTGGTTCTCATGGATGTAAACATTTCTCAGTCACTGTGCCATCAGACACAGCTGAGGAGCATTCCCATGCTCTGATCCCACATGCCCTGCTGCTCACAGACTCTGGAGAGGCAAAGCCAGATCTACATTACTTGATCTTATTGCACGCAAGGAACGACTCCCTCAGCCAAACATAAACACTTCAATGGGAGAACCAGTAGTCATGTTCATTTAACAAATAAACCTGCTCCAGTGCACAAAGTGTGTGAAGAAACATTTCACTTTCTGCATTTACTTTACAAAGTCATGTCTCAGGGACTGAAGAGAAAAGCTACATATGCCCCTACTTCTAATTTAGCTGCAGAAAGTGAGAGGAACATGCCTACTTGGCTAATCTGGCTCTAATAGAAACAAGATCTAAGCCACAAATGACTGCTCTTCAGAGAACAACAAGGGATTCAAGTCAAACTGACAAATATGACAAAGCATCATCCCCATTCGTCCTCTGAAGGAAAAAAACAGAACCTACAACAAGTAAAATGTCAAAAATACAAAAGCACACCTCAGTAGACACCTGAAAAAGTGGCTCCAGCCCTTCTGAGCAAGCAAGTATTTCCATTTAATGGGGGTCATCATGGACTGAGAGAGTTTTAGAAAAGGTCATGACTGAATCAATTTCCATACCATTCAACGGTTATCAACATTTTTCCTCAAGACAAGGCAGAGCTCAAAAGCCTGTTATCGGAAACATTCTCTGCCCCCATTTTAAAACCTGCCACGAACAGCAACAGCTAAAAGTTGTTGACCTTTCTGATGGCAGTTATTGACCTGTCTCTCCAGGCCTTTTTGGTTGGGTTTCCTCAATGCAAGATATCTCACTAACAAATTTCAGCCCCAGTGCAGCAGATCTAGTATATTCTTTTAGCTGCACGTATACAGAATTGCCTGACTAGATGTGAATGAATTTTTGTGATTTCAATCATCTTTGATGCTTTCAAAATTAAATGTGAACTTCCCAAAATATTTTTTAAAACCCTATTCTCCTTGCAGATAGATTTTCTTTACCTACTCCACAGCTAAGATAAGAACAGTGTTTTAATGCACTGCTTTTTTCCTAATTATTTTTTACTCCCTATTGAAGTACTTCAAAAAAGCCAAGTGCAGTGGAGGTAGGCTCACAGAAATAGCCCTGATAGCTTGCAAAACAGAGGTGTGAAAATACAACTGCTTTTGAGGGAGGTCTGTGTTACTCTCTGACACCTAAAGGAGACTGAAAGAGAAAAAACATGTTCAGCCCTTAAGCCAGCCTGAAATCCAATGGTTGCCATGGATATGCCAAAACAGCAGCTATTTTTCAAATTTAGATCTTGCTCTGGGACACTCATACATTCATTATCTCGGCGGATAAACTTCAGATTTCCCATATAAATTTTCTGCAAGTCTCCCCAGCTCACTGGTGGCTCCATGAGGCAGATCTGCATCCAGCCTTGTACTGTGAACCAGTGGTTAACCTCCTTTGCACACTGGGAGGTTGCTGTGTGTATCAGCTATTGAACTTTCATCTGGAAAATCTAAAATTCTTTACCACCAGAGTAATTCTTCCCACTTTTTGACCAGTGGAAAATGTTGGAAGTGTGGGCAAAAAATGTGTTCATTTGTGTTGTTAAAATAGAAGAAAGAATTGCTGAATACAAGATAAAATTTCTAAAGACCATAAGTGAAGCCACCACTAGACACGATGAGATTTTAAAAATATGCTGCCTGGATTTTTATTTACTGCCAGATTTTCATCCCCTAGCATACTATCTTGGTCCTAGAGCCAGATTTCCATATCCTTAAGTTGCAGCACAGCTATTCATATATGCACATCACTCCAGATGTGAGCATACTAGTACTGATGACAAGTATTTTGATATTATGACAGAAATCAAAGCAAGAAACAGGAGGAGTTAATAAACCTGAAAGCTGTTATGTTGTTTATGTTCTGTTGAGGTTCTACACTTTAAAAGACTGCTATCTGAAAGCAACGTGCTGACCATACAGTAAGAAATGTTTGCAATATTAAAAGGTACAACCAAAGAACAATAGAAAAATACAGATAACAGCTAAGATTCTCCTCGTAAAGACACGGGAATTTTTCTCCTCCCTTGAGAAAAATGTGTTTTTCTGTGATTCACAGCTCTCTTCAGTCAAGGATAAAACTAAGATTCTATGTGGTTGTCGTCCAGGCTTCCTTGCTCAGAGGACATACTCGTTTCATAGCTTAAAAGCGATGTGTACCTTCTCATCGGCCTGGGGAGATGTTTTTTGCACAGGATGACACTCTTATTCAGTAACGTGGGGGCACGTGGCGCACTGGAAGGCACTGCTTTGTCTCTGAGGCTTTGAGCCACTGAAGGCTCTCAAAGGCATTCTGGTCCCACAGCATGCAAGCGATCCACTAGCAGGATTTCCAGAAACATCTGAACATCTACATCCCAGGGTATGCTGCTTTGAGAAACCTCTCCCACCCACAGTACCATCTGAACACCATGGGGTCCGTGAAACCTCATTAAAACCCACCTGTTAGCCACTAAAGAGAAGTGAGAGTTAAAATCCTAATGACTGCGCAGCTATGTGTCACTGGCTTCCCGAAAGAGAAGCTGTTGCTGATGCCAAGTTAATGCAAGAGATTCATAAAGCCAAATTAACATACATTTCATCCTTGCTCCCTATCAGTACGCACATGGACTCTCAGCGCGCTGCTGCCTGAATTGCTACAGGCTCACACACGACTCTGATGCTCAAGGTGTGGGACTGAAATGGAGCAAGGCAAAACAGTGCTTATAAAGGTTTTTTTCTGCAGGTTGTATTCACTTGTGGAAAGTGCTGCTGGGACTGAAAGCACTTTACTGCTAGAAGACATCCCAAGCACTTCCTCCACCCTTGGCTCTTAGCAGAGGATGTTTTCTCCTCTGCCATAAGGTGCCCGACAGAGAGCCGGTGTAAATGTACTCATCACAGAGCTAAGGCTGGTGTTCATCTTACAGGGAAAGAATAATCAAATGAGTTATTACTTACAGGCTTACATTTTAAAAGTATCTTTCTTTTTAAAGCTATCTCACCGACTGTGTAAGATTACTTCAGAAATTGGTTATTACCTCCTATTTATATATGACCTAAAAACTACTCTGTTGTATGTGTGAATTTGAAGAAAAAAGAAAAAAGTTTCTCAGAAATAATCATTAACAATCACAATCCTATAACCAACAATAATTGCATTTTGTATTTACAAATCCAGACTGAAATGGGCTTTCTCCCCGAGGTTTTAATGGAATTAAATGCATGGGTTTTGCATGAGGCTCATGGAATATAAACTAAACACATTAGTATTCTTTGCACGGGTGAATTTAGCCTTGCAATGGGGACCTCTGAGTTAGGCAGCTATTATCTTCCTCATTTTACAGACAGTGAAGCTGAGAGCTCGAGTGACTTTTCTACCATCACTCCTTCCTCAATCTGTTCAAACCCTTCTTTGGAACTCTTCCACACATTGCTCTCTGCTTCAGCCCTTTCCCTGCCTTTTGGAAGCTCTTGTCCTTACCTTGGCATCTGCCATCTTTGCATTCACCCAGCTTGGTTCCTGTCCAGCATGCCTTTGATTTCATCCTATATACCCTGCCAAGTGTCACAGCCATCTCACTACTGCTGCCAGTTCCTGAATCTGGAACATGATCCCTCTGCAACTCTTCATCCTGCTGTGGCCTCCTCCTTTTGGGATGCATGACAAACAATACTGAAAGCCCATATCCTTTCCCTGCTCTAACTACATTATTTCCAGCCATCAAAATCGAAGATAAGAGGAGATGGGGACAGAAAGGAAAACCATGCTCTGGTCTTCAATAGGAACCCCCATATCTGTGTTTATAATCTCTATAGCTGCAAGTTTCTACAGACTACAAAAAATCCACAACCAAACAGGCAGAGCCGGACTGGCTTTGGGGGGGCTGGGGTGAAAGTTACATTTTCCTTTCTATGACTGTATAACAGGATCAAAACACTGAAAACCAGGGCAGGTTCATGACCTGGAACCTTGTGCCAAAAGAAAAGGGTGCAACCAAAGTGTCAAAGTCAGCAAATATGAGGACTGGGTTTGTTTGTGAGGTTAGATTTGATTTTAGAAAGGTCACTGAATATTTGACAAACTGATACTCCACAGTTCAAAACTGTATGACTGAAATCCATTTCTGGGGCTGTTTAGTACCTGAGACTACTCTGTAGCATCAGTAGAGTCTTTGCTATCAGTGGTCAGTGGGCATGGTGGGGGTGGGCTGACGGTTGGACTAGGTGATCTTAGAGGTCTTTTCCAACCTTAATGATTCTGTTATATCCTGTACAAGAGCCAGGACCAGGCTCTTGTAATTATCTGCTGACTAACAAAGAATTTCATTCAGCAATGCTTTTATCTTTTGGAAAGCATAGGGACAAAAATATGTATGTCTATATGTACATACGTAAAAAGTTGAGCGTATTAAGATACAATGATCTGCTTTAGTGAGTAGGATCTATCTGATTTTAGCTTGTTATTGTGGGGATATTTCCTAAGGGCTCAATCAGCACAATTCACTTAATAGAATTTTGAAATAATGAACTTTTTCTATTTTTACAGGGGAAAAAATGATTGACCTGATTTACATGTCTTGCAATACAGTGGTAGTATTAGCAAGAAATTAAAGGATGCTTTTAGAAGTGCAAAATCTTTATTTGATAGCTCTAAAAAACAATTGTCTTACTGCTTGTACTTTATTGTTTTCACCTGATGCAGAGACCAGTCAGCAGGCACTGAAAATGCAGGATAGTACATGTGCTATTTATATTGTTTGTTATTCTTCTTCCCACATAACCACACTTTCCCGGGTGAACCAGCTCTCCACGCATTGCAGCATTAATTTCAAAGGAGAGAAATACAGGAGAGGGAGAGAATTGGTTCTAATTACTCAGTTACACGTGCAACATTGGGTCCCATCTGATGCTATTTTTATAGCAAGGGGAAGGGAGTAAGAATTTTCTCACTTCTCTTCTTGGAGCTAGAAATAGGCAGATGAACCTTACAGACACCAAGATCTGATATTGTGTGAGATGTTCTCCCCAGGAGCAGTTCACCTGGAAAAGGCACTGAAAGAAGTTCAGGGTTACATCACCATGCTTTCCCACAGCATGTGTGTACCTTCAGGGCTGCTGTGCCAACCACAGTTGGTATACTGCATGTTGTGAAGGTACATAGTACATCAAGTCTTCATATACAACACAGCAATATTTTAATCGTGATGTGTGTTAAAAACTGATCTGCTCTCTTCAGGACTCCACAGGAGCAACCCAGCCCAGTGCCATTGTGAGAAACACTGCCAGCAAGACAGAAAGGAAGCCAAAGCCCAGCACAGTGGGTGCTTCACATGAATATCTTTGCTCAGTGTGAGCACTTATGATAAATAAGGATGTAAAATGTTGGCCTTTTCTCCAAGGTAATTAGTGTTAGGATGAGGCGTAATGGCCTTACGTCATGACAGAAGAGGTTTGGGTTGGATATTAGGAATTGTTAGAAAGAGCAGTGAGGCAGTGGCACAGGCTGCCCAGGGAGGTGGTGCAGTCACCATCCCTGGAGGTGTTCAAGAGCCGCATGGATGTGGCACTGAGAGACGTGGGCAGTGGGCGTGGTGGGGTGGGCTGACGGTTGGACTGGGTGATCTTTGGTCTTTGCCAACCATAATGATTATACCAATTATTTCAGTAGGCTTTGGTCAAATTTTCTCATAGCTGAGCATCTCTCCTACCAGGCTGCAACAATATATAAAGTCTTGCTGAAAGACAAACGTACTTTCTGGTGTATCTTTAAATATTTTCAGAGCACTCATTCACAGACAGTTTTCCTACATATCTGTCAGGGCCAGAGGACTCCCCTTTAAGATATCCTGACATACTGCTGATTACGTGCTGGACTGTGAAATGCTTCTGAAAGTGAAAAAGTGTGGAAAGGCAACAAGAAAGTAGAGAGGAGGTGAAAATTACAGCAGGAAAAGAAAAAAAAAAAGAGGTATTAATTTCACAGAAACAAAAAGTAAATGAGGAGAATGCAAAGAAAGCTGACTAAAGGACTGAAGGAAGACTAGAAGACCGATGGGCTTGCAGTGCAGAGCTTGCTGGAAGTTGCACTTAATGGTTTTAGATTAACCTCCAAAGCATTAGTATGCTTAAAAATATAGTCAGATTTGTCACAGATGCAAAGTAATTTTACTTTATGTCCTAGAAAACCAAGAACTTTTCCAAATGGAGCAATAGAGGCCCTATCTAAAACATCATCAAGGAAAACTGAATTCGGTTCAGTTATTCAATATAAAAGCCAGGTCCTTGTACATAGGTACTAGCTTAAAACAGGAAGTACATCTGTGCAAAAAGCACTTCACCATCTTTCTTTGCCTCTCCTACAAGATCTTATACTTCCCAGAAAGCAGCAATCAATACACTACGTGCAGCCATATCACTTTTTTCTCTGCACTCTGACAGCACATGACCCACAGAAAGACGTACAGCTCCATTTGGCTGAAGCCCGGGAGAGGTTGGTTATTCCATGTGGAGAGCGGTCCTGAGCCATGGGAATACAGCTTTGCCATAAAGCAACTGTGAGTTCAAGTACACAATAGCACTACTTCAGGACTAGCCATTTTTCTCAAGCTCTTAGACAGAAATAGAAAGCCAGATTTCAGATCCCAGACTGCTCTTGGAAATGTGCTTCATTCAGTAAACAGTCTTTTTATGCTAAAAGTTCAGGGTTATATCCTTTAAAATTACATACTCTTGCTTTTCGTGAGTGCCCATTAAACACTATTATACGTAAGATGCTTAGGAACAGAAGGTCTTTATTAAAGCTGAAGAAATCTGAGTTTATCCTGAAAAAGCATGGATAAACTCAGATCACAGAGGATCCACATGTACATCCTTTCCAGAATGGAGATGGCAGAGGAGGGAGGTTAGAATTGGTAGGGAGAGCATTTTGCACTCTGACTTTAGTTAACTGTTCACTTCTTTCTGGAATCCAGCAGTTACATTTCCCCTAAAGGCCGTGAGCTATTGATCCAGAAATGACTGACTTGGGTTTCTCTGGGTGGGTATTCCAAGGAGTCCACAGCTAACTGAGCTACAGCAGAGATATCTCTTGGAGATTATATGAATGTTCTGGTTTTGAGTATTCTTAAAAATAACTGTCCAGGCTGAAGGTGTTTCTCACACTCTGGAGATAAGCTAAAACGGAGAAGATACCTAGTAACTGATTCAGAAATCTTCCCAACTCAAAGTCAAAAGCACACCAGAGGCAGCACTGGGGAAGTTCTTGGCACCTTCCTCTTTGGGCTGCGCTTCTGGTCCTGGGAGATGCAGGTCCTCATCAGAGCAGGGAGAAGGGGGGTCAGCACAGGAAAGCTGCTATTCCCCATTTCTCCTTCCACAGCACAGCCTCTCACTTGCAGCATCACAAAGTGTGGCCCCAGGATTGCTGCCTTTTTTTTTCTTTAAGGATTGCTTCAGCATAATTTAGAGGCACGCTGGGTTTGGCCCAAAAGCCATTTAAATACGACTGCTCCATAGATGGAGAATCAAGCCAAGTGTGCTCCTGCTGGGGCTGAAATGATGGCATTTCTTGTAACACCTCAGCAAAGAGGAGCATCAACTATGTCTTATAACCATTATATAAAGGTAGATGCTCAGAGCACAGGAGACGTGCATTAATAAAACATAGTCAGCTTGACACACTGCTCACTGAGCTGGTTTTGGCTTATACAAGAACAATACAACGTATCTATTAGGAAAACACTGTGCTGTGGAAGAGCTTTTTAGTTCCTCCAACAAAAACAGATAAGGAACCCCACCCCCAAAACAGTCCATAGACAATGTTCAGACTACAGCCAGCCTGGTGGAAGAGTTTTTCCCAAGTCTCTTTTACTGCTCTTTTGCACAAGTGAACCTATTGCAATAGGACCAGAAGCCTTGCAGACCTCTAGAAAGAGTGACAAAATATGGGTAAGACTGCAATAAGCCAGTCAGATCATGACATGTTTAATTAAAAGTATATATAAAAGTGAGGATTAAAACCATAAACTTGAAGAAAAGACATAAGTGATCGAACTGACTTTCATTAATATAAATAACTGTTCCCTTCCATTAGTCTTCTATTGGTGTAGTGGAAGGATACAAAAGCGAATGTCAGCAGATTTCCCAGAGTGTCAGCTATTTGAAACTGTAAGTAAACCACTGAAGTGGGGCAGTTCACTGACTGTTCCCCATGGTTTATGAAATGCCAGCAAGTTGAAATCAGCAGGATTTTCTCAGAGTTTCTCTCTTATTTCTGCAACTTTAAATAAATATATTTTTCCTCCATCCTTCTGGAGTATTCAGTCTCTCTCCTGCTAGCATTCATGTAGTTTCATCCTTAAACATCCACATATCCAAAAGGAAAACACAGAAATTGAGCTTTAATTCTTCTAAAGAAGATATTGTTTATACTGCACCGTCAATACAACAGCTGCTTTAAAGAAAAATATCAAGATACATTTTCAGTCTCGTAAAGTACAACATCTAAGGAGGCTTATCTAGGACTGTCTTTAAGGATGAGGATGGCAGATATTGCAACTGCACTACTCTTACATGTAATGTTTAATCAGTACCCACACTCTGAGTTGCCATATTTCTTTATAATAATGACGTTTGGCTCTTGAAAAGATACTTAGTTGAGGTTCCTGCAAATTAAAGCTCCCTTCATAATTATAAATCTGGAACATTTCTACTTATGAAGCCACTGAGAGCCATTTTGGTCTGAAAAATATCTTATTCACTTCTACATTTGCAAATGCCAAAGTAACAAGTGTAAACAGAGTGCATCTACAGCTGGTCTCAACTTTAGGGAATGCTAAATTATGCAAGCTTGGTGGGGATTTGGAATGTAAACTCAAAGTGGACCTGCTAACAATGGTAAGAACACTTTTTTTCTTTTAACGTTTCTTTTTTGTTTTCCAAAGAACATCATATTCTTGTTCCCATAAGATGGATTTGAAAATACTTAGGATGCAGAGATGGAACCGAGAGTTTTCAGCAACCCTTAACCATCTGATAACAAAATATACAGTTCTGAAATTCTTATGCATAATGGGGTGTAAATTGGAGGGGACATAAGAGCCTTAACTCCAGAAATCCTTTCACCGGGCAACTTCCCTGTTGTAGCACTGCTTTTCTTAGTGCCAAATATCCCCAAATGTTCTTTGAATCCAAACTTTTCATTTTATTCATACATCAGTCTCTGCATTTCATAGGCCCTCACTCAAATTATTCACAAAAGCTTTTAAAGCAGGATATTCTAGGCAAGCCAAATATATGAAGCATTGGCAAATTTCAGCCAACCTGAGCCAGCAATTTACTGACTACATAAAAGCCAAACATGAAATGCTTTGTATCTGGGGCGTACACAGAAATGCCTGTTGCACCAGCAGTCATTCTCAGACTCAGGCAATCCCATGCTGAGAATTACTAGTTGATTCTCAGGGATGAATTTAGTATAAAACCAAGTGTAAAAGACTATAGCAGCCAAATCTGTTTCCATTCTTTTTTTCTCATCCAGAGTGTTTTGCATATAGCACTTCTTTCTGTGTTTCAAGGGTTACGTGCAGCAAATGAGATTTGTCTCAATGCAGTCTGTAAAAGACTCCTAAAATCCTTAAAAACAAACAACAAAAAGATCCCTGAAACACATATCCTTGCACATCAGCAAGCGTTAATGAAAATTCAGAATATATCTTACTTTATATTCGGTTGCAAATTAAACTGCTGTAGCATTACTGTACAAATTGATCTGTGGATTTTTACTGCAAAGCTGCAGTCCTCTTTCCCATTGATAAGATGGTATAAGGGTGATTCAGCTGAAGTAACACGAGGATGTGAGGAGTGCATTGGCTGTTATCAGTTTCCTGTCCAAAGATGTAGTTTTTATGCAGATTTTTCATTACTGGACAGATTTGCCTGTTATGTACAATGGGTATGTTAGCAATTTTCTGCGCTTACACAAATGCATGCCTGAGATTGTGCTGCACTGAAAACACACTTTTAAATTCTAGATCTCCTTGGTTGTTCTATCCAACATTCTGCCTCTGCAGGACTGTCTTCCTTCTCTCTGTTGTTTTTGTTTTTAATCCTGATCTAGCCTTGCTTATTATAGGTAATCAATGTGACTGAAGCCCAAATCTTTCTGTTGACTTCTCTCAAGCCAAAAGTTTGCAAGAAAATCTTTTATAGGCTCTGGTAGGGCATTACAAACTCCATTTCCTCGTGGGTAAACACTCAGTATGATTCAGTGGGAGCAACTTCATCTGGAATTATTAACAAGTTAGCTAGATATGTCTGTTACTATAGATAAGATGTATATTAATCATGGTTGTATTACACTTAGTTGCAATTATCAGTAGAAAAGTTAGATCTATACTTTTACAAAAGGGGGGGGGGGAATTTGGTTATGGAGAACTTTACAGATGGGTTAGTCACAGTTAAACTACAATATATATTTTTAATTATTTAGGAAAAAGAAAGAAGAAAGAAAATAACTACTCATTGAAAAACTGGAAGCTACCTCTCTGGGCTCATTAATTGAATACTGTGATTAATAAATCATTCCTAAAATATCCAACATAGAAAACCTGAAGTATAGCTTTTATGTATTTTTTTTAATATACTATAGTTTGATTGTCAGAAACTTCAACTAAAAGTCCCTAAAGTAACCTTGCTATGAATAGGAAATTGTAATTAATTATAGTTAGCATGGTGCATAAAGTATAGCTTGAAACCCATTACATAGTCATAATTTCAATGTATCACCATCAATCAGAAGAGGAAAACTTAAGTTTAGAATCAAATTAAAACTTCAGCTCAAGGAAGATTAGATTTCCTTGCTAGGTGACTCAGGTTTCCTCTCTGCATATAAAGCTTCCTATACCTCGTGCTATTTTGATTTTTCTTGACATTTTTTACATCTGAAAGGTCTTCCATATTTTGGAAGGCATGTGTTAGGACTGTATGTTCGAAGTGACATCAAGGCTAGTCTTTGCCTTAAAATGAAACACTGTTCTTCTCATGATGCACATTTGCAAGTCGCAGCATAGATCTCCGTATCAACAGAGCTGAGATCGTTTCAAATTGCTGGAGCTGTTGTGTTTCATGGCTTCAGAAACTGGACAAAGAGAACTGCCAGATCAAGCAACTCCACTAGCTCTTGTTAAGCATGAACAGAGACTCTAAAAGAATTACTGGACTAAGATTTTCAGATAATTAATTTAATTTAATTTAAGAAAACCTTCTGAAGGGAATGTGGCAGATACCAAGGAAAGCCGGGTATAAAGCGGTGGCTGAATAAAAGTGCTTCAGAAATAGAACAACCTTGCCCTGAAGATTGTCATATACACTCTTCAGATTCAGGCAGACATGTCTCAAGAGTATGTGATTCTCGTCTCCCTCTCATGAGTAGAACTTTTTCCCCTGTATTCAATAAAATTAGTATTTAAACCATATGCCTACTCCTTTGTGTTATCATACTGGTTTCAGTAACTCAAGAAATAAGCTATTACAGCAAAACTCTGCTATTTAAATGCTTGCTGGCTGGAGACAGTGTGACAAAGAGGATGCTTTTATTGTTTGGATATACTTCTTTTCCTTTATGCTTTGCTTAGTTGTTTTGTGCCTACCAAATGCTGGTGCCTGCTGGGCATGACTCTGATCTCACTATCTCTGAAGTGTCTCAAGCTACTTCTATTTACTCTTCCACATGACTTATTTGCAACATTCACTAAAGAATAGAAGCAAAACAGGCTTGTTGATTATTGTATTTAAAGACGTGTTTGGTGCAGGAAGCATAACAATGGCAGAGAAGTCTCTATTTATTTTTTATTCTTTTCCCTAACGCTCAAACCTGGAACAGCACTTACTCACATCCCCATCTGGGGATGGACAAGCCACCAACCGTGTGGATGCCCATAGATTTGTGAAAGTTTTTTATAACATGAATCACACAGACAAAGGCAAATCTGCTTCTCTCTCTTTTTCTTTCTACTTTTTCCTCCAAGGATGTGACACTTGGACAGAGTGTATGATTCTGAACAACAGAGACAGTCCTAAAGACTATGAGCCAGAACGCTGCTCCTCGACAAGTTGTAATTTATTCAGATCAACGCTGAGTGCCATTCTGAAACATGTGCCACAGTCATGTAGAAGTTAATGGGCTCTGTTTTGAGGGAAGGGGATGAAATTCCGCTACTTTTTATGGGAGAAGATAGATGCAGATTACTTAATGATCCTTCCTGGCATAAAACTTGGAGGAATTCTGAAGGGAGTAATAAATCATGGCAGAGGTCTTGAAGAGGCAGGGTGCTCGTGTGTGGCAGGAAAGCTTTTTTTCAGTTACATATGCCACAACAAACTGGGTAACAGAATTATGTGCACATGCAGTTTTCTCTTGGTGGCAAAACAAGTGCTGCTTCTAACTATGTGTGTTTTCTGTGAGATATTGAACATTGAAAAATGGTCAAATTAACAACTGCAATACATTTTCTATGTAAATTAAATGCTATGTAGACAACACTTGTAGTGATTATAGCTCTCTATGTGACATATGTTTAATGATTTAGATTGGCTCCTGTTGAGAGGGATTTAATTTAAGGCACTTATGGCATTGGGCTCAAATTATTTGCAGGAGCTGATTGAAGCTTATGTTTTACCCTACAGCTTGTGTTCAGCTAAGGATCATCCGCTGAGTACATTTCACTTATCTCTTGCAGGATCTAAACTGTGGGCTTTAGCCACGATTTTCTCTCTCCATACATGTTGCTTAACTACTTTCCAACACTACCAGTCATTGTTGTAAAATCAGATGTGAAAACAAAATTGCCAAATTCTTCTATTTCGTTTTTCTTTTTCATTTAAGTGTCAGGCCAGCAATTTTTAACTTCTTCCCATCTATTTCCCTTGGCAGCAAGTTTTTGATGTCAAGTTCCCATTAAGATTGGAAAGAATTGGTCATCCAGTCCCTCAAGAGGCTTTTAACCTCACCACTTTCCTGTCTATCTTTACCAATGATCATCAATGAACTGCTGACTATGAACCTATGAATTTGGAAGTGTCATCATCAAATTTTATACTTAATCCACAGTATGCAGGCACTACTAACCTTTCCTGTGCATTGTGATATTATCTCTCCATGTTGATAAACTCCACTAAGCAGTGGTTTCCAACTATATTCTCTCCTTAAAATATCTGCAGCTACATATGCACTGCTCTTGCTGGAGTGACATGGGAGCTGAGTACATAGCTTTCACTGAAGTTGTCTGGGTGCGAAAGCATGATTTTGATCCAAACTGTAATGGCCTCCCATTAACTTTTTTGGCCTTTGAATTGGACCCTCAGCACTCACTGATCTGGCCCTTATTAACAGTAATGATTGTTAAATCCAGGGGGAGGGTGGGGAATACAGAGTGCAGATGAGAGTAAATAATCAAAATGGATATGTAATTTCCCCGTAGCACAATGCCAGCTGGCTTAGAAAAGGCTGAGGGCAACTGAAGCAATGGTTATTTCATTACAGCTTGAAAACTGGATGGCTGATGCTACTCCTCTGATTTGTCAGGTAGTTGCTATTGTTTTCTTGTTTTTAGGAGCTCTGTGAAGGAGTGAATTAGTCCATCAGGATCATCCTGTGCAGTATCTCAAGATGTCCAAAGGATATTTAGATGTGTAAAGTCTTTTAATACAGGGGGGAAAATCCAGTTGATAACTACTTGTATTCAAATAACACAGTGGGTCCTGTGGTGTGGTGATGACAGAGGACAATGCCATACAAAAACTCAACATGCTGCAATGCAAAATCTTGGCCAAATAATGGCCACAAAGTTTCTAATGCTTTGCATTTCAAGCATGTGTTGTTTGTGCCAAAGAGCCTGTTTCTTAAAATGCTCAGTCCATAAAGAGAATAACTGCATTACTTATTTCCTTTCCTAGAAACATTCTGAAAATACACTTTTCCACAAGGAACAGGACGTTAACTTGTGCTTCATGTAAAGTCTCTATAGGTACCTTATGGGACTGGCACTAGCCCATTGCTAGAGCCATCACTAGAACCTGAGTACAGACCAAAATGGTTCCAAGTATCGATAGATACAGAACTAGGATGCTCACTCATGGCTGAAAACTAGTTATACTCATCTTCTGGGCAAATCTCACTTCTTACAGGCAGCATAGGTACATATGACAGATTTAAAATATAGGTTAGATATTCAGCAAAAGTCCAACAGAAAGTCTGTGATGTAGAACAGTATTAAACAGAAAACAACTAAATCATTCTGGGAGAAGAGCAAACACTGAGCACGTTTACAGAGTCAAGTTAGAATAACTTGCACACACTACATCTGAAATTCCACACTTTTCAATGTGTGGATATTTTGTAAATCTTCACTTTCATTTTTCTGTGCTTCCTAAGAATGATTATATTTTCCTTTACCAAAATATGGAGTGTTTCCCAAATTGCATTTCTCACTTCATATCCCCTGTAGCAAATACAATCCTTAAATTGTCAAACTGCATTCAATAGTTGAATTATATTGATTTATGACAAGGTATATGACTATGATGCAATTCAAATTTTGATGGGAGAAAAGAGTCTGCTGGCCTTGGTGGGCTTGCATTCACGTTACCTCCTGGACAGCCATTTTGCAGAAGCCCTCCTGGTGGAGACTCTGGAAGCATCTGCATAGGTGAGGATGCTCTGCTCAGTCCCATTCCTGGAAAAGTATCCTGTAGTTCCTGAAGCAGAGCCTCTGACTTTCAATGCATATTAAAAAAATGATAGTTTCAGGAAATAATGCTGTGAGATGGCAAAACTGATGGATTAACTGCGCATAAATAACAAGTATATAATAAGTTATTCCATTAAAAAATAAAAAGATACCTTTCTCAGACCATTTTTCTGAATACATAAGCCAGAATCATACTAGCCTTCAGAGGACTATTAGAAATGCATGCAAATCAGCAGTGTTGGATCCAAAATCTCAGACCCTAAAACAAACCAAACCTTGACTATAGACGAGAAGTTTGGGTTTTGATGCAGACATGAAAATCTGAATCTCATTCATACTGAAGTTCTGACTTTTTCCTCGAAGCAGAGTTCTGCTACTAATTTGGATGTGAGCATCAATGTAGACCAAAAAAAAAAAAAAAAGATATAAGGATATATAAATCTTTGCTTATAAAGTGTAATTGTTTTTACTATTGCTCCTCTACAGATTGCTTGAAAGATGAGGGATGTACAACAAACACAAAATTGCAATGTCAGGAACACAGTTGCTTGTTAGTTCAGATAGTACATACATTGCCTATAATCATGGGATATTCTGCTTTTTAATCTCTGTGCTCATATGGTTAATCCTGCCAAAAATAATACCAGTTGAGCTTGACAGGATTTCAACATGTGGTTTTAGCATGCCAAGAAATGATTTCTTAAATTTGTCCTTCATGACCTCTAGCAGATGGTTTCTCTCTATTGAGGCTACATTTTGTCATATACATTATTTTTTGAGCAGAGATAGACTAAAGGTTTGAATTGTAGAAAAGGCAGTAAAAATGTATTATTAGCTACTTAGAATTCATTTTTATTCAATAAAGCTTCGGCAGCTGGATGAATAAGCTTATTAATGCAAGAAATTGCTGTTGGTCCATGCTACTTTTCATTCAATGCGTGAGCACTTGAAAAAATAAAAAAAAGCAGAAGAAAATAGAAGAAAATATTAAATAATAATAAAAAAGAAAGTCACTGATATTTTTATGCCTGATAAATTTCTGTTTCCTTAATATTTTGTTGTGGCTTGCTTGCTTTCTTTTTTTTTTCAAGTGTGATCTGTTTGGTTTATTAGAGCACGATTTGGGTCATTTTAGAGGTGTCTATATCTTTAAAATCTTCTGTGGTAACTAGACAGTTTTTAACTATCAAATGAGCCCAGATGGCGTGTACTCAAAAAGTCGGGGGGGGGGGGGGGGGGGATAAAACAGCAGAATGGAAAAGTAGCTGAGCTGCTAACAAAATACACAGCTTCTCATTAGTGTAAGAATCATCACCAGAAGACTCAGGAGTAGCAAATGCTGCTGTACCAGATTTTAGAAGAAGGTGTTTGGGACTGCTGTTGAGAATCACTTACAAATTTGCTACTTGGAAGACTGAATGAAACGATAAATTACAATACGGAATTTATAAAATGGCTGATAAAAATAACCTGAGTTATGCATATTCAACAGTGCTGGGCAGCAAAAAATGGTGTAAGTTCCTCCTTGTTTGGCAGAATCCCTCTTGGGCACTCCTGGGAAGTGATATTAAGCCCTCTCTTGGCTTTGAATTTTGAGGAAGAAGGAAGAAGAAGGAAGGAAGTGAAAGCTAAATGGAAATGAAGATAGAAAAATGGAAAAGGAAATGCAAGAAGTGAATAGAAAAGAAAATGAAAAGGGAAAAAAAAAAACAAAAAAAAAAAAAGAAGGAACAAGGAAAAATGAAAAGAAGCAAAAGGAAAATGGAAAAGTAACTCAGTGCATTAGCTGTAGGGCCAGCTCAGAGCCTCGTGGAGGATCATGGATGTTTTTCCCTCTAGAGCACACAGGTAGTCCTCAGAAGTCTCATCCTGAAGAGGAAAGAGCTGCACAACCCCCTTTTTTTTCCATTTTTGGTGTGAATGGGTCACACTTGTTGGTGCCTAAATACCACAAATAGCTCCTGTTGAAAGCTGTGTGTAGTGTCCACATGTTTCATCATGTCCATCTCATCAGGATGTGAGAAAACCCATTTCTTCTTGCCTAATGTAGTAAGTGCTTTATTTCAGCAAGGATCTGTTTAACTTTTCTAACTCTCTGTACCCTCTGAGTTTGCAGCTTCCTTGTTTAACACATTTTCTTGTAGTTTAAAAAAAAAGAAAAGAAAAGAAAACTTTCTCTGAAACTGCTATATAACATCTGTAAATGTCTTAATGTGTAGGTTGCCCATGTGTTACAAAAAAAATACATCAAAATCAACTAAATGGTGTTTTTGTTTTGGGATGAATTTTACAATGTTCCCTACACAGAGCCAATAGAGTTCAGGAAATGTTGACATGAATTCTATCTAATTTTCTCTATGGCGTTCTTTGAATTCAAATTTAAATAACAATAACAAACAAACAGCAAGAAGAAAGCAAACAAAACCCCATGTTTTTTGCAGAAAAGCAGTGCCAACAATAGTGAATTGAATTTTCTATTCTTCTTTTTCACAGAGAATGGAAAGATGTGAGAACTATCTGAAAATCTGTGGGATGCTCTTTTCGTGTTATCAGGTATAATTTGTAATCAGAAAAGACAGATGATGTATTCATAGATGACTTACAAAATAAGCCTGAACACAGCAATTAAACTCAGTGGTTGAAGACCTGGCTCACAGAGGTTTTGTTATTGACATCCTATGAGTAAAAAGTTTGTGTGGTTTCTGAAGGAATGTTTTCTGTGCCTCTTATTATGTGAATATGTATAAGCTTATGCACATGACTGGTCCTACTGTGTTCAGTAGGACTGATGTTAATGCTAAGCCAATGCATGCTTCTTTGCCTGGTAGGTGCTACAGAGCTGAAGTATTCTGATCCCAATATATGAGATTTCATGCAGTTGGATGCACAGCATAGGTCTCCAAACCTCAGAAATATATGTGTGTGTAAAATCAGCTTCTTTTATTCTAAAGAGAAAAAGAAAAAAACAAAAACAAAAAGAATTTTTCTCATTTTTTTCATGTCCATGCTTGAGAAAACTGTTATGAGGGGTTATTAACAGAAACCAGATGAGGCTCCCAAGTGCAATGGAAATAATAATCTAGTGAGATAATAATATAGTGAACATTCTGAAAGTTAGACCTAACTGCAGCCTCACTGCAGGAGGTGACACTTTGCAGAGCACTGACTGTAGACGTGAGATTAGAAAGGATAAAGAAAACAATTGCTTCATTCCAAATAGGAAAAGAGAACCTGAAAGAGACCATAAGAAATTTGGAGTTACTGTACTGTAGGTTTCTCAAATACAATAGACAATAACTGAGCAAGAAGAGTTGCAAATACATCTGAAAACATGATAGGTTTATAGGTTTGAGCGGAGTCTGTCCTCCTGGACTGTCCCCCTGGGCAGCCTAATCTAGTGTTTGATCTAGTGGTTGGCAACACTGCCCATTGCAGGGGGTTGGAACAAGATGGTCTTTGAGGTCCCTTCCAACCCAAGTCGTTCTGTGAATCTATGATACTACAATTCATGTGCATATGCAGTTCCATCTACTCACTACATTTTGCCTAGTCTCAGTTTTGAGTCACCACTGTCCAGAAGAAGATGCAGGGAGGCTAGATGTTTGTTTGGCTGTTTGTTTTTCATTTTCAAATCGCGACAAAGCTTTTAGCATTAAAAGCAATTTTTTTTTTCTTTTCACTGCACATATTCCCCCAATGCCTCAATGATCAAAGGGCCCTTTTGCAAAATAAGAACTCATTTCTCTAAAGAGGACAGCTGCTTTGACAGAAATTTGCAGTCACCTTTATAAAACAAAGTAGAACACTAAGAAAGAAAGTTCACACTGAGGTAAGCCATATGGGGCTTTTAAGTGGTATAGCACCTTTACAGGGATTTGCTGTGCTTCTTGCTGTGACTGCAAGGTGTAATACTGCCGGGAACACAGTCATCGGCTCCTTCTCTTTGAGGGTGTCATCATTTCCATATGCAAAATTTACCATTATAGCAGCATTATGGTTATCTGCAAAAAGAGTTTTCCAGGTCTCCACTTTTTTTAATATTGTTGATGCAGATTTACAGCAAAAATGACCTGGAGAAAGTACTGCTCTTTGTATTTACAACACAGCATGGGTTTGCATTGATGACTCACGAGTGAGCTACTTCATCCCTTCGGCATATGAAATAATATTATAGGCACTAAAAAATTCAAACCACAAAACAAAACAAAACAAAACAGAAACAGAGAAGGTGCAGATAGGTCCATCTGACTCCATTTTGCAGAAGTGCAGCACACGTTCTGAAACATTTGGATAATGAATGGAGTAATAGAACTGTCAGCTCTTTGTTACTCAGCTGACCAGCTGTCAAACAGAGAGCTGTCTTTTTGCAATCGGTAGCCCTTGTTTTTGATGTTTGATTCCCTTATTTCATCAAAAGCCTATCCTTGAAAAGAATATTTGAATCATGCATGAGTGGTGGATGGCTTCTTGTATCGAGATCATCTGCTAGAAACAACTGGGGCTTCTTCATTAAAGGTTTGTTGTTGTTTTTTTTTTTAAATAAAACATTTTTGGGGGGAGGGGGGGAGGGGGGATTTTTGCTATTAGAGCAATTCCTTTGTATTATTCAGACCTGGTGATGATTAATCAAAAAAATTTGGAGTCAACAATAGCACACTTTGTGCAATACTTCCTGTATATAAGGAAGAAGTGTTTTACAATAAGGGTGGTGAGGCAGTGGAACAGGTTGCCCAGAGGGGTGGTGGATGCCCCATCCCTGAAGACACTCAAGGTCAGGTTGGATGGGGCCCTGGGCAGCCTGATCTAGCTGTAGGTGTCCCTGCTCACTGCAGGAAAACTGAGCCAGATGGCCTTTAAGGGTCCCTTCAAACTCAAACAGTTCTGTGACTTCCATTGTGCTGTAATAGCTTAGAGACACAGGGCCCCACCGGTTGAGTTCTGCTTCTCCTTCCAGCAAGGGTCTGGAGGACAGAGGACAGCAGGAGGCCCTTCTTCTTCAGCAGAATTTAGTAAGTAGTAGTGGCTGGTGGCCAATGGTGCCCTACAATAACTCCTTTAGAGAGAGTATTTCTTCCACAAAAGCTCTAAAATCATTTCAATTTTATAGATGAGAGATGGGAAAAGGACTTTTTAAAAAGCTGCAGAAAAAAAAAACCTTGCACAACTCTATATTAATCATGTAAGAATCTGGCAAATCTTCAACAGACTATGCTGAGGTGTACACAGGATTTGATACTTCATTTTTCTTCTTATTTTTAAAAAACATTAGAAGTGATTTCTGGGCTCCAATAAATATGGAGACATGCAAATTCTGCTCTACCTGAGGTAAGCTCTGTTCTACATTGGAGGATGATCACAGCAGTGAACTTCACAGAATCATAGAATAACTAAGGCTGGAAAGGACCACTAAGATCACCTAGTCCAACCATCTCCACTGCCCACATCCCTCAGTCTCACATCCACATGGCTCTTGAACACCTCCAGGGACGGTGACTCCACCACCTCCCTGGGCAGCCTGTGCCACTGCCTCACCGCTCTTGCTGAGAAGAAATTTTTTCAAATACTCAGCCTGAACTTCCCCTGGCACAACTTGAGGACATTACTTCTCATCCTATCACTGTTACCTGGGAGAAGAGGCCGACCCCCACCTCACCACAACCTCCTCTCAGGTGGCTGTAGAGAGTGATAAGGTCTCACCTGAGCCTTCTCTTCTCCAGACTGAACAATCCCAGGGTAAGGACGTACAGATGCTATGAGGATTATATTGAAAATAAAACATTGTAGATTAACATACAGAAATTCTTTTAAGAAGATTGTTTTTTCATTCTCCTCTAGCAAAATGGCTAGAAAAGGTAGGAAAAATCAATTTAACTTATGAGTATCAGACCTACATGTCAGAGTTGGCAATAAATTTATAAAATGATGTATTCTTAGTGTTCCAGAATTTGCTAGTTACTTGTTCAGCATCAAGGAGCAAGTTTATAAGAAGAATTTTGAAAATTTTTGAAAACATGGAAATTTGTAGGTTAAGTCTTTGTGTTCTTTTTACCTGGGACAGCAGGACTCAGTTTGAATAATTTCCACATAGAAAAATGATATGTACTGCCCCAATCCTGCTGTTCCTGTACCAGCTCCTCAGCTAGTGAGTCAGTGGGAGGAGTTTCCACCAGGTTTGGGACAAGGAATGGAGACCCAGATTGTACCTGGTGGGCCTATGCAGCCACATGCCTGTCTGTCCTGCGGTGGCTGTGGGGAACACCCACAGATGAGATGCCCACAGGTACTGCTTGTCTGTGGGCAGGTACTGCACATCTATGAGAGATGCATCCAGCCTCCTCTCTTAGGAGTTTTAGGACCTGCTTAGAGAGCAAAACCTTGAGCAGCCTCGTCTGATTCCACAGTTGGCCTCTGCCCGGGGCAGAGGGCTGGACTGGAGTCCTCCAGAGGACTCTTCCAATGTAGATTACCCAATAATTCTATGAACAGCTGGACAGTATTTTCTGGGGAAGAAAGAAGCTATACAGCAGAGTTTGGGAAGGTGCCATTTATCTGATATAATGCAGATGATGTCTCTTTCTGATGTATCATCTAGGCGCTTCCATTTTTGCATCTGTGCACATTCTTCTGCACCTCTTTGGTAGAACTATGCAGTGTTTGACTGATAACTTAGTATGACAGCATTTATACAAGGTTTTAGCTGATCTCCACTGTGAATCTGCCTCTGCTGTATCCATTACCTCCATCCTGCAACTGGTAGTAAGCAAGGAGTAAGCTGAAAGAGCAGAATACTTTTTGCAGATTAGTCACTTGCAAATGTATTCTTTGAGGATCTCTCTCAGTGCACAGTTCAGATCTGAAAAAGCAATGTGTATTTTACATATTTTATTTATTCCGTCTTTTGCATTGTGGTTAGCTTTTGATTTTTCATGAAGGCTGGTATTCTTGTTTCCAATATCAGGAAGGATGTAGGGCAGCAGGCTCATTTCCATTTACAGATTCAATATTGACCTCCACATTTGCCTACTCCAGTTATTTTCATTGAGTTTTTGGAGAAAATTGCAAGTTTTGCATTTAAGGGGATTTTATAAAGTCTAACAATCAAAGAATGCGGGCAAGATGGGCTGGGTGCACTCACCTTCAGGGAGACAGGAAGAGAAAATCTTTGCATTTCCAAACTCTTGCCTAGTTGACTACAGAGGGTGGAAGGGTCCTGGTACAGCTCAGCACCCTGCAGTGCCCAGACTTGGATTTACCATGCATATTTGAGAAGCCTTCCAAATCCTTACTCTCATATCCTAGATAAAGTTGCTCTTGGCAAGTTTGTGCCTATTCATCACTTATTCTCCAGTATGTTGTCATGCTGCCAACAGACTCTACTTCATTCTCCATTGAAGGCCCTACAGTTTCACGTAAACATCAATGACTGAAACTCATTACAATTAAACTCATTAAAATTACATTGTATCTGTCTGTACTGGTCCTGTGTGCATACAGACAGTATTTTCTCTGTTATAATTAAGCTCTTGTATCAGAAATCCTACCATACATGACTGACTGACAAGAGTAACGATGAACCTGAAGTTGTGATGTGGTCCCAGGGGAATTGTTTTAGGCACAAAGCAGGAACTAACCTTCAATAATGTTTATGCAAGTCATCTATTATTAGAGTCATCTAGTTAAATACTACGGCTATCCAGTGCCAGAGAAAAGCAGGCTTAGGGGACCTGGTGCAGCTTTGATACAAACAGAAGAAAGTCCCTTTGCCTCTTTAGTGTTGAAATTGCTTTTACACCCTGACTAAGCTGGCCCACATTAACCAAGACGCCAGATGGATATAGGAAATGCCGTAGATTTTATGATGCTTTACGACTTCCAATTTACCCAAACCCATTTTCTATAAATTATTCAAGATACTAAGGCCCCGGTTTTCAGAATTAGCCTCCAATTCTGTGACTGCAAATAATTACAGGTACAATTTATAGCAAATAGACGCAGGGTCATTTTTTGAAATGTAGACGTCTGACTACCTGATTATCCCACAGAAATTATGTCTATGTGCTCTAAAACCTTCCCAGCATAATCTGTCTCTGGCAAATCGCTTCCATGAAAAAAAGTAATTATATTATTAGTATATATCTTTGTACAGGACAGTTTTAAAAATCTTAAAAATCTTTCTTTAAAGATGTTTTATTGTTACCATAGTTTCCCTGGGGTCTGCTGCACTGGCAAACTTATGGTCCATCACCTAAAAATGTCACCGTGATGCCTTTGGTACACATAAGAAAGATAGATCTTTCTCAGTGTTGTTATAAAAACTATTTCCATGTTCCAGCATTTGGATTTATGAGGCATAGTGTATATGTATTATATATTTCTTTTAAAGTAGTAGACTTAGGAAAGTAAAAAGGGCTACTATTAAGTAAAAAAATATAAATAAAAGGAATGATGCTAAAGGAGGAAAAGCACCAGGGATTTTTTAAGGCTTAATTTCCACTCTTCTCCACGGACTTGAGAGAGTTCACATCTAAATACTGGGAGTATTAGGGTAAAGAGGTTATTTAAATTAATTCTAAATTTCTGCTTACATTGAGCCATGTCTAAAACAGTGTCTCCTCCAAAAGCTGCATGCATATGTGTGTGAGCAGCCGCTGTGGTAGAGTTTCTGAACTAATATAGATAAGAATATTATATATTAAAAGCATGCAACTACTTTTAACTATCTATTACTAATTTAGTTTACTACCCATTTCCCTTCAACTGGTTATTAAAAGTGTGGTTACTTGATCTTTGCTCCAGAAGTTATTGCAATTGTGCGTTTGGTCAGATTTCTAACAGTTTTGGTTAGGAAACTGTCACATTTAGAACTGTGAGTTAAATATCTGCTGAAAGTATGACTCATCCTACCCTGGCAGTCATAGCACACACCTCAGCAGTACAAAGCCCTGGCACATTTCACTGAAGTGCCATCTAAAGCCTATCTCAGTGTAAAATGTTCCTGCATACCAGTGAAAAAACACCAATTTGAAAGAGATTTTAATGAATGATAGAAGGTGAGGAAAGATAGGATTAGAAAAAAGCACATCTGATAGTTTGGAGGCTTACTCATCAGGGGAATGAGGCTTCAGTGTCTTCAGCAGATGGAGAAGGGCTCTCCAACTCTACTAAACAATCCTACCCATGCCAATTTTGTCATGATGTTTCACAAGAAAAGGTTTTGTCAAGAACTTATGAAACAAAACGTCTATCACTGTCTCCAAAGTTATGACCAACTGGCAATTCAAGAAATGAGAAGATTCAGATTTCTTGGTCATGACTCAGTGGACCAAAGCTATTCCCAGTTCCGTACATAGATTTGTCCCTTGTGTTTGGTTGACTTTGAGAGGAGATGAATATTTCATGATTGGCCATTTTTGCAAGTTTAGATGGTCCCAGGTGAGTGACTGGGGCAACCAAACCTTACAGGTCAACCAGGTCTAGCACCTGCATCTGTGACCATGCTGTTCACACATAAATGCCCACGACTTCCTTCTGCATAGTAGAAGAGATCATCTGCACCCACTTCAAACCAACAATGCTTCATGTTCCAAGGAGCCAGGAAGCTGAAATATGGAGCTAAATCTTTTTTCCCTGCATTGTGGAACGACCATACAGAGGGTAAAATTGCCAGAGCTGTTAATTCCCTTAGAGAAAAATGAAATGTGATTTTTTTAAAATGTAAATTGTAACATTCTTCATTATTCTGATGAGTAAATATGCAGACAGTGAGTTATGAAGGTAGTGAGAGGATGCTTCTTAAGACACACTGAAGAGCTGAGATATTCTGTGCACTAATTAATGCAGACTTGTAAAACCTGGTCAAAATCACCCTCTATTTTCCATCAGCTCCCCCTTACTGATGTCTGCAAACATTTTTTTTTCCTATAGAATTTATATTCTAAAATCTGGCTCCTGCCCTTTCAAATTACTTGACTTTTTATCTCTCCAGAGAAATTCGCAGCTACCGTGAAATTTAATGAAACTATTATGCTAACGTGTTAACATACATATACACAAGATTGCAAAATGGCATACACTATATCAAGTGTTTTTATATGACAAGTTATATCACAGGGTGGGATTTAGTGAATGGGTTCTAACTCTAGTACCTCTTTGAAATATTTTGAGTGGGACTTAGCTGACATTTTCCACTACGCCTTCCATTTGATACATCTATAGAATACCAGACAGGAGAAATTTTGGGGAAATTGTTCTGAAATCAAGAAAAGATGTGTGAGAGAAGTGGAAATTTCATCCAGACAGGAGAGGGAATTAAACTTATATTCAAACTTATTAAAAAAAAAAATCTTTTTAGATTACAGTCTAAACTTGCTTCGAAGTAACAGAAAGCTCATACTGATGGAGAACAGAAATGGCAAAGTGTTTTAGCATATGCAAATGTGGTAAAGGTTGCAGTTCCTACTGTGCCCACTCTTATGAGCAAGATAATAATGTACCACTGTGGTCCAGAGGCATTGTAGCCAACTCTTGAAAAGATGAAGGAAATCTGATTTCAGTAGGAGATGACTGACAGACAATGTCTTTAGGCTTTTTAATGGCTATGAATTCTGCCTCTCTGTTGCTAATGAAGGTAAAAACTGACAACACCACAGAAGTGATATGGTCATACAAGCCTTTGTCATGGGGGAAAACAACCACCATCCTAGAGTGTCCCCAGGCCAGCTTGTTAAATATAAATTAGTGCTCTTCTTTTAGCTGCTCTGAATTTAGACTGGACAAAAGATGAGAAACAATAAAAGAGTTCTGCTCAGTGTGTGTGAGCCTTTGCTTTGAAATTCAATTTTTAATCAATTCACATTGGATCTAACTTTATACTCTCACCCAAACCTCCCCCAAAGGAAGGGGGGAGTGCCCAGAGAGAGCAGGGTCTGCTTCTTGGTGTTGTGGTGAGACAAAGCACCACAACAAACAGTGTGTTGTGAAACCTAACAGTTACTGACAACAAAAACTGTAAGCACTTAAAATGAGCAACACTGAGGCAGCTCAGCAAACATCACATAGCAATCTCACAGAAGCAACTCATGAACTCATTCACGCCCCATTGGCCTATGTAGTGGCCAGATGTTCCCTCCTATTTATAGTGGTGAAGAGAGTAAGCCTGCATGAGTCTGCCTTGGGAGGTGGTGGGAGAAAAGGAAATAGGACACAATCCCTACTTTCCCCAGAAGCAGGTGTGGTTATAGCTTCAGAAGGCAAGATGAAGCCAAGATGGTAGTATGCCAGTAGTACTGAAAAAATTGTAGCCGTCTTTTTCCTTTGTGCTCTCTGACATGTCCTTTGAGCTCATTCCAGACTAATTGCCCATTGGGATGGCCCTGGCATCTCTCCTCTGGCACCGGACCTTCATGCAAAGGGCATTGCTGGACTCAGGATGCGGGGAAGAGGAAAGGAGGTAAAGGAGCTTTTGCTTCCTTGACACTCATTTTATCTCTGCTGACACATTGGGACACAAGGATGCCTTTCTGGTGGTATGCTGGTGGACAGACCTCATGAAAAAAAGACAAATGGTGTCTGATTTTCTCTTTGCTTTAGTTTTCAGTGGCAACATCACACTCTCCAGTTTCCTAAGCCTACTCAGAAGTATGTGGAAATGTAGCACTTCCTTTTGCTATAGAAGGAAGTAGGCATCACTAAGGTCGATGGGACATGAGCCCAGGTGAACTGCACCTCATGGTGCTACAGTTGTTATGTGGTGTTGTTGCAAGGCCTCTTTCTGTTATCCTCAAAAAGTTGTGCTGGCTGGGAAGGTTTCCAGTGGGTGACAAGAAGATAAATGTCACATCTACTTCCAGGAATGGCAAGAAGGAGAATTCTGCAACTATAAGTTGGTCAGCCTCACCTTAGTCCGTAGGAATGTCATAAAGCAAATCTTTCTGGAAATGGAAGCCATTTCCAACCATGTGAGGGACAAGAATGTGTCTGGAAACAGCCCCCAAATGAAATCCTTCCTCTGTTTCACCAGTACAGTCTCTGATAGAGTCACACAAGGCAAAAATGCTGGTTCAAAGTAGCTGGGGAATGAGATCCTTAGATTCCCAGGTGAAGGCTTCTCCGTTTTACCCTGCCAGATCATGTCTATGGTGATAATATACTTGTGACAGGCATATGTCTCTCTTCAGTGAAGTTACTGCTCTATTTTCTATGTAGCAGTAGTACGCTGAGTGTAGGTGTTAGCTTTCTGTTGTGAAGTAGGGCAGAAGTAAGGCTTTTAACAGCGGGTTTTATTCTTGTAACTTCAGCCTTTCCCTGCAAAGGTCATAAAATCACCCATAAAATATTTTATTTTTTGCAAATACCCTAAAGCTGTCACATAATCATTGCCTGCTTTTCAGTCCCTGACAGGGCAGCTGTTGTGGTTATGGCGAAAGCACATGAAGAGAACAGCAGAATATTAACAAATAGTAAAATTCTAGTAACAAAAGTGAAGGAAATGGAAAGGTTTTTTTTCATTCTAGCAATAGTGCAGACTGTGTTATATAATTACAGCAAAACTAATGCCGTTATACATTAATGTCTAAATGCACAGCAGTAAAAATATTCTGCTGAGAACTTTGCACTATAACTAATACTGCTGGTTGCTTTCTCGTAAACATTGCTTCTTGCCCTCTTTATCAGGGAGATTTTCCTATGCAAACTGTATAACAGTTAGGTTTTTATTAGTATTCTGATATCCTTGCCATTTTCAGACAGTCTTTGAGCAAACAGAAACATCCCTGTCCTGAGGAGGCAGCAATTAGTAAACAGCATTTATACTGCTGGACTGTCAGTGGAGTACCAGCATAAATCACAGAATCATACAATCATGGAATAGTTTGGGTTGGAAGGAACCTTTAAGATCACCTAGTTCCAACTCCCTGCTACAGGCAGGGACACCTCCCACTAGACCAGGTTGCTCAAAGCCCCATCCAGCCTGGCCTTGAATGCCTCCAGGGAGGGGGCGTTCACAACCTGGAAGCATAAATGGCAGCAAGAAAATAAAATCTCTCCCCTAAGTCAGTTTAACCCCTCACTAATATTTATAGGAACATCAGCAATGACAAGCGAACAGTGAAACAAGGTGTGAGCTCTGTGGGGGTGGATTCTCTGCACCTTAGCATGGACATGTCCTAAAACTGGGAAAAGATCATTTCAGGCAGAGCTGGGAGGACAGATGAAATACAAATCAAAGTCTCATCTGCTCTTAAATTAAGTAAGGCCAATGCCAACCTTGTGTAAGCCATTTGAACAAAGTGAAACTCTGTCACTCCAGGGACTATGCCACACATGAAAATGATTAACATCACTAACCTATTTTCACACTAACATCTCTTCACCCTGAGCGTATGATAAAGGTACAGAGAGAAGGATCGAGTGAGTGCTAGCATATCTGACTGTGTATTCCACAGTTACTGGTCCATGTTCTGCTTTACTAAATGGAAAGAGAAAGTAAAAAAGATCATGTTCTGTGGCGTATGTATAAATGTTGGAATGAATGTACTCCATCTACCTTTAGTGGGTAGTGCTTCTAATGCATCAAAGTATGCTTCCAAGCTTCCAAGACTCCAGCACTGAACTTAGGTCTTTTCTTTCTCTTCATAACATTGCAAGCTGTACACAAAACTTCAATGAATGCAACTGTCTCACTCATGTGGCAAACTTTATTACATGTTTATTTCATGGGTAAACAAAGAGGAGTGTGCTTCCATCCACTGCAAAAACCACAGTTGCAAAAGTAGACAGTATCACACTCACAGCTTCTCAGGAAAAGTTCAATAGCTCACTATCTACATGAGTGCTTGTATTATCCCTTTGAGAATAAGATTTATTTTCCAGAAAGATAAGACAGCTAAATCGGCTTCTGACCTTCTTAACACTTTCACTCCCATTTATAACAAAGGGAGCAAGGAGGACCCGGGGAACTACAGGCCACTGAGTCTCACCTCTGTACCTGGGAAGATCATGGAACAGATCCTCCTGGACAACATGGCTTGGTCACATTAGGAATGAGCGTGTGATCCGAGACAGCCAGCATGGCTTCACCAGGGGAAGGTCATGCTTAACCAATCTGGTGGCCTTCTATAATGAAGTGACGGCATTGGTGGACAAAGGGAAGGAGACCGATGTCATTTACCTGGACTTGAGCAAGGCCTTTGACAAAGGCCGCAGACAGAGGGTGATGATTAATGGTTCTATGTCCAGGTGAAGGCTGGTAACAAGCGGCGTCCCCCAGGGGTCTGTCCTGGGACCAGTGCTCTTTAACATCTTTATCAATGACATTGACAATAGAATTGAGTGCACTCTCAGCAAGTTTGCTGATGACACCGAGCTGAGCAGTGTGGTTGACACGGTGGAAGGAAGGGATGCCATTCAGAGGGACCTCAACAGACTTGAAAGGTGGGCCCGGGTGAACCTAATGAGGTTCAACACAGCAAAGTGCAGGGCTTTGCACTTGGCCGGAGAAATCACAGGCATTTTTAGAGATTGGAAGGAGCAGTCCTTGAGAGTAGCCCTGCAGAGAAGGACCTGGGGGTCCTGATGGATGAAAAACTTAACATGAGCCAGCAGTTTGCTCTTGCAGCTCGGAAAGCAAACGGTACCCTGGGCTCCATCAGAAGAGAGGTGGCCAGCAGGGACAGGGAGGTGATTGTCCCTCTCTACTCTGCTCTTGTGAAGCCCCATCTAGGGTACTGTGTCCAGGTCTGGAGCCCTCAGTACAAGAAAGACAGAGAGCTGTTGGAGAGGGCCCAGAGGAGGGCCACAAAGATTATCAGAGAGCTAGAGCACCTCCTCTATGAAGACAGGCTGAGGGAGCTGGGCTTGTTCAGCCTGGAGAAGAGAAGGCTGTGGGGTGACCTCATTGCAGCCTTTCAGTACCTAAAGGGAATCTATAAACAGGAGGGGAGTCAACTCTTTGAAAGGGTAGATAACAGCAGGACAAGGGGAAATGGTTTTAGGTTGAAGGAGGGAAGATTTAGGTTGCATGTGAGGGGGAAGTTCTTTACTATGAGAGTGGTGAGGTGCTGGAACAGGCTGCCCAGAGAGGTTGTGGATGCCCCATCCCTGGAGGTGTTCAGGGTCAGGTTGGATGGGGCCCTGGGCTGCCTGGTATAGTGTTAAATGTGGAGGTTGGTGGCCCTGCATGTGACAGGGGGGTTGGAGGTTCATGATCCTTGAGGTCCCTTCCAACGTGGGCCGTTCTGTGATTCTGTGAAGCTCACACAGCAAGATTATCTACTGCCTGGAAGCAGACAGACATAGAAAATCCTGATTCATCACATATTGCTGAAGAGACATCTCCCATTAAATAAAACTAACACAGTAGTCTTAATTGTCACATTTTGGTCCATGCACAAGTTGGGAGATGTGACATTCACTAACCATCTCTCTAGAAATTCAACTAGAAGGCACCTGGGTTGGGAAAAGGCAGCATGGAGAGCATTGTAATTAAGTATCTGTTCCCATCACAGTTTTCCCTTCGATGCTGCACTAACAAAGTTTGGTGTAAGTTGTTAATCACAAGCTAAACAAGTCCATCTCTATCAGTGCCACTCTCACTCAGTTTTTCCTGCTTTATTGCCTCAGACTTCCACACAAAGATGCAAAGATTAATAAAAAGAATGCTGTGCCAAGACTGATAGCACTGAGAGATATTAAGGCTACAAATACATGTTTCTTTGATATTGCTAATACATTTAATTTTTTTTTTTTTTTTTGTAACATTCACTGATAACTTTAAAATAACTGCAACACCACTATTGCCAGACTACACTTGAGGATAGCAGATAGTTTTAGATCTTGTTTCTGGGGGGTTGCATTAGATCATGAAAACATGAACCCAACTTGGTATTCTTATTCAATATTGTTTTTAAAAGCAACTATAGATCATCTATAGTTCAGGATTTACCATCCTAAAAATAGATGCATAACCATCAGGAGAGCACAGAAAATCTATGATAATCCATTTCTCAAATTCTGAATTGGAGGAACTGCTGGATTTCAAGGGGCCATAATTTCAGCTACTGATGTAGACTGCTACATTCTAATTTAGCCATAATTTAGTCAATAGCAGACATAATTCCCTTGCTTAAAAAGTTATTAAAAATTTAATAAAACCAAGGAGATTCTAGGACAAAGTATATTAAGATGACATAAAAGTTGTGCATACATATTAATTTAAAGACATGGTAGATCTTAATTAGAATGTCTTACTTGAACATTACCAAAAATGAATATTTTTTAGAATGCATTTTCAATACTGAATACATTAGATATCAGTGCATAGAACCAAGAGAGGTCCACCCCCTTTAAATCTGATTTTTACAGTATTGATAAACATGAATGCTAGAAGTATACACATGAGCTGTACTTGTGTGCTACACGACACGTGCTTTTATATGTTACTGATAGTGACATGTAAGAACTGATACAGACCTCAGCTCTGCAGAGCCCTGTTGAATGTGTGCAGTGTAATCTGTTCACTTGCATTCCCTGAAGCAGAATGAGCTGAAGGACACAAGTGTATCTGGAAGCCCAGTGTTTAAGTTACTAGTGAAAAATATAATTCAAAGAAGATCTAAGTCTTGTTGAATTTGAGTTTAAGGGGCTGATCATTGTTTGTTTTGTTTGTTTTGGTTTTGTTGTTGTTGTTTTACTGTTTTGCATTTTTTCCATTCTCCATCTCCCAAAGCAAGGCATTATGAAAATTTGCAGTTGCTGTCTGCTGCCACTCTGTAGAATCTGCAGTCATTCACAGCCATGAAGTATGTGTGAATAATTGGAGACTGGTTTCTTTCATTTCCACGCAGCTTTAACCTTCAACAAAATCCTGGCATGCATTTAGCTCATTTTCTACAGATTTGTTACTTTTAGTCTTTCTTCTACTGAACAATCAAACTAAGATGTTCACTTACATCCTCGAATAGCTGTGTTTATATTTCTATTTAATTAATCAATTTGCCAGTACAGTAGTTGACATGCTCCTGGATCACTTTTAGAGTGTGCAAAGTATTTGCACGCTGTGCCTAAGGCAAACAAATGAAGAATCTTTTCTGACCTACAGGCACTGGGGTGTCTCACAAGAAGATATTATTGTTTGTCGTTAATTGTAGTTCATCAAGGCTTTTTGGTAAAAGTCTGTAACACAAATATATGCTTTCATAAATGCCTTTGGGGTTTGTTTGTCTGTTGAATCTTGTATGGCTCAAAAATAGCACTGAACTTTTCCAAGCCAAAGAATAACCTTAAAAATGAAAACACGTTCCCAATGCATATGGTGAAATACCTCTGTTTCACCCAGACCTACAGAAGCAAACGAAGCAGAGAACTCAAATTTGAAAGAAGAACCTTTTGAAATCCAGGCCATATATTCTGAGGCCCTGCCATCAGTTTTTCAAGGTTTACCACAGACAGTGCTGGTGGATCACATGTGCACTTAGTACTACTCCCTGCTGTTGTCATCCTTCTCTGCCAATATGAGCAGAAAGCATGGAAGGATGCACCAGTGCTGAGCTGAACTGGTCTGCCACTGCAGAGCCAGTCATCACACAGTGACATCCACAAGATATGGCTTTGGAAAGTTCTCATTTATAGAATCAGTGCTAACTTACATGATTTCTGTTTGAGTGTGCAGTGTAGAACAGATGCACAGACTTAAGTATAAACAGCTTTGGAGAGAGAAGGCCTGATTTCAGTGCTAATAACGTATTTCAGAGAAGATAAGCAGTTGGCATGCATTGAAACCCTTTTCAAACACTAACCAACATCAAATGGTTCAAATGGTTCAGAGGAAAGCAAAGGAGTTTACAAATGCAACTGACTATAAAAAAACATTACTGTGGTCTCTGTAGCACTTCACAATGTATCATTCTTTATACCGCTCCAGTGTAGCTGGAAAGCATGGAATGAAAAATGCTAGGAGAAAACCTAGTCCTAAGAATCATAGAATCATAGAATGGCTTGGGTTGAAGAAAGCCCCTGGTGAAATACAGGTTGTTTCTGACCCTCCTCTCCACTGAGCAAATATGATCTACCAGATTGGCAGACCCTGCAGAGTCTCTGTGTTATGACTTCACACTGGGATCTGGTCAGTGTGTTTCACCAGTAGTCATCCTGTACCTGAAGGCATGGGAGTCCCTACCACTGCCCAGCTTATCCCCAGCTTCAGCAAAAGGGGGGCTATCTTATTTCCAGTGCTGACACAACAGCTTCTCTACAAGAAGAGACACTTCTGATTTGGCATCTCCCTGTTACAGGCTGCCTCTCCTTTCTCTTGGTGGGCTCTTTAAGTGACGAAGTGAGCGGACATGGTGGTAATGGGCTGATGGTTGGACTAAATGATCTTTGTGGCTTTTTCCAACCTTAACGATTCTATGATTCTATGATCCTGAGATTCTCTGCATGCCTCCATGAAGGCCGAGGGCAGCCTAGCTGATGGCCCTGCAGATCACCCCTCATGTGACTGGTGTGCAGGAGGGGCATCCAGCCAGCTCAGGCACGAGAACTGCTTTGGTTGCAGTCACATATAATGGTACCCCAATCTCACGGTGGTTAGTGGATTGGTAATGAGAGCAATGTAAAGAAGAGAAATACAGAGACAGCTGTGCTGGCTCAGGCTAAAGGGCAGGCTCTCCTGCTATCTCATCTCAACAGTGGCAAAGTGTGGATATTTAGAAAACAGCATTAGTATCAGGGAAGCACAGAACAGTTTTTGTTCTTGAATAGTCAGTATTCAAGGTGTCTTTGGCTCTTTCAGTTCCAGAGCCAGAGGTGATGTCTGGGCATTTACTGGGCTTTACCTGGACTTTTCCAAAGCCTTTTTGAACCTAGGAAAGGCTGATCACTTTCTCCATGTCCTGTAGCAAGGAGTTTCACAGTTTAACTACAAGTCGTGCAAAGAATCACTTTATGTTACTGCTATAAAATTGGCCTCTGCTAGTTTCATTTCATGCCCCTTAGTCCTTGTGCTCAGAAAGGCAGTGAATGCTCACTCCTGATTCACCTTCCCCCCTGCACTGATGATTTCATAGCCCTCTGCCTCAGCCTGAGCATTTTTCAGGCTCTGTACACTTTCTTGTCATGCTTCAAGCTATTTTTATTGCCCTCGTCTGAACTTGCCCTATTGCTGCAAATACAGGCAATGCTCTCACAAATAACAGGCTGTCAGACTTTCAGATATGCCTCTCAATTAGTATGTGCATACATTTTGCACACGCTGGGATCAAATGACCTTTGTAAATGTGGCTTGCCAATACAGTTGTTTGCATATTTCCAACACTGATCTCTGAATGCTATTTGGCTTGTTAATCCTACACTCAAGGGTTACCCATTTGGTGAGCTCCAGTCAAGCAAATATTTGGCTGAGTCTGACCTCAATGAAGCAAACACACAGAATGGAAACAAACCAAAACCAAACTCCAGCAGTGGTACAAACTCTTAAACTCTTACTTGAGATAACTACTCCCCAAATTGATGTATATGTAGTCTGTGATTTGTGATTTCTGGAACCTCCTTTCCTTCAGTAAAGACTACGGCTACTGTCAAAAATAGGAACTTTCTCAATAAATCACTGCAGCAGTTATTAAATACCTTTGGATTCATTTCAGCATTTAATCACTCACAAAAGCTGGTTTTTGCCTCATATGTTTCTGCATCCTTTAATCATGAAGGAATTAACTGCCAAATCCTGTTTTGCTTTGTTTCTTTTTTTTGTACTTTATTATTATATTCATTTCATGTACAAAAACAAGGAATCATTACTTTTGTTTCTTTCATTCTTCTCTTTCTTTGTCTTTCTTTCTTTCTTTCTTTCTTTCTTTCTTTCTTTCTTTCTTTCTTTCTTTCTTTCTTTCTTTCTTTCTTTCTTTCTTTCTTTCTGTCTTTCTTTCTTTTTTCTTTCTTTCCCTCTTTCCCTCTTTCTCTCTTTCTTTCTTTCTTTTTCTTTTCCTTCCTTCCTTCCTTCCTTCCTTCCTTCCTTCCTTCCTTCCTTCCTTCCTTCCTTCCTTCCTTCCTTCCTTCCTTCCTTCCTTCCTTCCTTCCTTCCTTCCTTCCTTCCTTCCTTCCTTCCTTCCATTTTCTTCTTCAATGAAGCTACTCACAATTCTCCACCCTACATGAAAATCAATTCCCATTCGGATTGGATCAAGAGGATCACTGCCCTCTCCCTTCCATTCCCACATAGCCTGCCTTTCCTCATTCTGTGCCTCTTTCCAACAAACTGCCATAAATGGAAACTTTTGCCTCCTTCTAATCCCCCTTCTCGCTCACTTTTTAAACAAGTAAGGGTTCCTCTGAGGCTTTGAGGATAGAGATCCACAAAAACTTGTAGCTCTTTCAGTGGCAGACTTGGTAGCACTTTTCTTTGAAATGATCTTCTGCCAGGGATTACCAGCTAATGCACCTGGAACTGCATTAGTTTGTTCAGGCTCTCAGTTTATCTGAAAATCGTTTTCCAGTAATCTTATGTACACCATCTGGCTAAACATCCTGTGAGGAGCAGCCGCTGTGCAGAGAAGGAAGCTCTCTCTTCCCCAGGCTGTTGCTAAGCAGCTCAAGTAGTAACAACCAACTCATTGATGCCTTCTTCTGTGCCGGCCTGGGGCCGGGCATGGCCATGCAGCCTCCAGTCTCCAGTGAGTTATGGGAAATTCTTATACCATCCCTCCAACTATCAAACCAACATATTTTCTATTTTTCTTTTTTTTCCTGTAGTGGTTATTTTTGGTTAGCAGGACGCATTGTCTTTAGCCACATCAAGTCTTGGGTTGCTCTTAAAATTAGATGGGGACAAATGTGAAGCTCCTCCCTGGCAGCCCAGGTGGCTGCCTCTGCACAGCTCATAAGCACAGGACCATGCATTGACTGGCAAACTCCTGCCAGCAGCTTCCCACTGAAATGAATTCTTCAGAGATCTTGCTCATTAATCTATGGGATGCTGCAGGTGCATTTATTAATGCAAGAGCCCCATGTTCCAATGCTGTGATCTTTTCTGACACGTTAAGCCATTTTTAATTTGCTCTCATCATCTCCTGCCTCTCTAGCAGGCATTAGATAACTCTGGGGTCCTAAACAAGCTGCTGTGATTTAGGCAGAAAGCAGGTGAGTTATTAATCTTATGCAAATGCCTGTTTAATTTTCAGGGATTTTGGCACTGTTGTAAGTACTGGAAGTCATGGACTACAAAGAGAAAAGGTAATTTCCTGTTTGTTTAATTGATCTTCTGTAACTTTTCTCCTGGCTGGTAAAGCTAGGTAATGGAATTTGCAATGTAAAATCATTATTAGAAGTGCCAGTATGACATTTGATTAATCCAGTCTATTTAGGCGTAATAAGACATACTTGACTTATGTTCTGAAAGTAAAATTGCCTGCTATTTCCCTTCCTGCTTCTTAAATATATTTATAAACATCCCTAATGCTATTATACATGGACCTATTTGTTCATGCATTACTACTAGGAAGTGATAACTCCTCCAAAAGTGTTATCTCAAAGGTTTCTAACAGGAGGAAACTTTTGGTCTGTGCAATGTCCAAACATTCTCTGAGATGACCAATGCCCTTCTGACTTTCCTTCAGGTTGAGGAGGGCCAGCTCTGGCCACTTCTCCACTGGCAGGTTTCCAGGAGAAACCCAGCGCCTGCTGATGACTCAGGAACCAGCACTGTTCTCATTCATCCTGGAATCAATTTTCTGCAGTGTGAGTTCTTGGATAAAACCGAAAATAACAGTACTTCTGACTGTTCAGGGAAAATAAAGGCCTCTTGTCATTTCTTTTCAGTGCAGCCACTCTCAAAGCCATGGCCAGATACAATTCATGGAAGATGTTTTCTCTCTGCTCGCATCTTCCTGTGTCATTTCTATTAGATAGAGAACCTTTTTGCTCTCTCCAGATCAAGCAACAGTTAAAAATTCTTGTTTATTTTGGCAAGTATTGTTTTAACTCAACAACAAGCAAAGCTATTTCCTCTTACAAAGTGTTTCGAATTGGAAACAGCATTCTTTAAGCAAGGTCCAACTATTGCAAGTGACGTATGTTGTAAGATCTGGGTTACTTTACAGACATCTTTTTTGTAATTGTGTTCAAGAAATTACTCTGTCCCTGGTTTTGTTTCATTTTATGCTAATTGCTGTAACTTCTATTTCTGTCATAGAAATAATAAGAGCGATCATATCCATTTAATTTGATCATTTATGTTTCACTGCAGTGACCAAAACAGGCAGCCTACTACTTCATGTTACCATTCGTCACATCTTACTAAATCAGGCTTTCAAATGAAAGTAATTGTAAACACACGTGAAATGGTACCTTTTATGCCACAAAGTGTTATGAAAAAGCTTTTAAACCACAGCTTTTTCAAGGTAAAAATCAGCTCCTTAGGTTTTATTTTTACCTCTTCAGCGTCTCGCAGCCTGACTTTCATTTGTAAGTCAAAACTTTAAGGAACATGGGATGTTGTGAGCTTTAAAAACAAATAAAGTGTTATTATGTAGTAGGTTTCAAAAAATGTTTTATTCACATAGATCGTATTTAAATGCTTCCCACTATAAGTCTACTGGGGATAGGACTATCTGCAAGGACAATGCTGAAACAAAACAAATCAGGACTGATTTTTAAATAGAATTTTTAAAAAATAGTTATTTAAAGCAAAGTATCTTTGGAAACCTATGATCTGACTGGTAGGCCAGAAGTGTTGATTTGCTTTTAATAGGAGGTGTACAAGCATTTGTTACCATCACTGAGAGATGCTCTTTGTGGGGGTGCTAGAGCCCCCGCCTTCCTCTTTCATCAGTGATGTCATAATTTATGAGTTTACCCCAATTTTGAAAACATCAAAATGAATGCTCTTCAAACCTTTTTCTATCAAAACCATTGACCTGAATGTACTAACAATTTTGGCTTTTCTGAAGCTTTGTTTTCCAATGAGTAAGTGATTCATCCCCTCCTTCCTTCCTCCTGACAATCTTGTCTTTTGTCTGCAGCGCTTACAAAATGAACTTCTGATTCCATTTTATGCAATCAGTAGCCAGATGGTGGCTGGACAAGAAGCAGCCTGATTTACCTCAGAATGGTACTAAACTTCCCCAGCTGCTACAGAGAGGGAGTGCTCCTTTTGAAGGAAGCGTAGTTTATGGCGCTCACAATGAAGCAGCAAGTTGGCTGTAGGTGAGTGTTTATGTAGAAATCTATTATTTGACTGTGCTCCCACAAGCAAGGAACATAGTTTTGGGGACATGGTTAGTGGGCTTGAAGGTGATGGATTGATGGATTAGATGATCTTAGTATTTTTTTCCAACCTTAATGATTCTATGATTCTATGAAAACAAAATCCTTGGATGCAGCTCAATCACAGAATCATAGAATATCACAAGCTGGAAGGGACCTGAGAGGATCATCTGTTAAGCTCTATCCCCTGCAGAGAGTAAAACACTGGTGTCCTTGCAAAAGGTATTGATGAGAAGCCACCAAGAAGACAGCACACTGTTCTTGTCACCTACATTACAGAAAAGACGTACAGAGATGGCTCACCAGGATGCTCAGGAGGTGGAAAATCCATCTTCTGAGTGGAGAATAGATGAGAAAGCCTGGATCACAGACTGAAATAAAGGCAGCAAAGGAATAAGCTTTCTCCTTCTAAAACAAATTTTTGGTGGCAGGGAGGAGTGTAAAATACAGGGAGGGAAAAGCTGAAGGACAAAACTGGCACATGGACAACTGGATATGAAGCAGTCATGAATAAATCTAAGACAGAGATGGAAATGAGATTGTGGAACAGGCTGCCACCGTGACAGTCTGGCTCTTGCTCACAGATTAAATGACAAGTTTGTAGAGGGGTGCGGGGGAAAAGAAAAACAACTCACTCTTCCCCCTCTCGCCTCTCTCCCCCAGAAAATGATTTTGGTTGAGATAGGGGTGAGGGAGAGAGGGAGCCTGCTCAGGATTCCTGGCCACTCTTCAGGGGAAGAGAAGCCGCATTTGTATGGGCTCATCATTCAGCTGGCAATGACAGGCAATGATTTCCAGGCTCTTCCCTCTCCTTTCCGTGACTGTTTAAAAACTGTTTGTGTTGGTTTGAGGGTATTTTATTATACAGAGAATAGGTGGTATATTTGACAAGACTTAAATATGAATTGCTGCTGTGCTGCCTGAAATATCTGATAACGGGCACAATTCTAAGCAGCGCTTTGCTGCGGTGCCTCTACTTGTTTTTGCTGAGAAGTTTTCTGCTCTCTAGTTTGTTTATCATTATTATATCTCGTCTTGCCTGATGTATTCAATGGTTCGTAAATGCAACTTTCGTTCTGCAGTTAGCAGTGTTGTGGATGTTAATAAATTGCCCTCCAGTCATGCTGCATTTTCTTTCTGCAAAGTGAGCCTTCTCTTTTGCACACAGAAACAGTTATTATATATTCCGTTTTGCAGTGTGAACTCGTGGAAGGTGAATCTTCAAGCACCTCACTAATGAGCTTAGACTTGCCTTACATCGTGTGTTGCACAAACAGGCCAGAATAAAGCTATTTTCTTTGATTACGTCCTTCCTTTCTGGATAGCAGTGCTACCAAAGTACTGTCCCTATAATACCCCTGTAATTCCGTTCTGTTATGTTTACTTTACCAGTTTAATAGTCCTCCTTATGTAAATGCTGTGCTAAGTCATTGAATGCATTTTGATTCTCTAAAACAGCTCTTCGTATTTCTGCAGCACATAGCTTCAGCTGAAATCAGGATGCTGGATTTTGTAAAGATTTTTCTTGAAAACTGAGGTACTGAATCTCATTCTGAGTAAGTAAATATTGGTTAGTTGAAGTTTAAGCTTGAAAAAGATTAGAGATCTTTAATTAGTCCAAATTATTATATTTCATGCTGTAATGTAGCAAATTAGATTAGTCAAGCTTAACATCTCAAAATTACATCAATGATTGCATACATTTTATTAATATTATAATCTTTAATCTCAGATCCCTCAAGGTACTAATAATTCTCTAATCCATCAGTGACTTTAACACTACTATTTAAAACCATAATCATTTCTTCCAGTCTTATGATACAAGAAGTATCTATATATCAGAAAAAGACAAAATACAGTTCAGAATGTGAGATTTCTTTTAAACTTCCGAATTAATAAAGTGCCTGTTTTGCATTAATGGTTAACCAGGACCAGCTGCAATGGTTTCTTTTTTTGACTGAGCTTAAAAGAAGAGGCTGCTTTGTTCAATTTTAGCTTATCCTCCCATCAGAGATGGGCTTGGCAGAGCCAGATATCTGTTAGTGCCATGTCATCACTCCAAATTCACAGAAAATACTGCCTTGAAAGAAGTTTGTGGTGATAATATGCAAACAAACTAGGTGAAATAATTCAGGCACATGTGTTCAAATGAGAGCAGAGCTTGCAATGAGTGCGGGGCCATTGTTTTTACAGCGAGTTTTCTTCATTCATTCCCAGAAAGGCTAGGGCTGAAGGAGCACAAGAAGAATAGAAAGATGAATATGAGAGTACCAGTTATTAGTTGTTCCTCACAGATGGAGAATAGCATGGCCTGAGTGAATCAGAGATCTTCATCTCCAGTCTTCACTTCACCACCAGATTTTATAGAGAGCTGTCCATATTCCCATGGCACACCACACCCCTGAGCCATTCTCCCAAACCATTCACTTTCACAGGGACACACCCAAGCTTTCACCTTTAATAGAGAAGAGCCTTTGGGAAGATCTTATTTTCATAGTTTCATTCCAGTTTGCACTACACCTCACAAGCAGAGCATTGCAGTGATACAGGATACAGCTGTTCATTCTTGCTCATCTGAGCCCATAGGCTGAGACTTACATATTTAACAGATTATCACATCTATTGTATCTAACCCACGTGTAAGACTCCAAAGTACTACTTCTGCAGGGGAACTGAATACCCTAGGCTATGTGATTTGGATCAAGCAGTTAAAGAACAGCTGACATTAAAGCTAGTAACTAGCAGGTGGTGGCTGACCAGCCTCATGTACCTTCAAAAGCCGATTCAAAACTGCAACACTGACTGCTCTAATCTTCTTAATCCTAAAGCCTGAGACAACCTGAAGGCGTGCTGAGGAGTTTGCCTTGTTACAGTGAGCTGGGACTGTTCTGAAGAGCTGTGTCTCCAAGGCTAAATTTCAGTATCTCTCACCAGCGCTACATTCCTCTGGAAAACAACAGCTTTTGCTTTGCATTAAAACACTACCTCACTTCAGAGCTTCAGTTTGTAAAGATACTTCTGTCTTTTTCCAAGTGTATTTCCTTATGTTGTACTTGAATTCATTTTGCCTAGGTGCTATGTGTAAGAAGAGAGCTCCTGACACTGCACTCACCTCAGTGAGGGAACTGATGGGCGATATGGGAGTGGGAAAACCCAGGAGAAGCAGAGAACAGTGTGTGCTTGAACGATATTTTAGTATAAGAGGAACAGAAAGAACAATGGGCAAAACCTATTTTCCTAACAGCAAAATCAAAGCATTAGGAGATTTAAACATGAAAAGCAAAACAAATATACTAATGTTTCAGCCATTCTGATTTACACAGTTTCATCCCTCACTTGCAGTTTTGCCACTCTGTTATGCAAGTAGAACAAAAGAAAATTCCATGGTTTTATCCTCGTAATTGTCTACCGATAAAGACACAAGAAGACTGGAAAAGGTCCAGCAAAGGATGCTTCTTGCTAAGAGAAGATAAGTAGCATCAAGAAGGCATCACTCAGCGCTGGACAACATAAGAAGTCCTATTCACAGCACATTGTGCAATAGAACTCCTTACTGCTGTGGAACACAAAATCATTTACTGCTTGGTTGATTTATCATAGCTTCCCAAGATACTCAAGGCAATTATGAGTTTATACTGTGCGACTACTTATTGTCATCTTTATATGTCAGTTTAATGCTAAACTTTTTCGTCAAAATCAGAATTAGCCATATGCTTTAATGATTTGCTTCAGAATTTTGCTTCCCCAGCATGCCTGGCTGATCATTAAAATGAAACAGAAAATTGAATGCATCCATAGGAGACAGAATCAGAATATCTTCTGTCTCATGGAATTCACAGAGGACAGTCAAATAGTATTGTGGAACTGAAATTGTTCATACTTGCAAAATTTCTCCTCTTTCAGGGACATTTTCTTAATTATACCAATTTTTCAAACATATCTTCATTTTTACAAGAAGTTTCCTTTTCAAACATTTGTTAAAAGAAAGATAATTGCAACCAGAAAGCAGAAAAATGAAAAGAACTTTAATTATGCATTATAATAACAAATGTGTTCTAGTTCAGGTGAGCTAGACCAATTATATATGATTAGTGATTGGAAACAATTGATGTTTCTTCATTTCATTTTGGGTCTCCTGACCTTTTATGGCAAACGTGCTACTATCTGTCTTTCCCTGCTGCTCAAGACAGACCAAACATTTTAATTTATAGACCACTTTGGAAATATTCTTTCTGTCTGCATAGAAACAGTTTCTACTGAATTTGATTAGCATTTGCTGCATGCTCAGAAAAAGGAAGAATGTTTCTTTGTAGCTCTTGTTAAAATGCAAAAGAAAAAGCTATTGGGTTAGTACTGTCTTTCCTATATATCTCATTTTGTATCTAAAAGATAGATCAATTGAAATGTGTATTTAAATTCTACTTAGACATTAAACGAAGTTGAATAGGTGTGTATACTAAACTGTAAAGTTACATATACAGTACTATAGTCAATACCAAACTTTGATGGTTTTTGGTTCTGAAGAGAAGGTCATTGTGGCCTTAGTGCTCCAACTGAGATTGAGAGATGAGTCTCCCCTGCACCAGTCATTGCACAAACTGCATGAGAGTAACCAACAACTTCATTATCCAGTCAGGGAAAAAGTAGAAGGTATGGCACAGAATGAAAACCCAGAGATCAAAGAAATCACTGAAATCCAATGGTGTTTCGTTCAGCTTGGCATAGATCTGATTCTGCTGAATGACCAGAGTCATTACACTGGACCTCACGGCCATGGAGCTGTAACTGCAGCTCCTCAACACACAGGCTCACAACTGTGTGTTGGAATATGGCTGCAGTGTTGCCAGCTTGAAGAACTTACTGAGCATTTCTCATCCAGAAAATGATTCAGAAGACAAAGCAAAGAGTGCACTGTTTAAAAGGACACACAAGGTAACGCAGCATTCGATTTCTTGTGGTAATGTTGACATAACATTAGAGAAAGTAATTAGAACTCTTATTAAAAAGTAAGTTGCCTTTAATACATCCTTCACTTTCCTCTGGCTGTGGCACATGATTTCCACTGTTTACTTTTGCTTAGTGCTTCTGAATAGGTCTTTAATCCAATGCCTAAATCATTTGGGATACGATGTTTCAGAATACTTTCTTTAGTAAAGACATATGAGAAGTGCACCATGTCAGAATAAATCACCAGAAGCTCTAGTAACTAAAACATTTGCATTACTGAACCCATACTTTAATATAAATGTTTGTAATTCACATTTTGAATCTGTTTCAAATGGGATATAAAAATGGACCAAAGCCATGTAATTGCTCTGTCTCTCTCACTTCATATTGTATTTTTCTTCAAAATATGCTTTTTCTACCCAAAAACTCAGTGTATCTGGGTTCTTCCCCTGCATCAGCAGAAAAGTATTCTGCAGGTAATGTAATATTCTGTAACTCCATTACTTTCAGACTGCCTTTGGAAAAACTTATGCAAACTCCCTCAAATCTAATGAAGCTGTACATCACTGGGCTCACTTTGAAGGTAATAGGGTTGCACATAGTGACCTGGGGGCACAATTTGGTTGCTTTTACTGATGATGAGTGAGAAGAAAGAAACACCCTTAAGTCTCAGAATCCACAGGGAACCCAGAGGTTAGGATAGGAAAGTGCAATTTTATGCCAGGTACCTCTGATAGAGAATCAAGGGGAACAGTAAGTATGGATCTCTGCAGTGACTCTTGGTCACATCTTTAGGTAAAACTTCCTTCTGAGTCTACTTATGTACCAGAGAATTAGTGACATTTTAATTCGTAATCAAATTAACTGCAATCATCCTTACTATGGAAAAAAACACTTACCACTCCGACAAAAAGGATATGTGTGGAGACACAGCAGAGGTGCTCTCACTAAGAAAACATGTGGAACGGATAACGCATCTAAGAGCCCAATCACTTTTTTCATTAGTATCAGCAGATATAATCAATGATACCACCTCTCACAGCCAGTAGGACCAAATGAGCTGGAAAGAAGAGAGGGTGGATGGAAAAATCCTATAGGTTTTCTTGGTCTTTTTCTCTTACTCCCCTCAAGGGTGTTTGCACAGAAAACTACCTTTGCATTCCAGATATCTGCAGAGTGAGAACATTAAGCATTACTTTCCCAGTGGCAACTGATGAAATGATTTCACTGGTAACAGTGAGTGCTGCATCTTACCATATGCTATTGGGAAAATACTGATTAATATTTTCACGCCAGCAAGCTTGGGATTTAGTAGAGATTAAAAGGTAACTGCCCCTCATGCATGTTTTGCATTAGTTTGCAACTAGAACTAATCAAAGCAAAACCGTCCATACAAATTTGCAGTACAAAATGAGGATTCATGTTAAAACTTTGCATATGAAAACAATGAGAATACAGAGCATGTGGCAGACGAAGAGTGAGAAAAGACAAATATATATGCATGTTATTTATCCGTGAGTGGGGGAGAAAAGAGGCAGTTCTTAAAATGTCCACTGACCAACTCTACTGCCATTCTTCTTTCCTACTTAATGTTCCTCTTCCTTCCATCACTTTGCCCGATGAAAACTAGTGGCAGCCACCTCCCCAGACAGTAACAGGGAGGTAACAGAAACGCTAGCAGAGCTGATTTTCTCACAGTTTCCAGATGTATACTTCTCAGAATCCATACCAGGTGATTGCTATATACAGCAGTATGCAACTGAATTCCCTTGAAAAAAATTTTTATCACTTAATGAACACCTAATCAGTTATTTGCCATCTAGGCATAGACTCCCATAAAGGTGTCTGGAGGTCACTCTCATCAGGTGTCCCTCACCAAGTCTGCTCTCTGTAGGCTCAGGAACAGCGCGCTGTTCATCCTTTGCCATTTTAATTTTTCTAGTGTGCATAGGCAGTAGAGTGTGATGGTGTGCATCATGCCTTAGGACACAGCCTGAGATATTACGAAGAGCTTGAATTGTGATTTGGCAGCACCTCCTCAGCAACTACTTCTCTAGCTCAGAAATCCTGCACCATAGTCTGCCTCTGAAGCACACTTGTCCTCTCAGTCTCCTCTTTTGTTGTTTCCCAGGAAAAGGTTTTTTTTTTTCACTTCAACTAATCAAGTGGCTTGAGAAGTTCTGAAGGTCAGTCAGAGGTACAGAAAAAATCAGTGTTTCCTTTGTGTTATATAAGTGCACACAGATAAATGGTTTCTGTCCCCAAAGCTTGTAGTCTAAGCAGACAAAAGTGAATAACAAAATGACCAACCTTTACAGTGTATCTCAAATCTTAAGCAGTGCAACACTTCCTCTGGAAAAAAACAAAACAAAACAAAACAAAAACAAACAAACGAACAAAAAAACAGATCTTTCGATTTCTTTTTCTCTTACAATGCTCTTAATCACACTCTCTGTATATTTGCTTGCTGAAATGGAAATCAGAGACTAGTATTAAAAGCACACTCTGTTAGTGCACTGGATTGTGCAGAACTGAGAGGTAGGTAGCCACTTAATCCTGGCTTTGCCTGGAGCTCACCTGCACACAGGGGATCAGTGGGGGACCTATGCACATCTAAAATCCCACCAGGGTCCTATTTTGAGGCTTTATGTTTTGTTCTGACATTATTTCAAACAGTGGAGGATGCCAGATTGTACCAACTGCCTTCAAATCTAGGGCAAATGGAGCATCCTATCTTTAACATGCCCTAGAAATGGTGAAATTTAAAGGTTGTGTAGAATTTAATACAAAGGAGCTCAGTGAACTTATTAGATGTTAAATAGCATGTCCTTTCTCCAAAAATAGATACAACCTTTGCAAGACATAAATACTTACTACAGTGAAAGATAATTAATATCTCTGCCTTTACACAGGAATTATTCAACCATGCCCCTTGCGTTCATGAGAATTTGAGCTCAGAGGGGGAAGACAGATGATGGACTGTAACATGGCATCTAGGATGGAGAACCAGATTTAAATCCTTCCACTCGCAGGAAAGATGTCAAAGGTTTGAGGCTAGTCACCTTTCAAAACTGCACACAGCTGGCAGCTTCTACTTACAAAAAAACCCAGAGAAACTGGGGCTTCTACCCAAAAAGTATTAGGGTGACAGCTAAGGAATTACCCTCTGCTTGAGGGTAGGAAGGCTTTACAAAGAGATCTAGATGGATCGATGGGCAAAGTCAAACTGCATGACATTCAATAAGGCTCAGTGCTGGGTCTTGCACTTGGATCACACCAACCCGATGCAACAGTATAGGCTTGGAGAAGAGTGACTGCAAAGCTGCCTGGCGGAAACGACCTTGGGCTGCTAGCTGACAGCTAACCTAACATGAGTCAGCAGTGTGTCCACATGGCCAAGAAAGCCAATGGCATCCTGGCCTGCATGAGAAATGTGGCCAGTAGGACTAAAGAAATGGCTAATCCCTTGTACATGACACTGGTGAGACTGCACCTTGAGTACTGCATTCAGTTTTGGGCCCCTCACTAGCAGAAGGGAGTTACGTTGTTCAAGCATATGCAGAGATCAGCAGCAAAGCTGGTGAAGGGACTAGAAAACACGACTTATAAGGATTGGCTGAGGGAGCTGTAGCTGGAGAAAGGGAGGTTGAAGGGAGACCTCATTGCTCTCTAATAACTACCTGAAAGAACGTTGCAGTGAGACGAGTGTTGATCTCTTTTCTTGGGTGACAAGTGACAGGATGTGAGGAAATGACCTCGAGTCCTATCAGGGAACATTTAGACTGAATATCAGGAAGAATTTCTTCATGGAGAGAGTGATCAAGAGTCGGAATGAACAGCCCAGGGAAGTGGTGGAGTCAGAGGTATTTAAAAGATGTGGCACTAAGGGACATGATGTGCAGATGGGACTGGATAGCTGAGGTTGATGATTGAACTTAATAAAATTGATGATCTTTTCCAGTCTAGATGATGATAGGCAGACAGTTGGACTGCATGATCTTGTAGGTCTTCTCCAACCTTGGTGATTCTATGATTCTATTCTATGTTTCCATGAAACTGAAACAAATTATGGTTACTCCAGCTTCCATGGTTGAAGCTGTAAACCTCACAAGAATTATATACTGAGAAAAGGTAACTGTTTACAGTCAGCAGTAGCAATTCCATTTCAAATTATTCTATCTGATGTGTTATATGAGAATGTAGCTATTATCTAGCTATGCACCGGTATTTATTATTTATTAGTTTCAAAATGCATCTCTTACCAGACTGAAAAGTACTGCTTTTCTCCGAGCTTCAGCCTGCACAAAGAAGGCAGTTTACACATTCCAGAGAAAGCCTACAATGAACATTCCCACACTTAGTTTAAAATTCATCACCTGAGCAGTGTGATTCTTGTCTTCTTCTGAAAACAAAAGTAAAAACCAGATGAGGAATACTGCAGCAAAAGTTTGTGTGTGTTAGTGTTTCATTTGAGATATCTTTCAGTTTTTCTTCCTCAGTTACTTCAGATTCCTTTATGCTTCACTCTCTTATCATAGGTAATTCATCAGCCTGTATGTCTTTTATTACTATTATTACTGTTACAAAAAAAATCTTGAGCTTAGGAGAAGCAAAATAATAATTTTGCAATATCACAGCACACTTAGAGCATAATAAATGTTGTTGTTGCGATCCTGGAAGAGCGAGTAATCACTAAGCATGGTGGGCAGAAGGATTCACTCAAAAAAGTGAGGTTTAAAAAGCACAGACAAAATGAAATTTCAAATTCAGCGAGAGGCTCAGAAGATGCATTCAGCAGAAACTGAGTCCTTTAGGTCAAAACTGAGATCTGTTCCCACTGCGTCCTAGCGTGAGATCGAGCCCTGGGTCCTTACCTCACATCAATATGTAATGACTCTTTGAGAGGTCACTGCTGAGATGTAAATTGGCACAGCTTTACTAGTTTTTGATGCATGGTGGTGATTTAAATGCACTGACATTCCGATGATCCTAAGTCTTATAATACATAAACATGCTCAGATGATCTGAGGAAGCAACTTCAGTTCAACAACTTTCTCCTTTCCTGCAGCTTTCAGACAGCAGCTACTCACAGAGCCAACTGCACATCTTCGCCATGGTAATCCCTTTGACCCCCCAGTAGGTAAAACTGCTAGTACTTGTAGGATGAAGCTGATAGGGACTTTACTACTTTATAAAGTAATACTAAATTATTGTTTTGAAGAGTTTGGGTCTTTGGTGGAGACAGGCTTTCATGAGCTGGAGTAGAAATCTTCCACCAGTCTCGCAGTGGGAAGTCTCAACCAGTTGGCACAGAGCTACATTGTCCTTATTCTTCACTACAACAGTGCCACTGAATGGCATTTCACTCATCCTAAATGATGAGTCTGCCACCCAAGCAGAAACACAATGAGCTGATGCAGATGAATTCCTGAAGCACGTGAGGACCTCTCTGCCATGGAAGGCTGCCGGATAGCACACCACTGAGCACACTGTCAGATATGAATAATGCATTGACACTTTACTCCCACATCATTATACCTTTCACTCTGCTGTGTCTGCACAGATAGGATTGATTCACACATCATACACTGCAATGTTCATAATGAAAGAAGACTGGAAACGTTTGCACGGTGAGAAAAGAGAACGTGAATAAGTATACATTTGGTATAACCTTATTATTGGTTGGTCCTTTGGTTTCTAATGGGGCATGAAATGCCATCAGAAAGCTTTTTGCTTTTATCAAAATATTCCGTTTAGGTAATATTTCAGAAGTAGGCACTGCAGGCCTGATGCAAACTGTCTACTTGCATATGGTCTAGCAAGATTGGGAAAAAAACATGTTTTGAATTTTGAAATATACTGCTCTCCAGAACAATGTTTTATAACAGGCTTGCCATCCATTCAGAACCATCATTTAAGACATCTTGCAGTACAGAATGATCTCACTCATGCAGTAAATTAATCAGAACAGAAATGTTGCATATCAGCAGTGTCATTATGTGCCTGTAACACAGTGCATTGTTTTTCAGAAAAGAACAGACACTGAAAAATAATCTGCAGATTTTTTGTCTCAGGATGTTACATTTCTCAGCCAATCTTTTGTTTCTTCACCTGTACACTCAAGAGAGGATCCAAACTATGTATCGGGCGAGCTGGCACAAATACCTGAATGAGATGTTAAATTAGGATTAATGACCAATTTCCCTCTATCAATCCATGCAAAAGTGGACCAGTCTGAAAATGAGGGTAAAGTAACACAGAGGTTTAAAAGAGGCTTTACAAATAGAAATAAGCACCCAGCAAAGCCACATGTAGTTTCAGAACAATAGTGTTTTTCATTTTAAAGTGTTCAAAAACTGTATCAGAATTATGAAGTGCAAAGATTTCTGTGGCCTTTTGATTAGGCCCATAACATCTCAGGAAATGTTTAATCATTGCAGTGTTTGCATCTACTCAAAATTCACCACGTATTCATCTTTCTAGAGTTCTGACTTCTACATTTCAATTCCATTCACATTGAAAGTGGCACAGGATTAGCTCAGATCATCAAGAACATCAATTCAGGGTAGTTCATACATAATTACATTTTAATTAATTCTGATAATTTGGAAACTGGTTTTTATTTTTTTATTTTTAAATGTGATGTCAATTCATGAATTTATTAACATAGAAATATTCCTTATCTTAACACTGCAGCAAACAATTCATTTTTTAAGGTGTAATTTGTATTATTTTTTTAATCTATAGCATTTTTGAGTACAGACAGATCTGATACCTGTACATTTCAATTTTCCACTTTTCGCAGTGAACACAAAGTGAGAGAAACTGCCCCACACTGTGATGTTTGTGATAAGAATGTAAGGAAGAGATTGGTCTTGTGGCTTACTCATTTTTCCATGTTCCTTAGAGAAAGGAATAAAATCAGATAGGAAGTGCATGTGAGAAAAAATAATCTTTCATCGGTATTTTCATTTTCGTTCCAAAATTTCCAGAGCAGGAGCCCCGTGATTCCGTTCTTTTGCTGTAGGCTCCACAAAACCAGATCAGTAACTGTCAGCTGAATTTTTAATGCAGAAATAGGTTCACATTAAGCAAGTAGAGAATTGACAGCACTGAATTTTAGTCATTGAAGAGGTTTAAATTAGTAGTCTAATAAAGTCCATGGAAAGAGGTAGGTGTCTAAGTGAATAACAGGGAACTGACTTCTCAAAAAATGATTCCACTGGCAATGCATTCCTTAGCTCCTACCCTGGACATGAAAGTTTGGCTCTGGGAGTCAACTAGTGTGAATATTCAAGCTCTCTACGGCAGCAATCATAGAATCATTAAGGTTGGAAAAGAACCCTAAGATCACCCAGTCCAACCACCAGCCCACCCCCACCATGCCCACTGCCCACGTCCCTCAGTGCCACATCCACACGGCTCTTCAACACCTCCAGGAACGGTGACTCCACCACCTCCCTGGGCAGCCTGTGCCACTGCCTCACTGCTCTTACTGTGAAAAAATTCTTCCTACTGCTCAACATAAACTTCCCATGGGCACCTCAAGGTGCAGAGTGAGGCCATTCCCTCTCATACTATCACTGTTACCTGAGAGAAAAGGCCAACCCCCACCTCACCACAACCTCCTTCAGGTGGGTGTAGGGAGTGATAAGGGCTTCTCCAGACCAAACAATCCCAGTAATATATAAAGTAGTATAAAATACTACAGGATGATATGTTAAGGAACAGCTCCATTACTTTTTAATTTTATCAGTGTTTTATGCAGCAATCCACTTAAAACAGGCAGCGGTGTAGCTAAACAGATGAATGGCACTGACCAATACTTTACTTTCAATTCTGCCTTGCAGGTAGAGATGGTCAGAGCTGCTCCACAGAATACTTCTGAAGTGAGATAGAGTAGTGCAATCAAATCCCAGCTTTTCACAGGACAACCATGACCCTCACATTTCCTGCAGAAATGCTGCACGTTTTGTTTTGCTGAGTTGTAAGCCTGCAGACAGCATGTGGTACCTCCACACTTTGGAGGGCATCTCCCATAGGTGCACAGGCACAGACGCCATTCAAATGCACTTGTTGGGCAATGTGGTGACGTACCTCTCCTTCTGCCAGTTATTACATGCCCATGGCCCATAAAAGGGGAATCTGTGAGCACTCTTCCAAGCATCTTTGCTCATAAGAGGTTGCAGAGCTTAAAGCAACCCAGCTGAGAAGTGAACAGGATCACCCTAAAGGAAAGTGAATAGACGGATAAGCACATTCCCCTGAATTTGGATCTGAAATTCAGGAACAGGTAGAAGGGCCTATTTTGAAAGAAGTGTGCGCAATGTAGAAAGACTGAATGAGCATGGATATTAGCTCTGCATAATCATTTCTTAGCTATGTTATTATTCCAGTTTCCCTGAATTAATAATACTATATCTCTGGGAGCAAAAGTAAGACAAGTTCTATGTATATTCAGGTATTTTAATACAAATTTTCTCGTGCATACTGATATTGAAGAAAAGTCTGATTTCTCAGGAGGGCTCTTTCTAATATTAGATATTCATCTATATAATTATATTCTGGATGCAAGGTTTTTCCCAGTTGTTTGCCAGCTCCATACTAATAACTGCTAAATGACAGAAAAATGCTTTGCTCAAGAATGAGAAGGACTTTCCCTTTATGCACCCGCACAGGAGAGCAGTGGTGCACTGCTCTGGAGGCCCTGCCAACCCCAGGGTTTGATGTGTCCTTCTCATCTGTAGTGCTCTGCATGGATTGCTTGGGCAGGTAAAGGAAATTTATTATCTCAAGCACTTAGGGCAGTGATTAGGACTGTATTAAATGGCACTTGGATGCCAACAGAGCAGAAATGAGTCTGTGGTGCTGAGATGGGGAGAGGGCTACAACTATACAGCAGAAGGTTAAATTCAGTAAAACATTGGAAAATGAGTAAACGAATGCGATAACAAAGAAGATCTGGTGTAATGAAAGTGTCATGATGGAAGAAACAAAAGAAAAAGAAATAGAGAAGTGAAGCCAGAAAAAGGATATTAAGTCTTTTCTCTTAGCAGCACATCTAATTCTTATACAAAGGATAGTGCTACAGTGATCAGAGAACTGTCTAATGGGCAAGTGAGTGCAATTAAACAGCAGAAAAAATCTACAGACTATCCCAAAGGAAAATGAAATCCTTAAAATAGATTGCACCTTTGGAAAGAACTGGATGCACATCACGGGATATGTCGACTATGTAATTGCCCCCACGGCTAGTTAAGTAAGCTGCTAGTTTTACAGAGGTTTTGTGCCAAAGGAGAAGGAAAGACTAGAAAATATGGTCAAATTTATTATACAGTTGTCTCAGACAAAAGCAAAGTGGTATTCATTTTGAGGGAAAAAAAATGCATTAAATAACATTTCATACATAAAATACCATGGTGTCTAGGTGTGCTGAGGCAAGGACAAAGGGGAGCAAACCACTGTGGTGCTTTGATAGACCTCAGAAGTTACCCAACATGCTGCTACAGAATTTCCATGACTCTCTGCATAGTTCCCCAGAGCAGCTCACTAACAGAAGACATGCAATGTTTTCACATATCTTGTTTCTACACTGGTACAATTTTGCTGAATATTTAACTTGGGTTTGCTGCCTACTAGGAGAAGCCTGAAGCTTTCCTAATCAAAAACATAACATATACCAAAGAACCAAGGAGTCTGGGAGATTTGATCTAGGGATTATCTGGACAGCTTCAAGCAGAAGCAGAGTGCAACCCCATAACCCCAAACAAAAAAAAAAAAAAAGCCTCCCTTCAAAATCCCATCATGATACCACAGAAATGTAAATTCCAAGTGTGACAGAAAAATTGATTCTCATTCATTCACAGCCATATATGTTGGCAGCTTTAAGCATAGCCACAGAATGCTTAATTCCCCATTCAAAAAAGAGAAAAAAAAAAAACCATTTTTTTTATCTTACATTGCCACATGTGTGAACACGCCACAGACATTCAGAAGCTGTTACAAATACTCTACATCTCATTAGAACTTCATCGCTTTTGCTTAGGCAAGAGCTTTAAGGGATTTGCTCTTCCCTTCTGTCAGATGCATCCTCTCCAGAGAGTGTGTGTGTGGCTGGCAGAGGAGACTCAGAGAACAACCAACATCCCTGAAGCAGTTCTAGATGTTGGAGGCCCACCATGGCCAAATCAGCAAATTCCAGTTGAAATTTGGCTCTTCCAACGTGAACAACTCCAGAAAACATTGATTTTACCAGGCTTCCTTTCCTATAACATTCATCACAGCCAAATAGAGGGGTAAAAGGGAACTTGTACCAGAGGCTACTGTGACTCCCTACTGAGTTTACTTGAAGCGTGCTTGGAGTGAGGTGGCTAACTTCACTCTTTGTATCTGAAAAGAAATTTTGTCCATCTTAAAAATACTACTTCTGTGTAACAAAATGCAACAACAAAGAAGCTCAGCAAACAGCTCAATTTCTGTGTGAACACATCTGTTTAGAAAAATCCAGACTAGAATATAAACACAAAACACAAATTGAAGACATTTTCCAATGTTCAAGCTATTAAGTTAAATGCTTACTTTTATGAAAAAGAAAACAACCAACTCTACAGAGAATTAAGCTGTACTGACTACTTAAAATAACTCTCGCTCTGGACAAGTACTGGTGGCACTCTTCATGTTTATAATGGAAAAGGGAGAAAAACTACTACATTTTCCCTTGGACCATATGCAGTTACTATTTTTTCATTAGTGTTGTGCACCATTGATCTTGACAAATGAATCCTGTCAAATTGGCTTTTTTCCCATAAACTTGCTTCGTGATCAGTTTTGCTATTGGGGCTGATCCAATCCCTAAGAAAATGTCCCACTGGACCGCAGTGGACCATCAGATAATACTGTAGTTTATCCTTAAATTTCCTTTGATCTGTGAATCAAAGAAATGAGGTATCAGATAAAACAGAAACCAAACAAGCAAAAGCACTCTATTCCTGTGGAAATAAAACACATAACAAATTCTGCTTTTATCAGATGAATTCCCCCAGGGCAGAATATTTGTATTTGTGAAAAAGCTTATTTTAATCTGAGGACAGCAGATTTATGTTCCCCTCTAAGCACATACAGAAAAGGAAAGAAAAGGAAAGAAAAGGAAAGAAAAGAAGGGAAAAGAAGGGAAAAGAAAGGAAAAGAAAAGAAAGGAAAGGAAAAGAAAAGAAAGGAAAAGAAAAGAAAAGAAAAGAAAAGAAAAGAAAAGAAAAGAAAAGAAAAGAAAAGAAAAGAAAAGAAAAGAAAAGAAAAGAAAAGAAAAGAAAAGAAAAGAAAAGAAAGGAAAGGAAAGGAAAGGAAAGGAAAGGAAAGGAAAGGAAAGGAAAGGAAAGGAAAGGAAAGGAAAGGAAAGGAAAGGAAAGGAAAGGAAAGGAAAGGAAAGGAAAGGAAAGGAAAGGAAAGGAAAGGAAAGGAAAGGAAAGGAAAGGAAAGGAAAGGAAAGGAAAGGAAAGGAAAGGAAAGGAAAGGAAAGGAAAGGAAAGGAAAGGAAAGGAAAGGAAAGGAAAGGAAAGGAAAGGAAAGGAAAGGAAAGGAAAGGAAAGGAAAGGAAAGGAAAGGAAAGGAAAGGAAAGGAAAGGAAAGGAAAGGAAAGGAAAGGAAAGGAAAGGAAAGGAAAGGAAAGGAAAGGAGAAGAGAAGAGAAGAGAAGAGAAGAGAAGAGAAGAGAAGAGAAGAGAAGAGAAGAGAAGAGAAGAGAAGAGAAGAGAAGAGAAGAGAAGAGAAGAGAAGAGAAGAGAAGAGAAGAGAAGAGAAGAGAAGAGAAGAGAAGAGAAGAGAAGAGAAGAGAAGAGAAGAGAAGAGAAGAGAAGAGAAGAGAAGAAAAACTCCACCTCATGGGATGAATATTTATGACCATACAGAGGTTAGCACCGAGGCAGCTGCTGACCCACCTAAGTTGCCATTTTTTCAGGAAAATCCTCATGTCTTACGCTTCCTTCCTAAAAAAAATATAGCCACAAATAGGCATTTATGGCTCCTTCTTAAAAACATTGAGGTAGGCATGGGACACAAGCAAAGCTTGTATGGGGGTTACAGGTTGCCCAGAGGGGTGATGGATGCCCCATCCCTGGAGACACTCAAAACCAGGCTGGACAGGGCTCTGAGCACCTGATGGAGCTGTGGGTGTCCCTGCTCAATGCAGAAGGGTTGGACCAGATGGCTTTTATGGGTCCCTTCCAACTCAAATGGTTCTATGATTCTATGATCCACTTCTTTGCTATGCCATCCCCATTAGCAGGGAACAGAGCCATCAACAGCCGTGGTGTGAGCGCAGTCTTCTCTCCATCTCATGGATTTTTCTTTGAAAAATTATTAAACTCATCACATTCAGCTTTAAAAAAAAGTGCTATTTCAGTGTGTAAAAATCTGACAGGCCAAATGTTGCTGAGCCATCTGGTGCAGGGTTCACACTGCTCAAGGTGCTTGAGGAAATCTCAGGCCCATCTTCTTGGGATGATGCCGTGAGCCACCAGCTGGTCAGGGACGAGACCTATTTCTCCTAAGCATTACATTCTTCTGCTTCATAATACACAGGCCCTGCTGAAGGAACTAAGATTATTCAGTCTGGAGAAGAGGAGGCTCAGAGGAGAGCTCATCGCTCTCTACAACCACCAGAAAGGAGATTGTGGTGTGAGGTGGGGGTCGACCTCTTCACTCAGGTAACAGTGATTGGATGAGAGGGAATGGGCTCAAGTTGCACCATGGGAGGTTTGGGTTGGGTATTTGGAAAAATTTATTCTCAGAAAGAGAAGTGAAGCAGTGGCATAGGGAGGGGGTGGAGCGGCATAGGGAGGAGGTGGGAGCTACCCAGAGAGGTGGTGGAATCGCTGTCCCTGGAAGTGTTCAAGAGCTGTGTGGATGTGGCAGTGCAGGACGTGGTTAGTTGGACTAGATGATCCTAGTGATCTTTTCCAACCTTAAAGATTCTGGGATTCTATAATTTTTTCTTAATCTTTTTTTTTTTTTTTTTCTGGCAGAACTAGTTTGAGTGCACTACCTGGGAACCATCATCTTTCTGCTTTAGACAGAAGTTGTTTCACTTCCTTAAATTATGGTGAACAAGCATTTAAACAACTCCTCCATACTGCAGTGAAATTTTAGCCAATTAGAGTAGAGGTGGCAAGAAGGATATTCGTTGTAGGACCACTAAATATTTAATTTGTATGATTGTTTGTTTATTCATATATTTATCCATTATTTGAGATTAATTTCTTGCTCTCTATTCAGACAGGTTTGGAGGAAATGCATTTGCACAGTGCAAAAGCACTGGCAGTGTTCTTTTGTCTGAAGTTCCTCATCCCATAGTTTCATGCACTAAGCAACTGCTGCACATTGTTCCACACCTGAATGACTGATACCTCTTAAAACCCTTTAGCTTTCCATCCATGTGACTGCCAGAACAAAACAGAATGAAAACAAGGCTGATAAGAGAAAAAGCCAAAAAGGGCTTTATAACTCACAAGACTGAAATACATAAATAAAGGTTTAATCTTTTCAGCATAAATAAAACTTCCAGCTAGATCATTTCTTCAGCTTCTCTATTAAGGTCACATCACCCAGGAAAAAAAAACTGCTCTGGTATTCGTATTTTACTAGATTTTCAATATGTGAGTGTTCCTGGTCTAAATTTATTCTGATCCTGAGCACAGCTAGTGAAATAAAGAAAGAAGCATGAAGTGTCCAAAAACAGCATCTGACATTGTGACAAAAAAAGAAAAAAAGAAAAAGGAGGATCTTTTTTTATAATCCCCTACACTTAAACTATGAGAAGCCCCTCTCTCTGGACAGTAACATGAATGTTCATGTTCTCCCTCCAGTGCATTCTCCCATAGGAACAGTGCTCCTTGTAGGTTAAGGGAGAAATCAATTTGAAGTTGTGCGGCAGCATGGATACTCTCATCCACGCTACGCTGCAGGGGCCTCAACACCTGGCTAACTGCTGAACAGCGGTTGCACTGCAGGGCACACTGGGCTCCCTGACTCCTTCTGTCCAGCTGCAGATTGCCAAGGAATTTCCCATTTCACAGGGGTTGAGTGTGACAATTCTGCACCACCCTGGAGCATTCCAGTGTTGCATTTGCTGCAACAATTAAGTACAGAGAGGATTCAGATCAGTACTCCATCCAGGAATTTCTTTTTTCTTTCTGTTTTCTGTTCACATGCAAAAATATTATTGTTGCTGACAGAGCTTATATTTATATGTATGTCACAACTGGCTTTGCTTTTGTTCTGTTACTAGCATAACTGGGGTTTGTTGGATTACCAAGGAAGGATAGCTGCCAAATACGATGTTTGGCACACAAGCCTGTGAGTGACAGATCCACTATGAAATAAAAATTTGGTGTACACAGATCTATCATATGTCCTGTTTAAGATACAAGGCACACAGGTTGTATAGGAATTTTGTTTAATGGTGACAGCCGTCCTGCTGTTGTTAGGTATTGTGTGAAAAGATTTGTAGGGAGCAGGTACATGCACCATTTCAACACAGCTGCAGCTCACAATGTGCTCTTGGAGATAATCTCCTGATTGTTCCCCAGTTATTAGAATTTTGTTTGCACCTCTGAGCAGTTCTGCAGCATGCAAGCTGCATCTCATCTGTATGAAGCTGCAAGGGAAGGCATGGTCCAGAAGTGCAGCCTAATGCAAGCCTACCACTAGTGGGCATCTTCTGAGAGCACACTGAGCCACCATAGATGCCTGCAGCTGCTTGAGCAGGGCTGTTCAGTGCTGTGGTCAATGGATCTACAGCACTTTCTGATCATGTAGAGATAGCTTCATGCTCAGACACATCTAAAGACACCATATGTAAGGAAGGGAAAGCATCTCAGCACTAAACTATGTTCTCAGGCTTATATTTTTACCTGATCATGAGGACAATACACTTACCACAGAAAGAAAGAAAAAAAAAAAAAAAGGAGGCACTGCATTTGGTTTTTCCACATGAAATGAAATTTTCTAAGAGGCCATAAGAGATTATTTCTGTTTACTACCATTGTAAAATAAGAAACTTTGCAGTATTCCATAACAGATTATTTCATGATCAGTGAATCACAGAACCATAGAATCCCAAGATGGTTTGGGCTGGAAGTGGCCTCAAAGCCCACCCAGCGAGCTCAGGTTGCCCAGGGCCCCATCCAACCTGGCCTTGAGCGCCGCCAGGGATGGGGCACCACAGCTTCTCTAGGCAGCTGTGCCAGCACCTCACCGCCCTCTGAGGAAAAAATTTCTGCCTAACATCTAACATAAACCTCCCTTCTTTTAGTTTAAAACATTCTCCCTTATCCTATCACTATCAGACCATGTAAAAAGCTGGTCCTCCTGCTTATAAGCTCTCTTTTTAAGTATTGGAAGGCCAAAACAAGGTCTCCCTGAAGGTCTCCATGATTCCACGATTCTATGCATCTGGGGACTTTCAAGCATAAATGTCATACCTTGCGTATTTTTCAGAATTCTGAAAAACTAGATTTCCGGGAAACTGAAAAGCAGGAATAGTGAACATGATTTTCATTCAAGTGATCTTGGGTTGTCTGAATGGTCATACAAGACTGAATTTGTCCAGTTTGTTTGTATTCCTCAGACTTGCTTCCTGCTGAAATATATGACTCTCACTACAGGCAAAAATGAAATAAACCACTCAACCGCTGGCATCTAACTATGACTAGACACACACACACACACACACACACATATATATTTGTAGATTTGGCAGGTTCAGTGTGGCTATAAAGCACATTTTAAAAAGACTCTCCATCTCTGCAGGGGTGGCTCTACTTTGGGTATAGGGATATAATATATTGTTCTGAATGCAGGAGTCCTTCAATATATGCCCTTCTGTACTGTCTTTTAACCCCAAAAATAAATCCAATTATGTCTTCTTGACACAGCTTCCAAAAGATTTGTATATTTATAGCATTGATTTTCTTCTTTTTTTAAAAATCAAAAATGGATTCTCAGCGATATTGCAGTTGCCAAAATTCCTGCACAGGATGGAAAAGCAATGGGACTAGTAAATATTAATAACGCTGTATACACTGATAGGGATGGACAACTAGGAAAGACCTCAGGCATATCTACAAGCACCTGTTTGTGTATGGATCTTCATAAGCGTCTTTCTTCCTTTACAGCAACACATGCCTGGAAAAAAAAATCTCTTTTCCAGAACAGAGCCTTGCTTTGCATCTGCTGATACACTGAGCACAGAAAGCTAGCAGAAAGCGGTAGTTAGAAGTGCTTGACATTAGCCTTCCCCTACTCCAATGATGTCTGAGGCTTTACCATCAAGAACGTTTGGTGCAATCAAGCCAAATTACAGCACTCTCATAAATCCCACACTGAAAATACAAGTGCTCGGTTATACCATGCCCAGCATATAGCTCCCTGGTTTGCAAAGAAATGAAGAATAACACCTGTTTTAAAGAAAATGCTGAAAACAGTTGCTGCTGCAAGCAGAGACACATTTCAATGGGCATGAGATACACAGCACAAATGGGAACAGAAGAGAGTGAAAGCAATGTGGGCCCAAATAACAAGAGCCTTTTTTTGTGTGTGTGCTAAAATAGGACGACAAGTGTAAGGCACCATGGATGCACCTCTTGCTCTCTCGATTTAATAGGCAGCTTTCCTTATTTCAAATAAGACAGAGCACCCTGCTCTTTGTGGCTGCTCATGCATATCTCTGATCTATACACACAGTTTCTGAACTTAAAGAAAACTGGCATTTGCATTTTTGGTGCAGCAAGCCATGTCTCTATTTAAAATCTCACAAGATCATTTAGATTGCTGCATGTTTTACTTCCAGATCTGAACACAGTCACAGGGAAACATCCCAGCCTTTCCAGACAAGATCAGAGAGCATATCCCTGTGTCTTTTCCATACAGGTGCTTATTTTGCTGTTGTATAAAATACAAAGCATTATCTGTGGACAAATATAGCTAGCAAGAGTCTAGCTTTTCTTGCTCATAGCGTGACTAAAGCCCTTCTGCAGCATGGGACAAAGGAGATAACTCCAGGCACTAAGGTGCTGAATAAAAGGTGGAAGGCTGATTTCAAAGGAGCCATTGCCTAGCAGAGGGCAGAGAGCTATAAAAAGCCCATTTTGGTGACCTCAGAGTGATATGTCAAAAAAAGACCCAACATAATGCCACAGCAGGGTTTTAAAGGAGAGAGCTCACCTCTGCAGGGCAGATAGGGAAATGAGATAGCTTTTTAGGGAGATCAGAAGATGCTGCTCCTCTCAGAGCATCCTCAGAGCAGAACTGGAAGCACAGATGTAAGCTCCAAGCTGTGAAAGCTTAGGCCTCCTGTTACGGTAGCCTAACCTTTGGAATTTTCCTCTCAGGACCAAAATTTCCCATTAGGATGCCTGCAGAGGGAAAAGCAATTGCTCTCCTTTCTCTCAGCTGCTTCTTTCCTTTCCCCTCAACTAAACAACACCTTGTTTAACTGCAACTAACATTTAGATTTGACTGCTAATACTAAGGGGAAATAAAGCCCAGCTTACAACCCAGGCTCTGCCTTTGGGGATGGAATGACCAACAGAACTGAGCAGAGAAAAAAAGGATAAAGATACAGCAAACAACAAGAGGGGTACAGGCAGAGGATTATCTTCTCCTGTTTATCCCTTTCATGTTTACGGATAAAAGAAGAAACTCAACAAAACCCGAAATGGAGAAAAGAAAACACTGCCTGATGCGAAGAATAATGAACTTGCAGAACGTGTTACTGCAAGGTGATACTGAGAACAGAGAGGTCAGGGGGGATTCAAGAAAAGATGAGGCACACGTGGAGAATTAGAGCAGCTACGATTACATCAAACAAGATTAAATGCAGAATTAATGTGTGGTAGTAGTAGGTGAAACACTAGGGGATAAGAAGCTGGAGAAGAGCTTTCTTGAGGGATATCTCCTTCATTCTTTTTTTCAGGGTTTCTAACTTCTTCCTTTCAAACCTCTATCTGTCTGACATTGAAAAGCGGAATGAAAAACCTCCAAACATGCTTATATTGTAATTCCTCTCATTTATGTAAGAATTCCTGGGAAGTGCCTGTTCTACAGCAATCTACGATCTGACTGTTGAGCTAGAACTGCAGCTCTGTATTTACCTAGGTAAAATTACCCTTCTGTTTCCAAGCTGTTCACTGCAGAGAGTTTCATATGTGACTCGGGGTGAGGAAGCAGCCCGCATCCATACTGCATTACCACACTCTCTCACCAAAGACCCCCAAAGACCGATTGTAACAGAACACCTCTAGCTCACACAGAGCAGGGAGAGCGCTCAGATAAAGCCACCTGTAATTTAACATCTGGGTCTCCAAGCAGCATTCTGATATCGGCTTTGTGATCTGCAGAGAGTAAACCCCAACTGCTCGCTGGACTGGGCATGAAGAGTGTCTGGCAATTTCACAATTTGGTGGATAAATACTCGCGCCTGGGCAAAAATAAAACAACAGATTCTGACTCCAAGGGGAAGCCCATTTGCTGTGATTTATATACTTACTGCAGTGGATAAACACTAATGCCATCATGATTGCCCGTTGTAAAAATCCTGTCATCTGTAGCAACCTGTCTTTTCCATTGGGGCCAACTGTGCAATCTGATGATAAGCAATAAAGCTCTGGAAGGTGACTGTAAAAGACTCAGACTGTCAGCAGTAGTCAAAGTTGTAATTGTTCTGTTGCTGTCAGTTACTCGAATTTTTAAGACTGACTTAGTCTTAAAAAGACCAGGAAGCTTGTCTTTCTTCCAATTTGGCCTTTTTCTTTTTTCTTATCCTGACTACTGGCAGGAGCACTGAACATTCTGAGTCTTAACTTAATAAAAAGGCATCTGTAATGAAAGAAAAATAAATAAATCTCTTACTGCCCATTTGCTGCAAACACATGCTTATACTCTTTTGTTGGTTTTACAAGCACATTCATGTGGCTTGCAACATTTCATAGAGCAGTGTTCCTTCAAGTTTGGGGCACAACACAACATGCCAGGATGAGAAGTGTATTTGGGATTTTCATGACAACTTATGCAATAAACCCTGCATTCTATAATCTCTTAAGCATGTTGCATGCTGGCAAGTACTTCAGTTTAACTAGAAAATGTGCATAAACGCAATTCCATGTACTTATCAACCTGCCAATTCACTCTTATCTAAGATTTTTTCATTCCATTTCCTTTTCTTTATCCTCCTTGTGTCTCCGGTGCTTGAGCTCGTGATGAGAGGAGATAGCAAGACTGCAGCAAAGAGCTATTGTAGCAGAACTCCAAAATAATCGCCTTTCTATGGCAAGCCTGCTAGCTTCAGAAGCAACTTCTAACTCCAATTTTGAGGGCTCTAAGAGCAGGGAAAGGAGTACATAGTGAATAACAGTAACAGGAAGGAATTTGTAGGACTATTAGCTACCTCAGTGCATCAGCAAAAAGCCTACCACTAAACCATACAGTACTGCTTCAGAAGGACTGCCACTGCTGTTATCATATATGGCCCATACAAGTAAACTATCACCACGTGCAGGTTGCACTGTCCAAATCTATCACCCACTTTCCTAACATTTCTGTCTTCTTTCAGCACACTGCAGTGCTTTGGGTCACTGAGAAAACAGTACACAAAGCCCCAGCTCCTCTTCCACCACCACATCATATGAGACACTGTCTCCCTCAGTGACACTCTGCTGTCTTTGTGAGGGCTTTTTTTGTCCCTCCTGATCCATGCATAAATGTTTATGATGATACCTGTTAGTATTCTGCATTGTGGAGGACTTTTTCAGTAAAATGACAAATTCTCTCTTTGATTTTGTGCTTTACTTATCATCCGTAACATAACTGAGCGCAGTACATTTGCAAATGTGTGGAGGATGTAGATTACATTTTTTAATAATAAACATCAGTGTAGTTCTGAACTTCCTGTGCTGCTTGATTTCTTGAAACACGTTTCCCTGTAATGAAGAGAAAGCAGAGCTACACTGATGGGCCTGATATTCCTGAAATTGCTATCAAAGTTTTTCCCTTTGATGTCTGTCTGCGTCCTGATTGCAGTCTCCCAGGCTAGGGAGGAAGGGAAGATACTGTTGGCTTGAAAGAAGCTAACATAATATCTTAATCCATTCTTGTCCCATAAGTAAAATCAATTTTCCTTAATGTTATCTTTTGCAAAAGCATAGGTTTTGCTGCAACAGCAGCATCAATTGGGTTTTGATTATACATCTTCACAGAGTGTAGAGTGGGGAAGCCTGTATTTTGGCTATCTCAGCTATAATCTAGTTTGGGGGTAACAGACACATCTGATTTCTTAAGCCAAAAGATTTGAGTCTGTTTTTCAGCCAGATTGTCTAAGGAAACGAGTTTTGCAAAGTTATGTTATCTGCTCATCTATCTCAGTCTTGCTAGCACCACTGGCCAATCTTAGCCAAGTTTTACATATAATAGAGTACTCAGAGTTATCCAATTCCTAAAAATTTTGTAAGAAACAGCGTGAGGACTGCAGTGAGTGGCCACATCAAGGGTAAAACTCAAAATTTGCTAACTGCAGTTTTGGTCTTCTGATAACTGTGCATCTACTGGAATCTCGAGAAAGAAAAAGAAAGGCAACCAAGGTAACAGTAATTATGGAATGGGGAGAAGAAAAATATAAGCCTGGGCTTCAGCACATAAGCTCTTCAGCAAGCACTTCACTTCCTCTTCCTTCTTTCTTTCATTTTTCTTGCTTTCTTTTTTCTTTCCTTTCTCTTTTTTGCTCTTTCCTTCTTCCCTTCCTTCTTTTCTTCCTTCCTTTCTTTCTTCCTTCCTTCCTACCCTTGCAATATAGACATTAGAGTGTCTCAGAATAACTGCAGCATCATTGTGCAGCAAAAAAGATCTAGCAGTTATGTTTCACTGTATACAAAACATTTGTACTGTACACATATGTATACACAGGCAATTCATTGTACACAGTACAAACTGAACAGATGTAAATCCTTGGATGATGTACATTCATGCGGCTCTTTGGAGGTCAGGGAACTATTCAAATTTGTATCAGATCACACTTGAAATACTGCTGTTCATTTTGAGATGAATAATGTGTGGGGAAAAAAAACCAATAAATGATGATTATGATATAACCTTGTATTTTGTACATATACGTTCATAGTTATCTTTCACAGAGGACACAGAGACTCCTGTAAGATCCTACGAGTGAATATAGAGGAAATCTTTAACTTTGCAGCATATCATTCAGGGCCTTTTTATTTCACTTTGGCACTCATCAAATAGAAGTCTGCCAGGCTGACTGTAGTTCCCCAGTTGAAAGAAGTTTCACAAATGGTGGGGATTGCATGTTGCCCTCATTCATACTGAGATCTCAGTGACAACAACAGGGATTATGTCTCCTGTGGAGACTGATATATTATTACCCCATGGCTTACCTGCAAAGCTGATCAGCTTGGAATCCTTCTCTGTAACTCTCATTCTTATAAACAGTTTTGCCAGCTTACATTTAAATGTGACCCTTTTAATCAGGTTACTCAGTGTAACACAAGTAAAATTATGATAAAATGAATGCTGTTATTGCATTACCTATTTTTATCTCCATCGATTCTTCTGTATCTTTCATGAATCACCCTGTTGAAAATGTGACAGGTTTATGTCAGTCACAACAGGACTGTAACAATATTAGCTTTACCATGAATTCAGTGTGACACCAAAATTGTATCATGCTTGACCTTATTTGATATATTCGTGTCCTGAATCAAAAGACTTGTGCTAAGCTGCACAAAGTAAGTGAAGGTTCTTTCTAATAAGACATTCTTCTACACAGAGGTTTATGTTTTTAGTATTTTCTGTGCTACAGTCACACGATCGTACATAAATAATGATGCTATTTCTAGAAGCAGTGGGTAGAAGACATTCCAGCTCTCCTCTTATTCAAGTCCATTATCAGCACCATCAGTGGCTGGAATAATATACACCTGACAACATCTGGTCTTACTATATGCCAGTGGTTTTTGGCATTCTTTCTATGCCTTCACCATGGTTAGAAAAAGCAGGACAGAGAAGGAAACCTTTGCAGGAGCGGGACACCTTATCAAAATCAGCAGCTGGAGAATAGGGAAGTAGGAGGAGAACTGTTTCCATTGATTTCCTCAAAGAAATGAAATTCTGAACTCCATCTGCAATTTGGATGAACCACAGTAAATTGTCCAACTGTTATTCTGTAAGAATAATACACTTGCCAGAACCTCATCAATACAAACTGGTGCAGCTTCATTGACTTCGGTAGAAACGTAGCTAAAATAGCTTCTGGGTCATATTTCTTTCTGAGACCAAGTGATCTGTCACTTAAAGGACAGAGGATCAGAAGAGATGATTTTGTACCGTATTCTCACAGATTTTCTGTAAGGACTCGTAGATAAGAGCAAGGGCTTGGTTTTCAAAGTTTTGATGTTTTATCTGCTGAAGATAGGCAGTTTAAAGCTCATGTCAAATCAAACTTCCTAGAGAAGCTATATTTGCACTTACTGGGCTTTACTTGCTGCCTGTGAAGTTCATAATAAATCGATGACTATGGAAGAATGGTTGAGTTTTGATTCTTCGACAAAGGCAGCGCCCTATTTCTTGGTCATTCGGTCTGCCCAGCTAGAAGTAGAGGAGGCTGAGAGGAGACCTTATGGTGGCCTGCAGCTCCTCTCAGGGAGCAGAGGAGCAGCACTGAGCTCTGCCTCTCCCTCTAAAATGCTTCTTTGATACTTGCTAGTTCTGTAATTTGCATTAATTCAGCAGTGATAACAAGATATAAAAAAGTAAAAAATTGGCATGAGCAGTAACTATATTACATTCCAATTTTTCCTGTGTATTTGGAATCAAAGGTCAAACAGTAAAGAAGTTTTATTAATAAAAATATACATTTATGTTACTTAATTAGAAAATATCATAAATCACCGTGTCACTGTAAGAACTTCAGTGAAACACACTCCTGATATTGCAAACAGCTGAGCTGCAAATACAAAAGCCAGGAATTCAAGTAACAATTAGAGCTCGCCTGAAAAGATGATTCTGCATCTTCTAAACTAACTTACTTAAATTATTTTGAGATCCCATTTCTCATTGTGTAAATGCATAGTCAACCGGTACCAACAGGCAGCTCAAGCACTCAACTGAGAAATTCCAAAGACAGTTACAAGCCATTGCAGAGAAACAGCTTCGCTCCACTCTTTTTAGATGTTGCTAATAGTGAGTTATTCCAATATATATGTCATGGATATAATACTTAGCAGTTTTTCCCCACACTAGTCCTGGCATGTTGACCTTGGCCAATTGCAAGCCACCTGTCTAGCCTCTCTCTCGCTCCCCATCCTCAACAGGACAGAGGGAAAAAATAAAAAGAGAAGAGCTCATAGGTCAAGATAAAGATGTGGATATCACTTGCCAGTTACCATCACAGGCAAAACAGACTCAACTGGAGAAAGATTCATTTAACTTACTGCTAATTAAAATTGATATGGGCTGAGAAACACAGACAACTTTCTGTCAACTTGTCCATTCTTCCAACCTCAACATCATTCCTTCATCCCCCATCTCCTTTACCTTCTCCCCAAAAGGCATTGGGGAATATGTGGTCAGTTCATAATGTCTCCTCCCTGAAGCTCCTTCCTCCATATGATATTCCCCAGTTCCAGCACGGGTTCTCCAGAAGCCACAGCTTCCTTCAGGGCACATCCACCTGCTCTGGCATGGGATCCTCCATAGGCTGCAGAGTGAATATCTGCTCCATGGTGCTCACTCCACAGGCTCTGCCCTGCAGTGGGGCCACTGGAGCACAGGGCAGCTCCGGACTCACTTCACATAGCCATCCCACAGCACCCTGACACCAATGGGGCACCCACACCCAGTACATCAGTAAAGCCATGTTTTCAGTAAAGATATTTCTAGGATCAGTTTCCATAAGTCATATGCATTATTTCTGAAGTTTTTATTTTCTTCCACAAGATACTTATAAAACACTACATAACCCAGAAAACAGATCAAAACTGACTGATGAAATTTCACAAGTAAAGAGGGAAAGTACAGATGCCCAGAAACAAGATTCACTGGTGTACTGACACTGCATAGCAAGAATTTAGCACTTACAGAAATATTCAGGATAAAGACTCATACCCTGGACTCTTGGAATTACCTTTGTGAAAAGGAAGAAGAGGTGGGACCTCTCCAGCCTTATGGGTGCTTACGCACTTGCAGAAATTTACTTCATGAGTGATCTTAGAACAACAGTTGATGTATTAATTATTCCAGATTTATGAAGAACAATTATATTTTTCCTCATCACTATTTCTCATTATCTTGCTGTGTAAAGCATTTCCATACATTACAGAAACCTGGGCTAACTTTTGGTTATAGAGTCACAGAATCATTAAGATTGGAAAAGACCTTTGAGACTACCTATCCCAACCATCAGCCCACCCGACCACGCCCACTGACCACATCCCTCAGTACCACATCCACACGGCTCTTCAACACCTCCAGGGACGGTGACTCCACCACCTCCCTGGGCAGCCTGTGCCATTGGCTCACTGCTCTTGCTGTGAAAAAATTCTTCCTACTGCTCAACCTGAACCTCCCTTGGCACAATCTGAGGCCATTCCCTCTCATCCTATCACTGTTACCTAGGAGAAGAGGCTAACACCCATCTCACCACCTCCTTTCAGGAAGATGTAGAGAGAGATGAGCTCTCCCCTGAGCCTCCTCTTCTCCAGACTGAACAATCCCTGTTCCCTCAGCTGCTCTCCATAAGACTTGTGCTCCAGACTCTTCGCCATCTTCCTTGCCCTTCTTTGAACAGGCATATATAAAGTATGCTAAGAAACAGCCCTATTAACACAGAAGTGATGTTCTTACATACAGAAACACCCCGATGTAAAGCTAAGAGCCAGACGGCATGAAGCATATGGCCATCTAATGAGTAGAAAACACTTCCCTTTTCTATCACTGACTCTTAATTGCAACAATCCTAGAAAGGCTGAGACTATGCTGACCACTCCAGGTGATGGAGGGCATGACATGGTAAATGGGCCTCCATCACTTTGTTTTGAAGATGTTGCCTGCAGCAGGGTGAGGTGTGCTTGTGATCACTGTTCTCAGCCTAAGGGAGATGCTAATGTTCCTCCAAATGCTGTTTGGGACAGCTGCAATGTCTGGATTTGCGTGCATGCAGTGAAATAATTTGTATGAGGAAACAGGTCTAAATTCATCCTTTTATACAGGGGTAACAGAACTGTTTTTCAACACTGGATTCTGTTGGTACTATGTTGCTTTAAAGTAGTGCCCACTCCTCTTCCTTCGAGGGGCCACTGTTAGAGCTAAGGGAATCTGGAGAGCTAAGGGGAGAGGGCTGGAAGCTAGGAATTCAGCCTGGTAGAGGAGCAAGGTAAAACAGTAGCACAAAAGTACTTCATTTGGAAGCTGCAGGGAGCTGATTTTTTAAAACACATCAGTGTACTTTACATACACTGGGCATCTACAGAAGGTTTATGCAGATGAGAGGATAGATGTTTCTTGTTTATTTTCCTTCCCAACAGATCTGATTTCAAGATGACAGCACATGGATTACAGTTGCCCAGACCACTTGCTGCTCAGGGCACAACCTCCACTCACTCCATCTGCAGATGCTTTTTAATGTCAGTACATGGATCAATGACAGGACACGGTCCTCAGGGAGCAGTTTGGCACCCAGGCTAAAAAATAGAAAGCTTGGGCAGTAATGCATGCAGTGAGACACACTGATGCAGGACAGATTCTTCATTTCAAAGAGAAAAATCTGCATTCTTCAGAAACAGTGTTCAAAAATTTAATCTTCATTCAGTTCAATGGAGCAGCTTTATAATTTACAGCACCAGATACAGCTAGACGATGTAATGTGGAATATCTGAAGCAGTTCTTTTCCTGTATTAAAATGCACCTTGGGCAACAGAGCCTTAACTTCTCTTAACATATGTTTGTAGCAGATAAGTAAACAATTTGGACGTGAAATGAAAATTTTCTAGATAGTTACAGTCAGAAAAGCATCAAATCATACTAGACTCCAGCTGCAGTGTGCTGCTGATAAGTTTTTGGGATGGTTTGGCATAGTTAAAATCGAGCAGCTTTGGAAGAATAAAAAGCTTTCTGTGTACGAGTTGTTGGAACAGAGATATTGAGAAAAAGACATCATTTTACATCAAAATTCTGAAAGTGGCCTTGGTGGCAGGATCAAACCTTACGCTGGAGCAAACGGTCAGGGTAAGGTGAGCATCTCCATGCTCAGTGGAGAAGTGGAAATTGAGGAGGCATGGCTGGGAAGCGTGAAGTTCCCAAACAGACAAGCAATTCACTTGCACTGAATTCCATTGACATTTGGCTACCTTACAACCACAGACTCCTATGGCTTTGTTGACATCTTTGGTCACATGCATGGTGAACTTTGTGTTTGATTGGTTCCACTCTGCTCCACGGGGCTCTACACATGGCAGCAAGCTGCAAGTGTGCACTGAAATCATCCTTACACCACCACTGTGACAGCTTAGTGGCATATCACAGGACAGCAAATCATTTGCAGTAAAGTTCAGCACAAACCCAGACCAAATGATCTCTCATCAAAATCCCCCTACATGCTGGCTTGTTCACACTGAATACTAAGTCTTTCTTTGCAGCAAGCTCCCACTCTGCCTAGATCTCTGCTATCAGGTGTAGGGATGTGTACTACAGACAAGAATGCTGTGTGTCCTTAGAAGGACATTTCTTGAACCATTTCCAAATGAAGAGGCAGGAAAACCTGCGTTTCTCTTTTCTGCTCTACTTGGCCATTAGCAGGCAAACAAATGGAAACTTGAGCAACAAAGAACAAATGCTGATCTTAAAAGGTTTTATTTAAGCAGATAGAATCCAGTGAAGGAAGCAGCAGGTTGTGGTAAAGACTGCAGTATTTCACAACGTAAAATGCCAGAAAAGGCATTGCCTGTGCTGGCTTGTCAAAGCTGGTCTGCTTTGGACAAATCAGACTGCACTCCCACAGCTGTCAGTACTGCTGCAGCCATCATCCTGTTACTGTACCTCAAGGTTCCATGGTCTTTAACCAGATGATGGACAGAACCTGTGACCACCCAGACAAGACCAAGATGGCTAATGCAGGCTGATCACTTAGGTGCTATTTATGCTTCACCTCAACAAAGGCAAAAGAGTTTTCCCATGGGGGAGCTCTACCTCTTGTTTTATAAGCACTGCCAATAAGACCTTGTAGCTTTTGTCAATGTGAAAGGACTCCTGTTGCTGCCCACTGCACAACCATGTCTCTAGCTGTTTATAGTTCTGTCTAATGTTTGCCATGTGAAGTGACATTTCCCTATCCTGCATCTATTTCAGACTGAAGGCAGGAGGTTTTAGCTGTTCCTGTGAATAACAAATGGTTTGTGGGCTTTTCGTTGTTGTTGTTGTTGTTGTTTTCCTGACTTAGAAACATTCTGATATTTATTTCACTGACAACATATTCAAGCGGGACTTAAAATGTGATGGCCCAGTGCTGCACAAACACAGTCAGTGGTGGTTTTATCCCAGTGGACAGATAAGTGCCTACCTTAACCTGTCTACGCTATGCATGTGTTGCCTAAATCATCAGGAACTGTCCCTTGTATCTTTTGCTGTCAGGAGCAGTATAAGCCAGAACTCTTCACTGCAGTGTTGCAGTGTTGCAGTTGCCAGCCAGTCCCTTGGCTTCCCATCACCGAAGACCTCTGAAAAAACGTTTCATTCTTCTCTAGGGCAAGGTCCATAGGCAGAGCAGCCACATTTACTGTAAGGTGGTACAGGTCCCTGCTCTGCATCTCAGAGCTCCTGCACTACCAGTGGAGAATGTCCCGTTAGGCATCAAAAGAGCATTCCGCTCCTGGATTTTCTGGTTGTTCTTTCCACTGAGAAAAAAAATTATACAAAAAGTTTTTTTATTAAAACACATTAGATTATAAGGTGAAGCCCCAGAAGATAGGAAATACCAAACAACTTCAAAATACCATCTTCTGTTATTTAACTACATACATTATTCTGCAGGATTTCTGCCTCATTTACTGCATTCTTTGACCATAGCCTCTTACATTTAATATTTTTAAATATGAGTGAATAAATTGGGGGCACAGAATTCTATTAAGAAAGCAATTTTGTTTATCATGAGCATTGTTTATCATACACAATACATTTGAACAATCGTAAGGGAACAGCAGTGAACCCGTATCCTTCTGGTGGCCTGTATATTTACGCATTCTTTTCCCATTCTAAAGGCTGTCAAAGATTCTCTGTTCAATGTAAGTAATTTCCTATGCTTTTTTGAACTCTAGCATGAAGAAAAGCATTCAAAATCAAAACATAAAAACATTTTAATCGGAAATTATTATTTGTCTCCAAATTGCAGGAAAGAATTCTTATGTGGCTTATTACTACCTCCTTTAATAGCTCTCCACTATCTCATTACTAAATTATTTTATGTGAACAGCTAGATTGCTACACACATGAGATTAAGTTATGCATAAGTTAATCAAGCTATTCATCATGCATTTTGAGTCACCGGCCAATCTGACAGTGACTGACAGTCTCTGGAAAAGTATAGTACAGCTAAAAAACCTGACCTAACTTTTAAACAGCTTTCTCTGTGATACCAACATAATCAAATAGAGTTTTACATATGTCATGCTGTTGCTGCAGCAACCTGGTCTCCTCTCCTCTGACTACTGATAGGGTGTCTCTAAGCTTGATATGGCCTCAGATGTCTTGAGATTAATCTCTTGGGACTGCTCCAGATAAAAACAGATTAATTTGCAGTTCCTTGAGAATGAAGTAACTATTTCACATAAACTACTTTTCACGTCCCATCAGGTCCGAGCTTCCTATTCATAACCTTTATAAAGATGACTGGTTTGGCACAGCACCCCCCAGACATTTAGAAGAAAGCAGGTTGCGTGGCAGAAAGGAGGATTAAAATGGCTTGACTTCTCTTGTTTTTTTCTTGAAGGGAAGGAGAGAAAAGGTTATTTTTGTGAAAGTTAAAGTTGCATTTTCTGTTGGTTGCTTTTTTTTCCCCTGGAGGTTTACATCTGAATGCACCTAATTTTCATATTTTTGTCAGGGATAAGACCGGGACAGTAAGTGCAAAAGATTCTAAGCACTGAGATGTGTGTTTCCTGATGCCAGATTTAATTCCTAGCTAGTATGACCGTACATTTTATAAGGACACCTGAATATTTGCTAAAGAGTTGAATGGTTTTGATAGTACATCGTTGTGTATGGCTCGAATGCTGTGAAAGTCTCTTCTTTGCTGCTTAGAGTCTTTCTTGGAGGAAAGAGGGAAACCATGTGCTGAAACATACAAGACAACATGCCAGATCAATTCAGGGAATGTTTTGTATTTACTTAAGAGTTACAGCCTTGCAAAACGCATAACCATCTTGTCCGTGTACAAAATATCCTTCTAGAAAGGAGACAGTCAAAATGCTTCTGTATCTGAAACAAGTATAATTACAGGGGGCATGTGTGCCTTGGTGGAGTAGTCTATGGAAGTGCCAAAATGAGGGGAACAAACGGAAATCATGCTGTATCCTGAAGGTGTTCATCCGTTGCTCAGATTTACCATGCCTTATTTTCAGCAGAACACCACTGCTGAGCAGATGCAAAAACAGAGGCCGGAGAGGACATGAGAAAGTATGCTCAGGTTGTGCCAAGGGAGGTTCTATGATTCTATGCTGAAAGTATGCTTAGAAAAAATCTGAACAGTGGAAAGGTACTTCCAAGAGCCATGGATGCTGCTGGTCTCTGATGGGCTTCTGACAACGGTCAGATACAGCACCTAATATTTGGCCCCTGCCCAAACTGGGAGAGGAAGATATGTGTTCTGTTTCTTCAGAGCATCCTCCAATGACAGGAAAAGTGTTCCATGGTATTACTTTATACTGCCCCCCCAGGTCTGATCTCCAATCGTGGGCTAACAATTCAGGCTATAAGATGCAACTTCTCATTTTTACCTGTAAATCGTTTAGTTAAATACACTTTGGCCTCCATAGCATTAATACTTAGCACTTCAAACTCCTAATTTTCAAGGATCTATGCAAATCTTCACCAAATTTATGAACTTTAAGAAAATGTCAAAGTTCTAGACAGAGGTCTAGGGTGGTGGCACTCAAGGCCTGGATTCACCTCCTGCTTTGCCACAAGTTTGCCAGCAAAATACTTCAGTCCTATGGATTTGATTTCCCAAGCCATAAAATCAAATTAATTGTATGTGCTCTGTGAAGTACTATGAGCTCTACTGCTTTAGAATATCTCAGTGTCATTATTATTCATTATGATTCTTGTTGAAATACAACACAGTAGGAACTACATGAGGTAAGGCGGTAATGAAACTAGTTCAGTATCACCTTCATTGCATGGTAGATCCCATAAGCATCAATTTCCATTGATTTGCCTCCTAATTATATGATCCAAAACATAAAGTACATGCACCTTTTCTTCTCAGAATCACAGTAAACCCAACTGATATAATCCCCCTTCCCTAAGAATAGGGTAATTCATAGCAGCTGTTCATTGTTTAATTGTTACAGTGTACTGCAGTAGTTTTACTACAGCTATAACGTTCTAAAGATATAAGTAAGGCAAACTTTGAAAAGAGAATAGCTTTCTTTCTGTTCTGTTATGATTTCTGAATCATAAATGTTAAGACCAGATACTTGGCGTACTCTTGCTATACTCTGTTGGAAAGCAGAGTTAGAATTCTACTGGATTCATGGACCTACATGCGCTTTCATGAACCGTGAAGGCCAAAGCTCTTTGACAGGAGAAGATATTTAGCATTAAAGAAATAAGCAGAGAAAGAAATACTTAAAATATGTTAGGCTGACATACAGACTGCCATGAAGTGCAGTAACAGCAGCCGCAGATTAGGCAAGCCTAATTACTCACCTGGGAATCTGCCTTGCACGCTGAGGACATTAATGACACATCTCTCCCTGGGAGGTGAAGAGGAGGTGATCCTTAGTAGAAATGAGTGGCAGCAAGGGCAGTAAAAACAACCTGGCAGGACTCTGCTTCATCAAGCATCCCAGGGGACACCAAGAATAAACTTGTATCTTCAAACATTTTTTCTTCTTTTCCTATAGCTACCTAATGTTGTTCTTTTAAAATGGTGGGGTTTTTTTGTTTTTTTTTTTTCCCAAATCCTCTCATCCACTAGTATCTTTTCTTGCTTATTCCAAAACATTTAGAGCTGAAAAGTATGTATGGCTTAACAATGCACCGAATGCTCTTATAATATTTTAGCATTCCTGATCTTTTAAAAAGTGGGGGTTTTTAAATGCTCTCTGTATACTAAAAATCACTATGATGTAAAATCATAGTGATTCTAAGGTCTCAGTGGCATACCACGAAATTCAAGGAAGGCTCTGTTCCTCCTCCGTCTGACAGCCAAAGCAAAGATTCAGCATCTGTGACAATACTTCTGGCAAGAAGTGTTGCTTGGACATAATGGATGTGGGACGTTTCACAGTTCCTTCATATGTAGATAGAACAATGAGTTTTGCACGGTTTCTCACTCTAAACAAGTTATCCATATTTCTGGAGATACTTCTGCACTCAGACTGTCACTTCCACCTACTCAGCATTTCACCAGGACCTCTGTGCCATTTAGCAATATGGAAGGATAGCTGGTCTTGAGCCCTAGCCAGAATCAATGTGCTAGAAACATAATTTTCCTTGAAATAAACAAAGTTTGCTTGCCCAGATCCAGTGGCAGCACGTGGGACTAGTTCCAATGCTAACAGAATTCGTAATGCTCATCATCCAAACTTCTAGAGGTGTAATCTGAAAGCTCAAAGGAACAACCAACCAGAAGGTGTATTTGCAAAGAGCATGATGGACCAAAGAAAAGCTCAAAACTGAACCTTTGAGATCATTTCTAACTCTTTGTCCATGCTGCCATGACATATTACTGATTCACATCTCCCAGTGTTTGTGCCACTCCAATTTGTTGAGGAGGTACAGAGGAAGGCATAAAAATAACATAGGGAACCTTCTGCACTTTCAGAAGGAAAAAAAGAATAAAAAAGAAAAGGAGGAAAAAAAAAGATATTTTAACAGCCTGCTCAGATACTTCGCTCCTCCGGTTGAAATGAAAAAGTGCCTATTTGGAATAATGAAACAGTTTTAATTACACTCAGTGAAAGCAAATATACCATTTGAAAGCGAATCATTTTCTAGGTAATATTGAATCACCTTCAGCAGAAAGGAAAAAAATACAAGAGAGAAGGAAGGGTAATAATATTCCCACTGTAAAGCTTTTCCAAAGTCATAAACTCATTACTGTCAACTAAAACCTAAAGTCACCAAAAACTAGGACAAACTGGGCTTGCGGGTTACAGATCCAAAGCTGTGGAGTAAAACTAATCAGGTCTCGGATAGGATTTTTTTCTTTCATTGCAGGACAATCTATAGTCTAGTTGGTCAAATCAAGCCCTTCTGAGAAAAGAAGATTAGAGGCAGTTGTTTAAAATATTGAGGAGGGGAGGAGAGGGTTTAAGCTTTATTACTGACCAGGATAGACAAAACAGACTATAATGAAAAAACAGTATTGAGATTGCACTTGTGGTCTGAATGGAAAATGTTAAGTGGAGACGGGGCCATATGGAGGAGCTTACAGTGACAGCAAGAACTGATGCTGGATATACAAAATTCAGTATTGTGGGAAGGATGCAGGAATTCAAAAAGAAATTCATTACACCTGGAGAGAAATGAGCTAATTGGCAAGAATGGAAACCCCAAGAAATTTTATTTTATTTTATTTTATTTATAATGATCTTCCTGCAGTGCTCACCGTACTGAGAATGAATTATTAATTGAAAAAGTACTAGGTTAAGTATCAAACATTTTGCATAAATAAAAATATTTGATGGAAAACTATTATCCTTTGGCAAAATTTCATTGACTTCACTGTTGTGAAGATTTCATCCTTTATTTTACTGAAGTCCCGTCAGTCTGAACTGATGCACATGTGTTACATAAATGCATTTGAAGCCTTGGTGAAACACAGCGGGATACCCTATTTATCTGCCCACATGGAGCTCACTGCAGCACCACAGACATACTTTGCACATTAGGATATACGCCTTGCGTAAGTTAAGAGAAAGTAACAAATTATTACAGCACGGATGTCAGAGGAACAAAAACAGCCCTGGCTGCTTTCCATTTCTTTTCCCCGTAACTCACTTGACTCTTGACTAAGATATCTATGTAAAATTTGCCATTGCTAATCACGTATCTCCCAAGATGTGAAATGCAGCAGTAACTCACCTTCAAGCCATATTTTTTTTAATTGTTTTTCATCTCCCCTCAGTGCTGACTATACCATCCCAACTCCAGTCTCAGGACCTCTTCTTTGCCGTTCTGCATCAATCTTTTCTGACAAATGTTCCAGGACAGAAGCAACACATCTGGTGTTTTTGTTTAGTATGGCTGGGAGTGGCCGGCTGCCTGCTGCATAGTCATCAAGCCAGAATATTATAGACTATTTTAAGACTATAATTTTTGATTTTACAGCTCATCAATCTCATGTTAAAGCAGATATTTAGGTGTATTCTGAAAACAGAGATATACACTGTGTGCTTTCTGGAAAGTTAACATCTCCTCTAGATTTCTTCACATGCTTAGCAGTGCTTCACACCATCCCAAGAACAATGATTTTCCAGCAACAGCACAGCCATCCAGGAAACACTGCTACTGAGGTACCAAGAGCTGATGGGGTAATGGTCACTGCGGTGAGCTGCAGGCGCTCAGTTACCATCATTGCTTAGCTGTGGTTACCAAGCCTGCAGAACACATTGGCAGAAAACAAGGGAAACAAGACACGTGGGGTTTGACTTTGTCTGACCCTACCCATCATTAGGAAGGGTGGTAAGTAGGCAGGGCAGCTGGGGGAATTACAAAAGTTTTGTCTCTCATATATTAAATATGTCCAGCCAGCTCTTCAGGCAATTTAAACCAGCATGGCTCCCTTGAGTTCAATAAAAGGATGTCAGTGTACATCAGCTGAGCATGGCTTCATGACTTTTTAATACTCCCCAGCGGAGCAACCCAGAACAGCAGGCATCTTCCATGGTAAAAAACCCTGGAAATACAATGGTATAGAACCCAAAGTAATTCATCCATCTGTATCTTCAAGCCTAAATGGCAGAACACAAAGAAACTGCCGATGAGATTTTGTTTTTTATAATTTCAGGCTGTAACCATGCAAATCACAATGCAGTCAAGTGTTTTCCCCAGGATCACTGTATGCACTGAGGCCACTGAGCTCCACCGACCTTTCTGTGCACAAGCACAGACGTACTGGAGTGCTCTTCTAAGGTGCTGGCAGCGCATTTTGCATCTGCCTCTTATAGGGTATTTTTGACTTGATTAACCATTTAGAGGATGAGACAAAATGCACTGTCTCACGCTTTGTATAGTACTCCCAAATCCAGCGAGAAGGGAGATGCCTAATAACTTTTGCTGGGACATTTTGGTAGCAATCCTTCAGAAATACTTGCAGCAAAAACAGTCTTCTGTTAAGTGCAGAATGAGGAAATTTAAGTAAAATATACTATAGTGAAATGACGATCCACTGAGCATTTGGGATCTGGTTAACAACGTGCACTTCAAGTCTGCTCATCTAATGATATAAAATGCAGTCACACTGCCTAAGACACTACGGAACACAATACCATGTAGACATCCAATAAGAAATAGTTTCTTTTTAATTAACATTTTAATGACATTAAAATATGACAGAACTTTCTGCAGTTTTTTCCATGTCACACTGAAGAAGCTCAAATGTATATTAATATAATTCCCGTCACAAATAAAGTCTTGAAAAGGGTTGACAAGAGGTAGCAAATTTCCAGTGAAATTAATTAGGCTCTCGTCTTTATCATTCTCACAGTGTAGAAATGCAAATATTACACAGGGAAAACCTCCCAGCTCCATCCCTGCTTGGGGAAATACAGACAGGTCTGTTGAAAGCTGAACTACAAATTTCAACATATGAGGAAAACTGTATTTCGCGGGTTGAGTTATGTGTGTCTGTTTTACATCTACATTTCTCAATCAGAGAGAAATATTACAGGGCTAATCCTCCATCTTTGAAAACACAGTTTATGAAACCACTGGGAATTTTGCTGAAGTAAGGAATAAATCAGTGCAAACTCAAAACCCGTATTTAAGTATTCCAATTAACTACAGAAACATACCAAATATTACTGAAAATTACTTCTGGTATCAGCTGAAAAGTGTCTATTTCATCAACTAATGCAATTTCTATGAAACCTAAGAATTACTCATTTGCTCATTTTCAGGAGTTAATTTTAGAGATTAATTCCAAGATTCATCCAAGTTTAACTCCCTACAAGTATCTGTTGCAAAGTGCCACGTTCTCTTTTTAATTAACTCCAGCAATATTTTAGTAACTGGTGTCATTTCTCAACTATTCTTTAATTCTAATCCAGAGAGCCGCTTAAACGGCTACTCTTTATTAATTACTCTGCAGTAATGCTGAAGTATATTCTTACGGCTTCATTAGGTTAGAAGTTGCAACGGCCCAAAGGACGCACGCTAAGAAATAACGCTCTGCCTCCAGCGTTAACATCAGGTTTTGTGGCTGATGAGATTTCAGTGCTTTTGAGATTGTTTCTGCAACTTAGTGCCTGCTCGTCTTAATTTGCATTCTCCCTTCCCATATTTGAGTTGGTTCATTTCATACGAGAGGTACAAGTAGGGCAGGCAAGAGGGTTAGGTTGACTCAGCGCGAACGCTAGAAATCCCTCAGAATTAAGTCAAAAATATTAGGGTTGTGAACTTTAAATATACTTTCGTATAATATAGTCTAGTGGGTTATGTGTAGATGAAGACGGTATTTCCTTGAACAGCTCTATTAGTTCATATATCAAGGAAAAAGCTTTTTAGCATGAACGTGAAAGAAATAGTAAGACACTAAAGTATTGCACTGCATGAAACTGAAACTGTATCGTATCTCAGATTCCACTATTTTCTCCTAATGGATCAATTTTACTGTTCATTTTCTTGTTTAGAGGAATAGGAAAGTAATCATCACCTAGATGCTGAGAAATAGCCAGAATTTCCCTTCACAACTAATTAAATGCCAGCAAAAGGATCCGTTCGTTTGTATCATAAGCCAACAAAATGAAAAAAATATATATCCAAAAGCTCCCTAACAGTGCAAAATGCAATTAAATACAGTGTATTAATTCAGGCAGCAAACTGCAGCACATTGTATGCAAGTCCTTTCTTTTTCTTAATTAACTAAAACGCAACAAAGAAAATCTGATAGCTTAATGGCATTTTCCTCAGTCAGAAATGCTTTGGAATGATTTTATTATGTCATCACAAAGAGTGTAGAAGGAGTTATTTCCATTACTTCTGCATGTCACTTTGAAGAGTGACAGAGAGACTTGTCCCTGTTAGCAGATGTGAAGGATTAATATTTGATGACATCATTACTTTATAGGCAGGATATCTATAGCAAGAAGTACATTGCATGTTTTATGCATTCACAACCACGTAAGGAACATTCATTCTCAGGCAGCATCACTCTGGATGTGTATTTGCTGCTGTGATTGAAAGCTTAGCAATTTGTCACACTTACTGTTGTATGACCATAGACAGCGTTAGGGCACCATCGCTGCGCGCACTGACTGAGTGTACCTGCACCAGACGGACACACACATCTCGAAGCAGAGAGCCCACAAGCTGTGCAGGGCTACCTAAGGGAAAAGCAACGTGGGGCAATTGCCTGGAAGCCTCGCTAGACTGAACACAGGCAGCAAAGCACGTTGTGCAGCGGAGGGGTGGACAGAGGGAGGAGAGCACACTCTAAATCTCTGCCTGGTCCTTCAGGGCTGATGCCACTTGTGAAGCCAAGGCTCCATCCTGCACAGAGCTAAGCATTTAGCCTACATTCAAGCAAATACACTTTCCTCCAAACTCCAAAATGCTCCAGTTACCTCAGAAGCTATTTCCAGTAAAGACGAGGAAGTTAAGGCTGCCTCGCAGCAGCAGCCATGCGATGCATTTGCAAAGCTACAGCACGTGCCTGAGTCATTTGAGCACACTCTACTTTCTCCCATGAGTTTCACTAGCCCTGAATTCACTTTGCACCTCACCTGCACTGCGTGTGTACACAGCCATTGCCTCTACTCCGAACAGGGCACAGCTCTGTGGTGGGGAGCAGAGAGAGCAGCAAACTTCAGCTGCACCCCATGAGAAAGAAGGAGAGGACACTCTCCGCACGCAGACAGCCCCAGACACACTTCAGATCTTCAGCTGCAAGTTGCTGGGTGCCTTCAGATTGCCCTTTCCCAGTGTTTTGAGGGACTGAGCCCCTTCATTTATTCCTATCTAATCCGTGATGAGCTCTCCGAGCCGGGAGCAGCCTTCCACTGGGTCTTTAGAGGAGCGCTCGTGAGTGGGGTTAGCACTTGAGGCCAAGAGGTACCAATCCGCTGCTTGGCACGGGGCTGTGCCTTACTCAGTGCATCCCCCCCCCGGGAGGTGCAAACGATTTCTTTTCTCTTTATTCGCTTCATGCTCAGCGCTTGCCGAGAGAGCCAGGCAAAAGGGATAGAGAAACAGAAGAGCGGCATCTCCTGCCTACGGCTCTCCCACAGTTGCTCCTCACCCCTAACTCCTGCGATACTTTGTATTCACCGTCTCGCTGACCGACACAAGAAGCCCACTGTCGGGAGAGCGGCTTCCTGCGAGCCGAGCCGGGTTTCCATGGTGCGGAGTTTTCCGCTTAAAAAACAAATCCCTGTTTGCCGGGGCTAACGCGTACGGATAGCACTTCGGGAGCGCTCCCTCCGTTCCGGGGTCGGGGGCTAAGAACGAAGGAGGGAAAACGTTTCCCCCTCCGGAAAGGAGGACGGGAGCAAACAGCAGAAGGTTGCAGCGAGCGGTGCAGCCCCGACCTCGCCCCGGGAGACCTCGCCACTTTTCAAGCTCTCCCAGCCGCTACTCGCGGTCCCCGCGGCGTTGGGCAGAGGCTCCCGTCCCCGCTCCCCCCGCACCGGGCACCGGGGCAAACTTTCCGAAGTGGCGGCGGCGAGCGAAAGCCCGCCCGGAGCCGCTCCGCCGGGGGCGGCGCCCCGCTCCCGACCCCGCACCCGCGCATGGCCCGCAGCCGCGGAGCGGGGAGCCCCGCGCCCGGCGGCGGTGCCCGCGGGCGGCACTCACCGATCCGCAGCACTTGCTGCCCGCTGAGGGGCAGGCCCGCCGAGGCGCACAGCAGCACGAAGAGGAGCCCCCCGCCGCCGCCGCCGCCGCCACCCGGGGCCGCTCGCCGGGGCCACCGCGGGCCGAAGGCGCTCGCCATCCTCAGTTCATGCCGGGTCCGCGGTGCGGGGCGCGGGCGGCTACCCCCGGCGGGGCCGGCTGCGCGCCGCCGCTCCGCGCCGCCCGCCCATGGCGCGGGGGCTCCGCGCCCGCCGCCCGCGCTCCCGCCGCCGCCTCCGCGCTACGCTGCGCAGCCCGCGGCTCCCGCCGCCCCGCTGCCCTCGCCCCCCGCCGCCACCGGGAGGGAGGGACGGGGCGGGAGGGGGAGGCTCCTCCCGCGGGGCGGGGCGGCTCCGGGGACGAGCGGGACGGGCGGCACACGCTGGGGGGGGACGCGGGCACAGAGGCACGGGAGGAGCCGTCCTGCTGCTCCCCGTCACCGTCGGACCCGTGCTGCGCTGCGATAAGAACAGGGGCAGGGATAGGGATAGGGGCAGGGACAGGCACAAGAACAGGACGAAGCTAGAGCTGCTGCCCGCCCCCCTGTGCCTCGCATTCCCGCAGGGTTCCCCCCGCCAGGCTGGAGCCTTCTCCTCTCCTGTTTTCCCCATGCTGTCAGCCGTGCATGTCCTGCTGCTTTCTTATTTTATCTGGTTTCGAAAGTCTCCTTGAGGGGCAAAGCTTGGAAAGGAGGCACATCACTCCCTTCTGCACATCCAGACGTGGGATCATAGAATCATAGAACAATTAAGGTTGGAAAAGACCACTAAGATCACCTAGCCCAACCATCGGCCCACCCCCACCACGCCCACTGCCCACGTCCCTCAGTGCCACATCCACAGGGCTCTTCAACACCTCCAGGGACGGTGACTCCACCACCTCCCTGGGCAGCCTGTGCCATTGCCTCACCACTCTTGCTGAGAAGAAATTCTTTCTACTGCTCAACCTGAACCTTCCATGGGCACCTCAAGGTGCAGAGTGAAACCATTTCCTCTCCCCAGTTCCTTCCACTGCTCCCCATCAGACTTGTGCTCCAGACCCTTCAGAGCTCTATTGCCCTTCTCTGGACATGCTCCAGGGCCTCAATGTCTTTCCTGTAGCGTGGGGCCCAAAACTGAGCAGAGTACTCGAGGTGCAGCCCCACCAGCGTGGATTATAGAGGAATAATCACCTCCCCGCTCCTATTGATCAGTGGTAGCAGTGATGCACAACATGATGAGACAGTGGTGCACAACATCTGTAGACTGAAGGAAAGGCAGAAGGATGAGGTGCTGCGAAGGCAGCACCTCCAGCTGCTTGCTCCATTGCAGCCCTTTTTGTGCTGTGGTTGCTAGCCTGGCTTTCTGCAAGCCTGTGAGGGACACATTGTCATGCTGCATCCCCCCATACAGTCACGGCACGAGACTCAGCAAGGAGAATGCAGGGCTGCTCATCTGTGATCAGGAGTTCACAAGTCCCAGTCAAGAAAAGTGAAAGATGTTCTTGCACACGGAGGGCCCATAACACCTTCCACGCCTGCCTTAGTTGATGTTCTCAAATTGTTTATTGAAATCTCAGTTTTAAAAGTACTGTGAAGCTCAAAATGCTTCACTACAAAGCAAACATATGTATCTGGAACTGAGTTGTGCTGAAAAAAGATGAAAAAAAGGTAATAGGAGAATGACTCCCACCTAGCAACAAGGCTAAAACTGTGTAGCTGAGATCCAAAATTGAAATCATTTAGATTTGTTTATTTTGTATTCCTCTCCAGTCTGTCTAACAATTGTTCCAGAAATTAACTTCTCAGAGGAGTTGCAGCACATGCTGAAGTCCAATGGAAATGCAAACGTCAGCATTACAGCTCCCAGTCAGCCTGCTTCTCCTTCTCACTGAGTAACTCAGAGCCCGTTTGGTGCTTCTCACCACTGAGAATTCCCACGAGGACAGTAGTTCCACGTTTCTTACATTTTGCATACATAGAATCATAGAATCACAGAATTGTTAAGGCTGGAAAAGACCTCTAAGATCACCTAGTCCAACCATCAGCCCACCCCCACCACGCCCACTGCCCACGTCCCTCAGTGCCACATCCACACGGCTCTTCAACACCTCCAGGGACGGTGACTCCACCACCTCCCTGGGCAGCCTGTGCCACTGCCTCACTGCTCTTGCTGAGAAGAAACGTTTCCTAATACCCTACTCGAATCTCCCATGGCACAACTTGAGGTCATTGCTTCTCATCCTGTGTCTGTTACCTGAGAGTTACCTGCGCATCTCCAAGACGTGGTATGTATCCTGAGATAGGATGGAATATGGTCCTGCCTGCACTCTGTTCTGTGTAGCACACAATAGAGTGACTAAAGGTGTCAATTATATTAAATCACTGACATGGTTAATAACTATAGCCTAGGCTCTCGTGAAGGAGACAGAATATCCACCCTGGGCTGGATAAAATGGCTCAGTAACTTTGGCACTGTTTTATTATCTATCATCCTCTTTCAAATTGCTGTTCATGAGAAAAAGAGCACTTCTAATTTGGGAAGATCTCAGTGACTGACATGGCACAGACTGGACTGGCAAGTTCACTTTTTGGATCGCACCAACATGGCTAATAACAGGGATTTACAAGCAGATGCCAGTGCCAAAGGGAAACCATGCTAATTCTGCATCGCTAAGAAATGGTATTGCTTTGAAAAGAGAGAAGAAATTCAAGTACTTTGTAGGGAAAACACACTTTGTGCTATTTGCAAAACCGCTTGTCCTCCGTGTGGATATGTTCCTGCAAAAAGTCGAAGATATTCACTGCTCAGCATTCACTGCAGTGAGGAAATAAGTCAACCAGAACTACATGGTTTTGAAAATACCTTTGGTTTTAGCGTGATGCTTCCTTGAGGCTCCTATGAGAACAGGCTGCACAAAAGGGGAATAATAAGAGCTTAATGACGACTGCGAGGGAGGGGCAGAGGGCTGCTGACCCCTTAGAGCTGGTGAGAGAAACCCAAACAGCTCAAGCTCTGCTCAACCCTTGTGGCAGCAGTGGCTCGTAGGAAACTGGAAGCAGGCTGCTGCTTCAGGGTGTAGTTCAGCATCTCCTGGAATGTATTCTGCAACTTCATACAGAAAGAGTGAATGCTTTTAAAAAGCTGCCAACAAATACAGAAAATTTCCAAATCAGGTCTTATCTAGCAAATACAAGCCAAACTTTAAAATGAGAAATAGTCTGCTTGCTATTGCAAAAGACCTTTCCTGCCCAGTTTTCTGTTTTTATTTGTGTGTATGATCCCTATGTCCTGCACTGGTCTTAGCAGATGTGAAATGGAAGGTTGTATTTCACATATATCCACTGGAAAGCTGAGGGACAGGGGCAGGGTTCTCAACCTCCCCTTTTGACATTTAACACATTTCCTCTTCTCAAAATAGTGCCGAAAGAGAATATTTGATTGTGAAATGGATTATTCTGAAATGCAAAAGGACAGAAAAACTTTTAAACTAACTGAAATTGCCTTGAAAGTCCCTTGAAGGTTTCTAATTTCTAGCTCATACGTCTCTTCCATTGCTTGTCAAATAGCAAATCATCCAGTAAGCCGTACCCAACAATATCGTGGCACACTTTACAGTTAGCATTTTTTTATTTCTGGATGATATTTTAAAATGAGAAGTCCCAGTAGAGTTCATCTTGCAGGTCTCCAGTTATTGATATCCTGGGATCATTAATCTCCTTTTGGATTTGTTCAGTGAATATAGGAGAAAAAAAAAATAGTGAACCCTTAGGTTTTTGGTCAACCATTTTTCCCCCAGTTAAGCAGGTTTGAATGCCCAGAGCCTGAGCATGTGAGCTGTTATTCAGCTCATACTGGCTGCCATATTTGCTTACTCATTTATTGTGTTGCCAATATTTAGACGAGTTTCTTAGTAAGAGGTGTTGCAGTACCTTTAGAATGAAATGTGTTGTGTGTAATCAGAGTCTGTTCTCATCACAGAGTGTATTAATATTATAAATCATAACAGAGTGTCCTTTACACAGGAATTTGAGGTCTTCATTCTTCTTTCACAACATCAAATTATAGTTTGAAATACTGTGTGTTTGTTATGCAGTTTGCTGTTAAAATAATAAAATCTAAAACTGTGTCTGATATCAGAGCCATGAGCTCAAACCTGAGGATGTAAACCCTCTCTGTCACATTTTGCATCCATTTTAGAATTCTGGTTTTGGGTTTGGATGTCAGTCAAAATATCATGAAGACAACTGCGTGCAAACATATCGAAAAGGCTCACCTGGAAATTTTCTCATTTTCTTGGTCAAGTTCTGGGAAATTTTAGCTGTGCAGTGCTAAAATCCTGCTCCTTCGGGACTTAGCCAGACCTCATCCCATCTAAAGTCCTTTCTTACTGAGCTTAGACCACGGACAGCAGCTAGCATTCATTTGTGAAGGCTGTGTTTCCATCGTTTGTCTCCCAATACCCCTCTAGCATCACACAGTACAAGATTCAACAATAGATTGCAGACTATCACAGTAGTAAAAGCTCTCAATAGAAACATAATAAATCAGACCTCCCCAGGTCTTTCATAACCTACATGCAACACCTGATAACACAGAAATTGATAGCATCACCTAAAAATAACTACACCAAATCAGCGTTCTGCTTTTCAAACAAATAACTGTGATCTTCAAAAAATCTTTCACTCTGAGCATTCAAAAAAAATTTTGAAGCAAACGAACAAAGTAAGAGACAAGAACACTCCTCTCCTATCCTTTTCTCTTTCCACTTGCTCAAACATTTTCTTTCAATATCATTTGCAAAATAAATATCCCTCCAAAGGAGACAAGAATGAAAATCTCAAATGAGTTGCCAAGGTCTTCATCTTCAGAGACCCAGGGTAAGTTGCAGCTCATTTAGTGACAGGCTCAGGTCTGGCAGCTCCACTGTTGCTCTGATTTCCCCTTTGTTTGCTGTCTCCACACATGTTCCTTCCTATCTGACCTTCAGACCTAGTTTACTGCTGCCCCTTCACAGAGATTTTACCTCTCTGAGCATCAAGGTGCTTACATCTCAATAAAAGTGCCCCCATGTTCCTGAGAATCTCTGTCACCTCTGAACATGGGCTCTATTCTTTGAATAAAGTTTTAAAGAAAGTGCTGTAGCTCAGGTCCCCCCCAATGTCTCTGTCCTTCTCAAACCAACAGAAGCCCAGGCATCTCCCACCCACCATTCTGTCAGCTGTCCTTGAGAGTAGCCCTGCAGAGAAGGACCTGGGGGTCCTGATGGATGAAAAACTTAACATGAGCCAGCAGTGTGCTCTTGCAGCTCAGAAAGCAAATAGTACCCTGGGCTCCATCAGAAGAGATGGCCAGCAGGGACAGAGAGGTGATTGCCCCTCTCTACTCTGTCCTTGTGAGGTCCCATCTGGAGTACTGCATCCAGGTCTGGAGCCCTCAGTACAAGAAAGAGAGCTGCTGGAGAAGGCCCAGAGGAGGGCCACAAAGATGATCAGAGGGCTGGAGCACCTCTCCTACGAAGACAGACTGAAGGAGCTGGACTTGTTCAGCCTGGAGAAGAGAAGGCTACGGGGTGGCCTCATTGCAGCCTTTCAGTACCTGAAGGGAGCCTATAAACAGGAGGGGAGTCAACTCTTTGAAAGGGTAGATAACAGCAGGACAAGGGGAAATGGTTTTAAGTTGAAGGAGGGAAGATTTAGGTTGGATGTCATGGAGAAGTTCTTTACTATGTGAGTGGTGAGGTGCTGGAACGGGCTGCCCAGAGAGGCTGTGGATGCCCCATCCCTGGAGGTGTTCAAGGTCAGGTTGGATGGGGCCCTGGGCTGCCTGGTATAGTATTAAATGTGGAGGTTGGTGGCCCCTCTGCCTGTGGCAGGGGGGTTGGAGCTTCGTGATCCTTGAGGTCTCTTCCAACCCGGGCCATTCTGTGATTCTGGGATTCAACACTTTCTGCTGTTACTCCCTCACAATTTTGGAGTTAATTCTCTCCATTTACATTTGGAGGGCAAGATGTATGAGAGCAGCAGAGTTCACTTGATTTGTTCAGCTCAGAGAAGAGGAGACTGAGAGGAGGCCTTGCCCAAAATTACCTGGGGATACTGGTGAATAGCAGCTGGACATGATCCAACAATGTACCCTCACAGCCTAGAAAGTGAACCATATCCTGGACTGCATCAAAAGAAATGTGGCCAGAAGGTCAAGGGAGGTGATCCTGCCCCTCTACTCTGCGCACGTGAGATCTCGCCTGGATTACTGCCTCCAGATGTGTAGTCCTCTGTACAGGAAAGATGTAGACCTGTTGGAGTGTGTCCAGAGGAAGGACACAAAAGTGATCCAAGAAATGGAATACCTCCCCTACAAGGACGGGCTGAGAGCTGAGGCTGTTCAGTCTGGAGAAGAGAAGGCTCTGAGGAGATCTGAGAGTGGCTTTTCAGCATCTAAAAGGGGGTTGTAAGAAAGAAGAGGACAGACTCTTTAGCATGATCTGTGTGATAGGAGAAGGAGAAATGGTTTCATACTAAAAGAGGGGATATTTAAATCACATATAAGGAAAAAGTGTTTTATAGTACAGGCAGTGAGGCACTTGAACAGGTTGCCCAAAGAGGTGGTGGATGCCCTGTTCCTGAAGACAGTCAAGGTCAGGCTGGACGGGGCTCTGAGCACCTGATCGAGCTGTAGGTGTCCCTGCTCACTGCAGGGGAGTTGGACCTTTAAAATTCTCTTCCAACTCTTCTACAGCACAGCTTCTGCAAAGGAGTAGCTGTGTGCGCAGGTGTTACTCTTCCATGCCAGCAGTCTCCCAGAGGCAGCTCTGTGGGTCCAATTGGAAAAAGACACTGAGTCTACTTTGTTGATTGCAGAAAAACGAGATGTTCAACCCCTTTTTTCTTTTAATTGATTCCTGTACTGTTGTTTGGTATTTTAGAAGTCTAGAACGCAATTCAACAAAAACAGCAATGTTCTCTAAGCCACTTAAATCACACATCTCTCTACGTGATCAAGTGTTCTATCTGTAAGGGAAAGGTTTGATCTAGAGACAGCGTCTGCAGGACTCAAATGTCTGCTGAGTTTGAGGACAACACTAAGCTGGGAGGAGCTGTTGTCTCCCTCGAGGGTAGAGAGGTTAGAGAGGCCTTACAGAGAGATGTTAACAAATGGGAGTGCTGAGCAGTGACCAAACACGTGGAGTTGAACAGGAGCAAGTGCCAGAGTCTGCCCTGGGATGGGACAACCCTGGGCGTGTGTACAGACTGGGGGATGAGGGGCTGCAGAGCTCATGGGGAGGGATCTGGGTTTTCTGGTTGGAGGTAAATGGAATCAGAGTAAGCAGTGTAACCTGGCAGCCAAACAGGCCAGCCATACCTACATGGTAGGAAGACAGCGAAGGTTCTAGAGGACAAGATGTATTAGGAGCAGCTGAGGCCCCTCAGTGTGTCCAGCCCAAAGAAGAGAAGCTGAGGGGAGACATCATGGCAGCAGAGTGTGATGGGCATGGAACGGGCTGCCCAGGGCTGTAGGCATGTTGGGATGTTTGGTTGGGATGTTTGGACAACACTCAGACATAGGGTTTGAATTTTGAGAGGTGCTGTGTGGAGACGAGAGGCAGATTCGATGATCCTTGTGGGTCACTTCCAACTTGGCATATTCAGTTGTTTGATTCTCCTATAGAGAGGAAAGGTGATGAATATTTCCTCCACTTTCTTTACTGGGAACACACAGGGAGCAGGCCCCAAACATCCCTGCAGTCAGAAGGAATACGAATAACCTTTACGTCACTCAGCGCTCCATTGCCCGTGAAGAACAGCCATCCTTCGAGAGCAATTGCAGATGTCTGTGGAAGGAGGCATGATGAGACAAGGAATTTGGTCTGTAGAGTGGAGCTGGTGGATATGAGTGATGGAGCACTGCCCGAGTGCGGGCAGAGGAGGGGAGAGAGTTGTTTGAAGGGAATCATTTCAGATTCCCCTGCCTATCTTCAATTTTGCTACAGGTGAAGTCAAGAAAGATGGCTTTTTTCCCTCCACCTATAACACCATTACCAAACTGCCACTGAATTTCACATAGAAGTGGAGGTAAAATTACTTTTTAAACTTAAAAACATCAAGGCACTGAGTATTTTTGCTGAAGCTTTGTAATATATAGGAAGGAAAATATAATTTTTTCTCCCACTGAAGATAGCACCATGATTACAGTAAGCTTAAACATCACATTTTTTAAAAAACTTCGAGTCCAAGTGCTCTCTTTATTTATGTTTCCAAACCCATAAATGCAGTCCTCCCCTTTCCAAGCTCTTTTCGCTAGAAATGCTAGAGAGAATCTCTTAACAAAGTAACATTGATCCACTCCATTGAATTGGCCCAACATTAATCTGCAAAACTGCTTTTCCCTGAGCAGCAGATACTTTCATCCACAGTACTATTTAGCTGAAAGACATAAACAACCTGCAACTCAAGCACAACCAATTGAAAACATTTTCTCAGCCAAATACCCATTACATTTTTTTTTCTGCGATAAATGATATACTAGCGATATCTTAAAAAAGAAAACTTCTGCTATAGTTACATAGAACTCAGTGGCACATCTATTGGAGAACGAACTTTAATCAATTTCTGCTTCATCACATTGGAAGAAATCCTGAAATATCCACTAAAATGAATGGAGTCAATGTGAGCTTTCAGTATTTGACCTAGAGCAACACTGCTACCCTAAGAAGCTCTTGAAAAGTTTATTTTCATATTTTTTTTACACAGAAGAAGAAATCTTTTAGTAGATACTGCCAAGGGGAGAAAAGTTAATGTGATTTTTTTTTATTAAATTGCATTAAGTGTCATATTTACTGTTTCCTCAGTGTATATTTCTCTTTTCTGTCATTGAGTTAGTATTAATTATGAGTATGCCGATGGGGTAAATTAATGACTGCTCCAAATCTCTACCCAGTGTTATTAAAATGTATCCCAAATCACTTTTTTCCTTCCACATTTATTTCAAAAGAGTGTCTTAAATGTCAAAAAGAGAGTCTTTCACTTTGTTATTGTAGTATTCCAGCATTGATGAAATCGACTGGGACCTGAGGGAGAAAGGCTGTTATGATCCTGCTATTTCTTCTTGGATTGACAAAAGCAAGGAAATGAGTTCCTTAGATTCCCCCAAAATTTATTTTCCTGGCTCTGATGCAGTCAGCAATATAGGATCAGATGGGACCACTTCTCCTTGCTCTCCCAAGGACCTCAGCAGATAGCTCAGCTCCTACTATCAGCTGGAGCAGCCCTGGGCTGTTAGGTACCTCCCTGCTTCAGCAGATCTTAGTGTTACTGTTCACTTCTGGGGACCCTCAGGAGTGCCTTGCTGCTTTCCACAAGTCCTCACCTTGTGCACCACTGTCCTGGCCCAGACCCGTGTACCTCCTGTTCCCAGGGCAACAGGAGTAGTAGTAAGGAGCTCCAATAGCAGTTCATTCATAGGCCTTCTTTCCACTCATACACAGACATGAATCCGGATTTTGGAAAAGATCCTCCATTGCTTAAGTTTGTCTATAACAAAGAAAGCTTCATCTTCAACATGTATGATTTATGTTGTGATAGCACCCACCATAATTTATGTAACACCTGGCAAAATTAAACTCAGAGAGCTGTAGTATGTGCTTCTAAATCTCTGTGCCACAAGGATCACAGAAGTTGTGCTTTTTCTGTGAATATTTTGTCTTTCTCTTGACATTTTATGATTTTATACATCCACAAAAATTAAAAATGACAAGACATCTGTGATAAAGAAGCAATATACGGGATTTTGGTTGTGTATATGGATAAACAGCTTTGTATATATATATACTTATCAGCGTATACATTTAAAATTAGAGTATTTTAATATCTGTATATCACACTTGGATATCTATACATGCTGATATATGTATATATATTATACAGTTATGTATTTTAAATATCTAAGTTACTGGGTCTTCTTTATTTACATTTCTGGTTTCTTTGGTGGCAAAGCATAGCACTTGCAGGCCAGGAAGGGATTCCACTGTTGCAGGGCACATATGGGGGCAGTGCTGGAAATGAAGCAGCATGCAGCTCTGTGCTATGCCAGCAGTGCTCAGAACTCCGCAATCATGTGTTAGCACTCTTTCATCTCTTCTCCCTGTGTGTGAGAGGAATTGGCTGAATACAGGATTGCTTCTGCTTCTTCCCCTCTGCAATCACTATCCACAGGGAGATCCTCTCCTCTCTATGAACAGCTTACACTGGGAAAAGTAGACAAATGAACAGCAAAGCCGCACTGCACCTGCACTTCAAGAGCATAGTCAAGGCAAACGTGTAAAAGCAGCTTGTGGGTTTTTTCTTTCTTTCTTTCTTTTTTGAAGTTGATTGTGTTTAATTTTTATTATGGTCATGAAAGTCTGGGAATACTGGAGGTGTGAATTAGGGTACAAGTGTCAAAGGAAGGGAAAAAGTAGATAGCAACCTATTGAGAATGAAGGATAGAGAGAAGAAAATGAAGTTCAAGAAGCAAAGACAAATAAAAAAGGCAGGTGGGGCTGGAGTGGAAACACTGAGAAGTCAAAAACTACTTGCAGCTCATGCATTTTGGAAACAGTATTCCCTATTGGCTGCAACCCGCATATCAAATAGTCCCTGACATAGGCACAGACATGCTGGCATATGACACAAAGGGGGGAAGGATTTTGTTAACTGGGGACAGAAGAGACAGCTCTCATTAGCGTTTCTCTTTTTGTACTTTTCACAGCACTTCTATGTAATGAAACGTGAGGGCCTGTCTGGGTCTCCCTCTACACTATACCTCTTGGTAACATTATTAGTGTTGATAAGTACTGCCCACTGTTGGGTTTTCAGCAAGGCCAGATGTCCACATTAAGACAAGTGTGTACAGCCAGCCAGCAGTGGTGCAACACTGAGTCTTGGAAGAACTTGAAAAAACTTTTTTTTTTTTTTTTTGATTCCTCCATGTTCAGACCAGACTCATCAGTATGTAGCTGTGTACATGTACGTCTGTACGTCCACAGAAGTACCAGATCAGTGCCATTGTCAGGCTACCCTTAGAGCATATGAACCAGTGCTGCTCACAGCTCACAGCTCTCCATCCACAGCATAACAAAGTTCTGACCCAGAGGCTGCTGTAGGTACAGAGCCCAATGGGGAGGACATATCTCCAGGCTAGGCACATGAGAAAAGCAAGCTGACATGCCACTCTTGCTGCTGTCACTGAGGCTGCTGCAAGTAAAGACATCTTTGTGTCATTCTGCTGTTGAGCATCACTAACATAGTCCTCTGCTCAGGCTAATTTACTGTATTCCTTAGTGGTATTTAAAAGCCTGAGCAACACAGCCTGTCCAGTACCTTGTACTCATGAGTGTGATAATGAGGCTCAGGAGCTCGGCCATATGTCTAATGGCTGGTAGACTGTACAGTGCAGATATTCACCCTAACACTGATTGTAAGTTGAACAGACAGTGACTGGAGCTTGCTCTTGGCTAGTACTCCCCTTGCAGCTAACATCATGTTGGTCTTGCTGGGATTGAGATTGAACATTTCATTTCCAGCTGTGTTCAGCTCCTTGGGGGGCTGCCCATTCCAACGACTTTGGGGTTTGGATCAAGTTCTTTAATATTCTAGTGTTTGAAGAAAGCCTTGTATATAATATACTCCCTATAATTACTAAGAGAATTATGCATGAAAACAATTCCAGTATTAAATGCAATCAAGTTAAAGAGAAATGGCCTTTCAGAGTTAGCCTGAAATTCCTATGTGCGAAGAAATCATATTACCCCAAAACCTATGACTTAATATGATATTCTTTTGTGGTTGTTTTAATACACATACACAAGTCTACACAAATTGTATCTCCATAAGCAACTTAGATATATTTTGAAGCATCTCTCCTCTGCTGTGTGCAAATTAAACTGCTACACTGCATCTGTAAACAAATTTATTGCATGTTGCAATTTTTGCCTCTCACAAACATAATGATGCTGAAGACCTTGGTGCTGGCACTATGCTGTGAGCTAAAGACAGTCACGTTCTCCATATTGTCCATTCTTGTCTGGGTTATCTTGTCCTGACTCCTGACTAATTCACATTCTGTCCACTCTATTGTGTTGCTGCATGAATGCACTCTGTGACTAGCTGAGGACTGCCCCATTATGCGACCCAGCAGAAGCACTTTAATACTTTTTCTATAGGAAGCAGAAGAGGATAATACATCTCAATCAAAATCCCTCATGTTTCTGTGTTGTGCCAAAAAATTAAGGCTGGCATTGCCAGTTGCTGAAATGCCACTTTGCAGAATCTACTAATATAACAAGACTCAAATTGGCTCTAAGTGTATTTTTTTCCCTCTCTAGCCGTGATGCTGATAGCTAGGTAGGTAAATCAAAGCCAGGGTCAATAGCAGATGAGCCTATCTGAAATGATGCTGTTGTAATTGAGAAATCCACTGCCACCCTTCCTTTGACTTATTGTTAATTAGCCTGAAGCACAGATGACTGAAACAGTCCAGCTGACATAGGGCAACATATATAGCTATGACTGTGATAGGTAGTGTAATGTCTTTCAGGAATGAATGTACTTACACAAACTGACAAATTAATCAGAATAGTTACTTTTACTGCTTTGAGTTATTTCAGGTATCTGCCACAACACTAATCCCTGCTTCTTTCCTGCTTGCATAATCTAAATACTGCTTAGAATTGGCTAATTTTCCTACCAGGATAGAATCATAGAATCGTAGAATCGCTAAGGTTGGAAAAGACCCACAGGATCATCCAGTCCAACCATTCACCCTTCACCAATGGTTCTCGCTAAACCACGTCCCTCAACACAACATCCAGACGCTCTTTGAACACCACCAGGCTCGGTGACTCCACCACCTCCCTGGGCAGCCCATTCCAGTGCCTGACCACCCTTTCAGAGAAGTAGTATTTCCTAACGTCCAGCCTGAACCTTCCCTGGCGCAGCTTGAAGCCATTCCCTCTAGTCCTATCACTAGTCACCCGAGAGAAGAGGCTGACCCCCAGCTCACTACAACCTCCCTTCAGGTAGTTATAGAGAGCAGTAAGGTCTCCCCTGAGCCTCCTCTTCTCTAGACTGAACAATCCCAGCTCCTTCAGCCACTCCTTGTAAGACCTGTGCTCCAGACCCCTCACCAGCTTTGTTGCCCTCCTCTGGACACGCTCCAGGGCCTCGATGTCTTTCTTACAGTGAGGGGCCCAAAACTGGACACAGTACTCGAGGTGTGGCCTCACCAGTGCTGAGTACAGGGGGACAATTACTGCCCTGTTCCTGCTGGCCACACTATTTCTGATACAAGCCAGGATGCCACTGGCTTTCTTGGTCACCTGGGCACACTGCTGGCTCATGTTCAGTCATGCGTCAATCAACACCCCCAGGTCCATTTCCTCTACACAGTCTTCCAGCCACTCTGCCCCAAGCCTGTAGCGCTGCATGGGGTTATTGTGGCCAAAGTGCAGGACCCGGCATTTGGTCTTGTTGAATCCCATCCCATTGGCTTCAGCCCAGCTATCCAACCTGGATATCCCCTGGGTTCCCTACCGACCCCAGGGGAACAGCACTCGTGACTGGGTGGATAGATTTTTTTTCAGTTAATTCTGGCGTTACACATTTGACCAAAGAGGAAAGAAGAGTGGAAAGGCATTTCACCTATAAACAAAATACTGAAGAAAGACCAGGGAGATGTTTATTACTTGGTGCCTCTAAGTGGATATATTTGCTAGTCTCCCTGATATTGATAGAATTAAAATTGTACATAGAACTTAAGACAAGATAATTCCGTATAGCTCCATGTGTCTTTGTTGGAACAAGGGCAGTTACATTACTGAGGACACAGCCCATTTTGGGCTACCACCCAACTACATTTTAAAGCAGTGTGTATCTAGAACTGTGTTAATGACATCAAGGGAATAATATTAAATCTTCCAAATCTAATGGAGTTTTCCCATTTGGTTTAAGACTTGAGCGTTACAAGCCAAAACAGCTTGAAAACCAGACATAATGACTTTAAATCAATCAGATTTTTATCCGAAACCGCACTACAATCCAGGGATCCAAAAATTATTCCTCTCTTACTGGAGAAGTGCCATAAAAAGTACTGAGCTAGTACTATTCCCTTGCTACAATGAAGTGTATTTTTAGGCTCAGTATAATACTAAAGTTTAGGTTAAGTATCCATGTGGCAATAAAACAGCCTGAGTAAATATGTCTAACACCAATACCAATGAAGTATTTGCCTTTGTGAATTTAGGATTAAATTGGTGGCACTAGACTCCAAAAATCTTGTTTTCTTCTCAGATTAGATTTAGTGCAGAAAGCTTGCAGAGGCCAAAATCTTCAATCATTCTTTTTAGATTTTTATTATCAAGATCCTCACTGGTGTTTACTAAAGCAGATCTTAACTCCAGTGGAGCTGGTTTTATTCTGATAGTTGCATTAGCTTCAGCATGGGGCTTTCTGTTAGCTTTACTAGTTTTTTGATAGCCTTGCTGGACTGTCTTCTTGTGAAATGTCTATTGGAAAACTGATTGCAAACATCTGTTAAAGGAAATGAAAGACAGGGAATGGTAAAGATATTCTAGCTACCATGTCCTCCAAGTGTCCACTTCTGAAGATCCCATAGAATTTCCTGGAAGAGAAGAAGATGCTTTGGGAAGACTTTGTCAAACTGATAGACCAAGGTTAACTCTTGTGGTTGTCCCTAGCACCAAAGCACAAGACCTCCTTGGTTCCTGAAACTGTTTGAGTTCTTCAGTCCCCAAAGCCTTCCTCTTCATTTGCAAGTTTTCCGGTATTACCAAGGCACAAGCAGATCTGTAAAAATGTCAGATCTTCATCTTCAAGGCTGCTTGTATCCCATGTACCCTTAAACCACATAAAAGCACATCAATGTATTCTTTCCCAAATGCAGATTATTCCGAGCTTTTAATTGAAAACTTTCCTTCAGAGAAACATTAGCATAATCAATTAAAAATTATATACTTAAATAACGTAATGTCTTATTTTCATATTTCTATGTTGTTTCCTTCTGACTTCAAAAGCATTTATTTTTAATTGCGTGATTAATTCAAGTTTGAAACAAATTTTAGGATGTGATTTCCACATTCATAATAGAACAGAATCTGTATCTCTGAAGCAGAAAGCAGCTGAGACTGAAAGGCACCTCTTGGCATTATCTGGCCCAACACACCTGCTCAAGCAGGGTCACTTCCAAGGATGGAAACTTCACTAGCTCTCCAGGCAACCTGTACCAGTTTTCAGCCACCCTTAGATCAGAAGTCTTTTTTTTCCTGTTCAGAAGTCAGATCTCAAATTGAAAGACATCTAAAGCTAAATACTAGTAGGTAACTCCCTTCTGAGAGGTACATAGGCACCCATTTGCTGATCTAACACACTCTTTAGAGAACTGTGCTGTTTACCATATGCTTGTATCAAGGAAGTGAGCGAGAGACTACCAAGCCTTGTACAGCTCACTATTAGCCACTGCTGTTGTTGCCTGTGGGCACCAGTGGTAGAGCCAGAAGCAGTCTGAGGAACATCAAGAATGACCAGAGAGCCCTGGGAGCTTCAGGCCTGCCTCGTCCCTGGAAGTGATCCAGGTCAGACTGGACAAGCAACTTGGACTGGACAACAGACTGGCTTTGAGCAACCTGGTCTAGTGGAAGGTGTCCCTGCCTATGTCCCTTCCAACCCAAACCATTCTGTGCTGGTATGACTAAATTACTTATGGGACAAGAGCTTGTGCTACAAAATCTTCCAGATATTTTGAAAAAAGTCCTCAGTATAATGGCAAAATAGAGTAAATAAATATCTCTTACTTCCTTCAGTAGGATAAATGTGAGCCAAACAATAGTTGACCTGTATGTTCTTTCACTTGTTTGTTGAGATCAAAACATTTGGTCTCATCTCATACATGATTCATTCTCCACGGTTTTCTTAAATGTCAGCATTGATTGGTTATTGCTCATAGTTTGACAACAAAAAACCCGTTGTGGACAGCATTCATATTGAAAGACTAAAGCTGGAATGATGTCTATTCTTATCTTTACAGAGCAAGAGTCATGTTTAAGATTTGACATTTAGAGAATCCTGTTCCTGTAACTGTTAACTACAGAGAAATACAAGGAACAGTAATTCCCTCTCCCAAAGGTACCCTGAGACAAACTCACAGACTTTGAATGTGAACACAAGAGAGTTCAAAATGCTTTTGAAGTCAAGGAAATGACTATGAGAACATTCACCAGGGTTTGGACTGCAGGTTCATTGTCTCCGTACCATGTCTCTCAGCAAGACCAGCAGCAGATCTGCAGGGGAGGAATGTAAGAGGAGGCAGATGCATGGAAGATGTTGACTGGTATTTTCCCTCAATACTATCTCAACTCTTGCCACCTGTGACCCAGAAACTTCTTAGCGCAGCTGTGTCAGGCTCAGTGGACTTGTGAAGACTCAGTCCAGTGTGAAGCCTAGTCTCTGATACAGTCCATATACATATGCTACACATAGATATATGTACCATAGTGCCATTATGGAAACAGGTCAAGAAAAGTTTGAAGGATCATGATCTGTTCTAGAAAAAAGCTCATTGTGAAAGATATCTTTCTCCCTTGGAGGAGCAGGCTGTCTGGATGTTGTTCATAGCTTTGAAAAACCCTGTTAACACTTCAGATCTGTAAAAGCATCGAAGATGTATCTTTCATCTCACCCTTGGCCCAAGTACATCAGAGGACCGTCTAAATTAACAGCTTTTAGCCTCATTAAGTCTGTTAGAAAGAAACAGATCTGTATTGCAAGGAACACTGGTCCCCTGATTAATTTTTTTCCCCAAGATAAAGATAGCACACTTCAAGCAATCCTCAGAATCTATTCATTAGTTGTAGGTTGTGAAGACACCTGAACTCAGTGGATCAATCTGAAGTGTACTTTTCATGTGCCTGAAGCTTGCCAATCCTTTATAAGTCCATGAAAAGGAAACACAGACTTGTTGACGAGGACATGGGAAAAAAATAAGCAAAAAGTTAATACATGTAACAAAGTAGTTCACGCACAGTGAATAGTGCAGAATGCGCAAAATAAGTGTAAAATGATTATCTCCCTCAATCTTTTCTAATTGTAGTAATTATAATTAAAACTTTTCCGCAAAGATGTGTGATGTTTGAAACTCATTGCACTGTGGCAGTTCTCTATTTCAGATTAAAGAAAAGATAAAAATTACTGTTCAGATTCCTGGCTTGGCATATCCCTTATAAATAAATAATTCATTGTATAATATCGATGTAAAATTCATCTTTTATTTTTCAAACAGATTTACATAACTTTAACAGGAATTTAGTGAATCTTGGAGATTTATAGTATCACTCCTGATGGTCCAGTAGTGACACTAATAGTTGTGTTGATTAATATTTTCCATAATAATTCTCTAAATGTTATTTCTTAGGATTTGACTCAATTTCAAAATATATTGTGCTTGTCTGTTTTTTTTTATTCCTTCCCATTTCTTGAAAAGTTAGCAAGATGCAGTCTGGCCATTTCTAGGAAAAAGGAAATCCTGATGCTACGAAGCAACAGGCAAATATCACATATCCTCCTTTGAAGAGCCCATTCATGTTCCAGGTGACAAATTTTGAAGCACTGAGAATAAAGCTTAGTCTTATCTGTCTACTTGTACAACTTTTCAGGAAGAAGAAGTGACTAAGAAGTCAGTGACTTAGAAGCACTAATTCTGTAATTACAAACCTGTCATGTCCATGGCCCCACAAACTTTGGACAAGCCCTAATAATCTGATTGGTTGCATTTTTACCAAGAAGTTGCAGGTATCTTGGAAAATACCTAAAGTTTTAGATGAAAAACACCTTCCAAAAGGTACATTAAATTTGCTTCTGCTCTATTTAAAATTCTGTCCCTATGTTCCTAAGTTGTGCAACCATCGTCCTCAAGGAAGGTATGAAGATCTCTCTTTTTCTGCACACGGTGTCTGGCACAGAAGTATATGGGAAACCATAGCATTAAGTATCTCCTGCTTAACTAACCAAGCGTTTTCTGTAGGAAAGTCACATAGCTGTGCAAATGCTATCCTTATGGCAGCCATACTGAACACAAAATTCAAGTGGATGTATTCTTAGACTTCCATTCTGCGTTCATCATGCCAAGAGCCCATTCCGCTGCCTGTTCTTAGCTATGCTGCTGCAGTGTATGTGATAATTCAGGTTTCTTAGAGCTAGCTACCAGGGCTGCTTATATCTTGCTAAGAAGGGTGTGTCATTTTCTTAACAGAAAGTGTCACCGCTTAATCTCCTTTCTTAAATTTTGAAGGTTCAGATATCCTTATCTACTCCCACTTTCACAGTTTAATGACAACTTTGCAGAACTGAGCAGTAAGAATGTGTGGCCAGAATTCTTATTTTCTGCCATCAGTTTTTGAAGCATCACCCACACAATGTTTTCATGTTTATCCCCAAGGCTGGTACTGTTTTTGACGTGGCCTTATGATTAGTCAAACATTATTTGCAGACTGACTGTTGAAAGCAAGGAAGCTAAGCATGCCCAGAGTTCTAGTTTAGCTCACGTCAAGCCCATTATATTCACACTTAGTATCCGGAGAGGTACTTTTATTAGTGCTGGAGTTAGAGGCTTCTACTTCAGTTCAGTTGCAAACCCCTTTCTTCACTCTCTTGGTCCATCCTAAGGGGACTTTAGAGTGATAACTACATTATCTTGTCTCAAAATCGAACTCTTTTTCCCAGTGAAAACACTACAAGACATTTCCTGTTCTTAGCTGAATGACCTGCCAACAAAAATATCCTGTGACTTAGTAAATAAATAAGTACACCTTATTTTAATCCCTAGTTGTGTAAGAAAGTTAAGTTTTCTGCTGACAATAAATAAATAAATAAACTGTCATGCTTGTGGCAGCAAGACAGTACCCTTTCAGCCTAGATGCTATTACAATAGACTGGTTGTCTTCTCAGATATAAAAGGTGTATGTAATCCAGCACTGAACTCTGTCTCTGTGAATATAACAGCACTTTGCTTTTATGCAAGACACCTTTAGAACAAAACAGAATGTGTGACTTTCATTTAAATGTCAAAAGAAATATTCTACTTCTCAAAAGCCATCGCTATCTATACACCATAGAAGTACTAGACATAAGAGGCAATTTATGCTCTGTCAGCCAAGTGTAATTCCCATTGCAGGAGGCAAAGGTTCAATATATTACATTAGAGTATTTATTTTAGAGCACTTAGATGCCAGTGGCAGCTGGCACTGTAATAAATGAAGGTGATGAAGAAACTTTGCCATTACCATATAACTTCACTAAAATGCTGCATTCCTCAATTTATTCTGCACTATTCTCTTCGATGGAAGGCCATTATCTTTTAAAATGTGTCCACATATAATAGTGAATTATGTTTAAATAGTGTTTGGTCCTTCTTAAAACACTTCAAAAGGGACCTGAATCTGTACTGATATTTAGTGAAAATAATAGTCATCCTGAAAAAAATAAAGCATAGCAAAACCACTGGACAAAAAAAAAAAAGGGTTAACTGTAGTCCTGTACTCACAAAAAACAGCCTTGCTGTAGCCTGAGAAGACACCCCAGTAGTCCAAAGGAGTAGTGGTACAAGGATGGTACCACTGAGAAAGCAAGAATAAGAAAGAGTCTGTATAGGGGTTGCTTGTCATTTCACATATTCTGAGCACAAAGTTGCTGTAACACACCAGAAGAGTTGATGCTGCACTCTAACAGCAAATATAAAATTTGTCCTAATTGATCTTCTTGATATTTGAGTCTTTTGATAAATATTGTCGTATTTTGTAATCAGGCTGATGACAAGTTAATTCACCATTGTGAAGATTTCAGTTGAGAATGGGTATATGGCCTGATATAGAATAAAAAATAAGTCATTAAAAAGCATGAAGCCAAGGCAGGACTGTGGACTGTGGCTTTCACACTGAACAACCTGTGGCACTGATCTTGGAATGTTTAAACAAGGAAACCTGTTCCCTCTGTAGTTAGTCAACAGAAACATGCTTTTCAGGGGACAGTTCAAAGCAGGAATCTGCTCCAGGTGCTCTGAGATGCTCCTTTCTCACCATGGAAGGAGTCTAGGAGATGAGCTCAGTAATTAAGCTCCTGAAGTTAGTCAGCACCACAGCCACAAAGCATGCCCACTGGTTTAAGTTAAGCCATTAATTTTACTTCAGTCCATCATCAAAATAACAATCAGAATACATAACAGCTGCCTAAGGCACTGTCACACACTCTTGGATTTTCTTGGATCTTCATCAACGTAAGCTCTGTTTTAAATGAAAGAGCACAGTCGCAAATTAAACTTACATATTCCTTTTCAGTGTGCGTACACGGTGTTCATCTGTCCTAGTGGGAATCAGCATTCGAGATAATATACATGCATTGTAATACCTCTGAACATGTTTATTTAAAGCCAGCCGCTGCAAGATGTTATGCTAATACTGCACAGAATGACGTAAATTAGGATAAATTGACTAAGTCCTCAGCTCTTACTGCCAGGAGCATCCTCTACATAGAGCACTGATAGAAAGTGCTATTTTATTATTACTGAGATCTCAGTCAAATTCAGAGCGCCATATTTAGACTGCACACGGATATATTCCAAGAAACAGTATCTGTCCAAAACAGCTCAGAGAGCAGGGCAAGGACGACATTATAGAAAATACTTTTAGTTTTATATAACTGAATGTAGAGCATACACGGACTAAGTGTATATGCCTGGCATCAAATTGGAAAGAATCCAATCGCAAAAACAAAATCCATACCAAAAAATGCCTTGAGTTCACATTAGTGGTTTAAGACTCCATTGAACTGGCTAGCTCTCATATTGTCAGACACTGCAAAGTCCTATGTACTTCAGGGAGACAAATTCCTCTAGTGTCAGCACTCTTAATTATCATATCGTGTCTATTCTTGAAATATGTGACTTACAGAAATAGCCTTTGCAAAATCCACCCTTAAAAACATTTCATAAACACATGAAGTTTTTCAAGTGTAATGTGATGACCAACACTTCTCTGGGGAGAAACAAGAGTGAACTGTCAGTAGTATCCCTATTATGACTTCAACAGCTGTTAAGAAAGAAACCAGGTATTTTTAGGAGGACTGAAAAACGTTAAAAGCTGCACTGAGAAATAAAAGCGAAATGAGTCATTTAATTTTATTATGAGAATACAAATGCACTAAGTGGCTGATGTACACAAAATTCTCATTATATGTCCTTCAGTTTTCTGCTCCTCTGAATTCTTGAGCGCAGTGATTCTTAACATGCAAGCAGAAAAAAAAAAAAATTGGTGAAATATCTTATTCCTGCTGAACCATGTTATTGTGATGATTTGGTATATTTTACTCATTATAGTTATCTCAGTTTGAAGGGTATGAGAGGAGGAAAAAGTAGTAGACAGGAGGAAAGGGCAGAAGGGAATACTGTTACAGTCAGATATTACCAGAATTTGTTTCAATGACATACTTTAAAGTTGAGCTTCAGAAGATTTGTATGCATTAAAATGCATTTTATCTGCATGTCATAATTACTTGCTTTCATTTCAATTATGTCCTTTTGAAGTATTAAAATGGCAGTTGTGCCCTATGCGGTATTACGCTTCTGACTTTGACAAAAATCCAAACAGATTTGGAATGAAGCTGGATTTGCTGACTTCTTCTAGGTTGGTGTGGTGCTCAGTTAGATGCGCCTGCTGGGATACATGGCCATACAATGTAACTGAATAATTTGGGGACGTGTGACTAAGTTGTATTAACTGTTTGCTGATGCAATCGTTCTTCCAAATGAAGAAGATAGCACCAATCTACCTAGATAGTATCAGTGTACAATCTTAAAATAGCTAGCTGGAAGAAATGAAAGTCCTCTGCTTAATAGGCCAGTCAAGCTTTGAATTATGCAGGAATCTACAGCAAATGGAGCCAGCCAATTTAACAGATATATATTTTTAGGGCAGGATCACAAACCAATGTACGCAATGGCTTAAGCGCATAGAGAAAATGTCCTCATTCATATGTGCAGCTCCCAGAGTACCTTGGGCACTTAAAATCTGCTATTTTACTCATTCGATCCAAAGCAATTGGAGAAGAGGTATATAGGCCAAGGTAATATATCAGTAGCTGCAGGACTCCTGAACCTAACTGTGAACTACATTAGCTTAGGGACCTCGCTTCTCTGGCTGTGTGTATTCAGGGAACTGATGGTATTTGCATGGCTGTATCTAGGCTTTGTTCTTTGTATGCCAGGAAAGCATATATGAGAGAAAGAATTAGCATATGCTCACTAAGTAGTTTCCAAAACGGATAAAAAATAACAGTATGAGATGTCCTTCTGCTGAGAAAATACGTTTGCCAGAGAGCTTGATTTTGATTAGTTTTCTTCAGAATTAATTGTTTCCTAGGTGGTGTAACTGTTTTGTAGCTTGTGGGTCTAAAGGCTCTCAAAAAACCCTTTGAGGCAAAGGTGAAGCTTCTTTTATCTTCTCAAAGGAATTACCATGCTTAATCTATACAATTGTTTACGTTACTTGTATTCAGGGTAGCTTGTTTCTGTAGTATGTGACCACCACTTGGATAGGCAGTTGCAAACCTTTGCTCCATTCATATTGGTTCTAGAGGTTCTCTCAGAGGCCATCATAGGTGAAAGAAAATGTAGAATATGGATATTACAGAGTTGGGAACTACTCAGTGGCACCTATAACCTAGACACTGAGCTTCAGTAGCCACATTCTCTTTCTTTCTATTCTACTTCAGCTTGAGCCATTTGCTCTCTACTGTGTGCCATGGATGCAAAGGGCTATGATCACTGTCTGCATTTTTTCAGTTTCAGCTCAAACAAGAACACTGATCTCCTGAATTCCGTGAAATGGTGACTCAGTTCATAGCCTGACTGTATGCTGATAAAGTGCATTGCAGGCTTGCATTTTGAAATTTCTGTTTCCTTGTTAAAAATAAAAGCTTTCCAAAACACTGCTCAGAAATGAAACTGGAGCACAAAGTCCAACTCTGTTCCCAAGCAGAGAGTGTACAGGAAACAGAGAGGAACAGGAAAAGTGCTTCCATTAGACATTCATGACTTGCTGCTTTTGGGAAAGGGAAGAGGATGTGGTAGCTGCAGTACTGAAAAAAAGATGCCTGCTGCTCAATAATAAGGCCAGTAACAGCTGTGTTAGATTTGCTTCTCCAAAACTGGCTTGTCTCAGTTTTGTGTAAAACCTACCGAGAGAATTTTCTGCCTAAATTTCCAAACAACAGCTTCAGTAACCTCATGCCAATTACCTGTGGCCTTTCATGAGTAGACACTTGCTCACTTTCTGTCACAAAACATTCATTCCTCTCAGTTCTGGTGGATTGTTACATTTCAGTAATCTTAATTCTGGAATGGAGGGTCATACTTTTAATGGATAGGGACCACTCTAAGACACTGTGAAGTTTAATTACCAAGGAGTAAGTCCTATGTGCTAAAAAAGCAGGTTTCACCTCCATTGATTTCAATTTCTGCAGGCCAAGCAGTTTTTTCTCCCTCCCTCAAAATCCTCATTTTCTGCATAAAATATGCATTGGTCCATGTCAGTGACAGAATCTGTGAAAGGACCATGGAAATCCTATCCATCAACTCTGTGGGAACCAGCTCAGTCTGGCCATTAATCTTCACACTTTCTGACTGGGGAAGGATGCTTCGTGCTCCTAGAAATGACTCAAAGAAGAACCTTCAGTGTTTGGTTCACTTCCCTCGAGGTGTGCTGCCTTGGAAGAGAGGGAAGGAGCTGTGGGGAGATTCACAGGAAATAAATGTTACTATGACACCTGGCTGAACTAAGTGGTGCTTTAAAGGGGATGTGCTCTCTGGCTGTGCATAACCTTCTTTCCTCCTGAATACCCTCACTGTGCTGTGTTGATATTTGTTTAGACAGTGCTATAGTTCCTATAGGAGAGTCCTAAGGTGACAAAAAGGTAAGAGAAATACTACATAATCCAAATTAGAGGCAAAATGTAAAGCATTGTGAGGTGGTTTTTTTTAGCTTTTGTAGTTTTGTGTGTGTATATATGTGTATATCCTACCTGACAAATGAAGAAGTTGTCTGGAGAAGAGGAGGCTCAGGGGAGACCTTACGGCACTCTACAACTTCTTGAGGGAGGTTGTGATGAGGAGGGGTTTGGCCTCTTCTCCCAGGCAACAAACAGGACCTGAGGAAATGGTCTCAAGTTGTGCCAGAGGAGGTTTAGATTAGACATAGGGAAAAAGTTTTTCTCTCAGAGAGTGGTCAGGCACTGGAGTGGCCTGCTCAGGGAGGTGGTGGAGTCGCCGTCCCTGGCAGTGTTCAAGAGGCGTCTGGATGAGGAGCTATGAGATATTGTTTAGTGGCTTGTGGTAGCAATGGTAATGGGAGGACGGCTGGACTAGATGATCTTGTAGGTCCTTTCCAACCTTGTGATTCTATGATTCTGTGATAAATTATAATTAGCCAGAATTATAACTCCACTGGATTTGGGTCTGTTTATACTTCAGAAAGCAGGAAAAGACGCTCACTGCCCATGGTGATGCTAATGGAACCCAGCAGGTCCTCAGAGGATGTGACCAAGGCTGTCGTAAGGGAGTTCTTGCTCCTGCTGGAAGAGAACAGAGAGGCTGATCCACCACCTCTCTGGCATCTATGCATGATATTTTCTTTACATTCAGGAAAGCCATTGCCACATCAATCTTCCTAATTTTTCATGTATTCTCAAGTAAAGAGAATAAGATTATAACCAATTGTAAAAACAAGCAAAGAAGGAAAGAAACTGAATAATTTTCATTAAAATAATGGCTTTTAAATTGTTGGCTCACCTTTAAATGACCTAAATAGCAATAGAGGGCAAAAATCAGCTTTGTACTCAGAGGTCCTCTCCCTTCTGCACTGTTACTAATTTCTATCTTTGTCGTCTCAATTGCAGTCAATACAGTAGCTGTTAGAGTTTAGTTAATGCCTACTTTTGGCCTATATCTACCTTTTTTTTAAAGCATAACTATTATTCTGGTTTCTGCAGCACTGCAGGTGGTCAGGGCCTTTTGCAGGCAAATGAAAAGACCATCCCAGTCTTTTCAGAGCTCAGCGTTTAAGTTCAAATCTCCATTTCTATATTTTCAGACCAGTATTATACCACGCAGAGCAAAGAGGTGACCGTAAACTCTCTTTCCTGCAGAGATATATTATATGTTACAAAGATGTCCCTATATTTCCTTGAACATCTTGAGAGAAAAGTGACATATTCAAGCTGCACTTGCAAATTCTCACAATTGAAAATAAATCTTAGGCATTCATGAGGAACTGTTTTTACCCCATTCATCTAGCCTACCAGATTAGTTATGTCTTAATGACAGGGTATTTTAAGAGGTAGCATGGCCACAAAGAAAGGTTTGAGAAGTGCAAAAGAATGAATGAAAGGAGAATGGGTGCTCTGAATAATGGGATGGATGAAAACTGAGACACACATCTATAATCAGGGGGATTACACTCAGGATGAATATTGCTTTGTTTTTCTACACTCATGTAAATTCATTATGTGCTGTGTGCATATAAAGCTAGCAATTAATTGGATACTCTATCATCAAGCATTGTTTGTAACACAAAGGTTGTATTCTAAAGAAAATAAATCTAAACTTGTTATTAGATGCTACAAAAATACTCTCGCACAATGCATTCTCATTTTAAAAACAAAAGGAACAAAGCACATCCACCATTCCTCTGTCACCACTGAACATATCAGACAGATGTTAGTGCAGGGAGTCTGCATGTATTTTCAAGGACCCCCAAATCATCCTGCTCACAAACTGTCCCTCTGCCACTGTGTTTCCATGTGGATTTGGATTGCTTACTCCTCATGTATCAATGCTGCTCTCTGCTAACTGATAGTGTTACCAATCTCAGACTTTTTAATGGACTCCAGTGATCCTTAAGGGAAAATTCCAGTGTTGATCTCTTTAGTAACTACAAATGCAAACATAAGTCCTTCTCAGTTAACAGCTTGTTATGCTTAAGAAGTAAAGAGCACCGGAAATTATTATGGCCCATATGCTACTAAAAGGGGTTGATGCGGATTAGTGGCTTATGTAACGGGTCGGCTGAAACCACACCGGGCTTAATTTAGGGGTTCTTCTCCTTTTTAAACAAAAAACTTCTTTCCTAATGATGTACTTGACTACTAATTTAATTTACATTTTGTTGCTCTTAGGCACAATCAGCAGACATCGGAATAAACACTTAAAGCCCCTTACAAAACAATTTGTTGCTTTTGCCATTATTCTTTTTTAGTATTTCTGAGTCATGTTCGTGTTTCTCCTTGATGAAACAGTCTGCTTAGGTTTGATTTGGAGTCGTAGAAAATGCAAATTAGAACAATGAGTAACAATCCGCAGTCTTCTGGAAGAAATGAGAACGACTTGAGGAAAGATCGGCAACAGTAGAAATTTTTCCAAGTTGTGGTCTAAACAAAAGCCAGAAGACAACTCCAGAGATGCAAAGAAAATATGATCAGAGTCAATGATACAGAAGAACACAAGTGAACAACTATGTACCACAGCTGGAAAACCAAACCAAACTGAAGCAAATCCAACCAAACCAAGAGTTGAAGCTGGTGATGAATTCTGAATTTTCTAAATCTATCACCAAATTTGAAATTACTATAATGTATGTTTTACAATTTGTGTTTCCCCACAGACGTTAACATTACTTTAGCACTACATTTTAGAAAATGTAGGCTATATCAAGACACTCCACACAGTTTTCCAGAGAAGACATATGTTTGCTTGTGATGTGTAAGTTTTTTATCGCCAACTTGGTGTACTCTGGGGCAGTTCTAAAATGCTCAGCTGTTTTAGAAACATTTCCAAATTAAGTCAGAGATGTGCAGAGATTCAGCTTCTCTGAAAGACAATTTAAAATAAAAAGTCATCCATCTTTTACTAACCAGGTATTAGTCTCTTTGCAAGACATTTCTTCCCTCACAGACGTCATACTGATACCCATTATCTCTCTAGGCATGTACTAACTTGAGCCTTAATGCTTTTATGACTAATTTACTGATACAAAAATTGGGAGTATGCTTGTGATTTCTATGTTTCTCCCGCCCAGGACTTTTTTCCCCGAATCACTGTCTTTATGTGTACCAACCTTTCTTCCACTGGCATCAGGACTGCTTTGGGGAACGGGCTACCAACAACAGTTGGCAGGAGGGCAGCTTCATATCTGAATCTTTTGGCACTTTCTTCTTATAACTGAAGCCCTTTAGTGCCTCGGACTGCTCAAATGGTGGCCCTCACGGGAAGACTGCAAATCTCAGAGATTTCTCTAGATTTTTCTCTAGAACATATAAATTTCTCTAGAACATATAATTCCTGATTGCCTGTTTCCCCAGTACAGATATAACTTCCATTTCTGAATTTTTTTTAAACTTTCACTGAACTGTTAATTGTTACTTTGCTTGTCTGTTCTGTTTTTCTGTTTGTCAGTTTGTTGGTTTCATTTGTTTCTGTTGTTTTTTTTTTTTTCTCTCTGAAAATCATTCTGAAGTTTTATTCCCAGTCTGGATTATGGAGATGTCCTGAGGCAGTCTTCAGATTCTACCTGCAACTATTTTTACCCTGTTAGCTGTTTCTTTTAATTTCCTTTCTATAAAACTCTTTACTTGATTATAGGTTCACATCTCAAGTTTAATGTAATTACTGTAGATTTGTTTTTTGACCTTTAAGAACTACAAAAAGTCAAACTTGACTACCTTAAGGCTTTTCTATCAAGGAGAACTTCAGTGGGTACATTTTGAAAAATTCATACTCTCTGCATGAAGACAAATCAAAAACAGCTTTTCCCTTGTGGATTTTCTGATCAATTAATTAAAGAAGCAATCCTTTAAGATAATATTTTCTGCAACATGCTTTGTCACGACAGTCTATCTAGAAGACATGAAGCCTTCTGTTGGTTTGTGATTTCTAATCTGTAGCCTCTTGATCTTCTCACCACATTACAGTCTTTGCTGCACCTTGGTGGGATTCTCAGTAGTACAGATCTATGACTGTGATCTTTCTGTTTTGGCGAAGAACTGAAGCCCAGAGAAAATCTGATCATGGTTCACGCAGCTAGGAAATTTACCTTATTTGATTCCAGCCACTCCTTAAATTGTTATTGTGCTCCCTGAAGTAAGAGCTGTTCTGGTTACGTTCTATCTTTCAAGTGTTTGATATTCATTTATTCTGTATGCCATTTTTTAATCAGATATCCCAGTTCTTCCATCTTTACTGTGGTTCAGAGCTCTAGTACTAATACAAACAAATGCATTCTTTCGGTCTTAGTTGGCTTGCCAATTTCTATGTACGTTCTGAAATGGGGATTTATTTGTTAAGGATGCACTTTAATATTGCTTTGATGCTTTTTATGTTTTCATCCTACTCTTTGAGGATATAGTAGTTTTGTGATTTATGCCTGTGAAGTACACCATCACTAACTACATGCTTTTTCACGTTTCTTGACTTTCTCCCAGACTTAGCTTGAAAATTCACCCTTAGTTATTTAATTTTAGTTCTCAGTTCTCAAGTCAAGTTTTGGATTACGCAGAACCTGTTGTCCCCAGACAGTAATAAATCTTATCTGTCCTTCCCCGCAGCATGTTTTCAATGAAGCAATGAGTCTCTGCCTCTCCATCTGCTGTCAAGTGTGGGCTTGCTAAACTTGGATGTCTCTTCCTACCTATGCTTAGATTTTATCTCTACATCCCTTCCGACTGTCACAACACTGTTGATGTTTATCTTGATTGTTTTTTAAGAGATCAGTTATGTGCTTCATGAGGTCTGCCACCTTAGTACTTGACAGGCCTTTTCTTTATGTAAGAGCCATTATCGTGATTACAAGATTACATATTTGTGTGTCAGATAATTGCAACCCTTCGTATTATGATGAAAACGTATATGACAATCCAAATGAGAAAAATGCAAAGTAAAAGCAGCTTCGACAGATACTTTCTCTTCCCATGAGTTTTCACATATATGTAAGCTTACAAACAAAAAGTATACAAAGTAATCATTTCCAAAGTAGCCAGGAAATGATCTTAGAATCCCTGTTGGAAATGTGTTGAAAAAATCAATTTACTGCTCAGCTTTGGTCTTTAGGGAATGTATTAAAAAAAATAGACATCATTGTGTTGTTGCAAAAATAAGAAGTTCATCCAACATCTTGAATATTGCGTGCCAACTGTGCCAGACCTGTCACCTCAGGAGTATGTAACAGGACAGGATGACTTCAGATGAAGGGAGGTAGAGTAGTGAAGGACTTCTGAAGAACGAGACGCTGAACAGAGTAGAACACTTTTAGCTCATGAAAGAAGCAATAGCAAAGGGATCAAAAATAATAAACAACAGGAGAAAAGTAAGTGGGGGGTAGTCATTCCCTAATTCTGTAAACACAGAAAGTATCATTCACCAAACTGGCATGTTAAGACAAGAAAAAGAATAATTTTTTCACAAAATGCACAGAGTGTGGCATTCTTTCACAGGCTGTGTCCAGGCAAATTCAGAAAGGTAGCGGGAGAAATATCAAACATGAGGCTCCAACTACAACCTCCAGCTAAAGAAATTCCTAAAATGCAGAAGACTGAAAATGGAGAGAGCAAACTGCAGAACATGCTACTCTACATTTGCTATAATATTCTTTCCTCAAGCACATGTTTCTGACCGTATCACAGACAAAAGCAGGGGTAGGAAGATTTTCTGTCCGATACACTGGAGTTGGTATTATAAGGTCCTTTAAGACTGAAGCAATTCAAAATAAAGAAAAATGAAAATCAGAATTCAGCTCTTGGCATCTCTCTATTACAATGCTGGCCAAATGCAGTTGGGTTTTGTTGCCTTCTTTTATTGCTTTTTATATGTTACAGTATTATTCTATGAAAACATAAGTAATAAGCAAGCTTCTAATTATTTGCACAGATTATAGCTTTTATGATTAAAAATAGATAGGTTATTCTGAAAGTAGTGCCTTTTATTTACTACCATGAAAAATGCAACAGATACAAACAGAACAATAACACTATTTGAGAAAGCAAATTCTCAGCTACCAAACACAATTTGTCAACATAGTCACCAGCATTAACTATGCATTTTCACCAGCAATGAGCTAGAGCCTGCATACTGTGCTTGTCAAAACCTGCACCAGCAGAGGTGATCTATTGTCACTGTTGCCACTAATGAAATACACCACCTACCCCTCTCTGCACTCACATTCACTGCTTGGTCTCCAGAAACTTTCAGCAAGCATTGCTGAATGTCAGCAGGGGCATATTTTTTTTTCTGCATAGAGGAATTCAATGACACACCCTTGCTTCACATACACCTCCATGTCAGACACCATCATGTCAGACTGCCCTTCTGCTGCCATCTGTCACACAGCAACAAAATGTAACAGAATATTGGTGGGAAGGTTCAGCCTCTACTACCGCACCACCGCCATCGGCCTCTGATGTTGTGGGCAAACATAATAAAATAGGAGGCATTTCATTCAGAGCTGCCTTTGTATTTTCCATCTGGAAATTTTCTTTAATATTCTAGGTGGAAGAAATATCCTGTGTGTAAATCTTTCCCTAGTAGATGCTGCTTCTATAGACATATTTTTACATGAACTAAGTGATTTAAGATTACACCATACTTGTGATCAGCCGCCAAATGTATTTGTCAGTTGTGCAACTGAGACAAAGAGGAATACGATGTGTTCTACACATTACTGGCCATAAATAACAAAAAAAAAAGCATGTTGATGTGAGACACAAAAGTCTGTACAGTATTTTTGTGCTGGTATTTGTAATATCTGAAGATAAAGTGTGTTCCCAAAATCTTCTAATTTTGACCTGAAACCAGGTTTTATAGACTCATGTTTAATTTCTTGTTGCAGTTACACAAATATATATCTATTTATTGTATGTGTAAATATGGAGGGAATTCTGAGAAGCCTTATGCTAAAAATCGGTTATCTTGAACACTGAAAATATAGACAAGAATACTATATACGAGTGTTGCTCTGAAAGTAATGCCTCCTATTTTATTTCATAACCTAACTGGACATGCTCTTGGGCAACCTGCTCCAGGTGGTCTTGCTTGATCCAGGTGAGTTGGACCAGATGACCTCCAGAGATCTCTTCCAACCTCAACCACACTGTGATTCTGTGACTCGTGACATCCTAAAGACAGAAGTAGAATAAAGTTGAAGAGAATCAGAATGACTTACATTCCTTGAGGAGAGGGGCAGCATGAAAATATCATGTAGCTTCATGAAATTTGGGATTAAAAGCAAAGCCATAGAATGTTATTAGAAAAGTGGATACACAGTGAGACCCCTTGAGGACTTCAGAGCAAAGGACTACAAAAAATAATTTGTTATTAGCTAAGAAGTGAATGCAAACACTGAATGAAACAGTAAAAATACAACTAGGAATAGTCACAGAGCAGGAAGTAGCGGGGATACCAAAAACTTTTTAGAAGGTGTAATTATATCTCCTCACAGTGACTGTCGTCACAATTACTCCTGAGAGTAAAGGAAGTACTTCTGTCTCTGTGACTGTTAAGTTGTTGTCATTATTTCCAAAACTGGCTCACATTTACTTTCCATCTTTATTTCTGCTCTGCTTAGGGAGTTCAAAATCCCAATGAAAACCAGAACTCACATTATTTTGGAGATTTTTATCATCAGTTATTTATGCTAACAATTGCTGATGTCAGCTATGGTAGCTAGGCTTGCATATAATGTGGTCACATAAGAAGTCTTTGGACATTTATTGAAGGAATGAATGCTCGGATCAGAAAAAAAAATCTATATTTTATTGTTTTATTAGAATAACTCCATCAGTCTCAAAGAATTTTTCTCAAAGAAGCTTTCCCCAGATGCAGATCTATTAGTCCAAGGACACAGTGCAACAATTTTTAGTCATTATATGCATGGTGGAACTATTTAAAGTTGGAACAAGCTAGAAGTTACCAGGTCTCAACAATACAAATGTCATCAAGCAGTGCTAGACAATGCTTTCCCATCTACATGAGCAGCACATCTAAGTACCAGTTACACAAGACTCAGATCACATTGGTGTCCTGGAGTTCTATCATTCAACAACATTTAGAAAACATGCACACCTGAACATCTGAGGGATAACAGCTATCCTGCCACCAATTCAAAATATAATTTTCTCTCTGAAGCTGGCTAAAAATAAACTTTAGAAAAGTTAGGGACTAATTAGAAACCTGACACATCTGGAGGAAATAATTCATCACATTAAAATTAAAAAAAAAAAAAAAGTTTTAAAAATAAATCCTTCTTTCTTTTTTTTGGAGAAATGTGAGAAGATGAAGAGATGTCACAGTATTTTTGTAAAGGGGAAAATATTGCAAATTTCTCTATTTTGTTTGTTATTTTCTGATATCAGATTCTTTGAGAAATTTTAGCTATACACAAGCTAACAAGTCTATAGGTAGTCGTACCTTTCCCTGACAAGAGTTTCCTTTAAATTCACTTCACTTGCGATTTTAGCCATGTTACCAACATCAGTTTTTTAACATCACTAACCCACCTAGGTAAGCATATCCCACTAATACAAGACCCCACGGTGCTAAGCAAGGTTTCAGTCTCCTTAGTTCCTCTAGTAAACCTGGTTTGTAACATATTTTTAGGCATCTCTGAGCTGAGTAGGGCTTGCAAGTTGTTTAAATCCACAACTACAGTGTGCTTGTTGGCACTAATAGTGCTCTCCTGACTTCCATTCATCTCTTTTTCCAGTTCTCTTATAGTTAATAAAATATTCCACCTCAAGATTGTGCGCATGGAAAAAGAAAGAAACTGAGCAATCTTACTTTGTGTTTGTAAGAAACACAAACCTTACTTTGTGTTTAAAACACATGTACTGCTTTTTGAGTTTGTTTAGGGTGGTTTATTTTTGTTGTGTTTTATTTTGTTTGTTGTTGTTGTTGTTGTTGTTTTTAATGTTACCTGTATAGCAGTATGGAAATGAGAAAAATTGAGCTTTAAGAGATTGATTGAGTTGGTTTTCCGGTATACAGGGTCCCAACTGGGAGCTGTTAATTTTGCCTGGGAAGGTACTACTGAAGCCAAAGTGAAAAACAAGTTAAGTAATAGTCAAAAGGAAAGAGCTACACAAGTAGAGGAGAGAATGGCCTTGCACAGATGCAGAGGTAGAAACCTCCTCTGAAATGCTAGGAATCAGCAGGATGAGGCTAGGAGGAGCTGTTCAAACAGTGATAAAAGGATAAATCAGGACCTACCTCCTGTTAAACAGGCACGCACTGGAGAAATCTGAAACGTAATCAACTACTACAGATAAGCCTTAATACCATGTCTCTGGTGAACAGTTTCATCTCCACAAACACCCTTGGGTCTCATCTTAAAATCATAGAATTACAGAATCATTAAGGCTGGAAAAAACCACTGGAATCACCCAGTCCAACCATCAGCCCACCCCCACCACACCCACTGCCCACGTCCCTCAGTGCCACATCCACACGGCTCTTGAACACCTCCAAGGACGCTGACTCCACCACCTCCCTGGGCAGCCTGTGCCACTGCCTCACCACTCTTGCTGAGATGAAATTGTTCCTAATATCCAATCAGAGAACCTTTTGCATAGGAGTCCATTGAGTTCAGTCAGTTGTCGCTGACCGCCACAAATGCACCTTAACATGAGAAATGTGTTAAGAGTACAACAAGCGAAGGACTGCAAATAGAGCTTCAGTATGTAGGGGTTGTGAGTGCTGACCTTACACACATCCCACCCAGACAGTGCTCTCTGATGGGCAGAATGTCCATCTGCAAACAAAAGCACTGCAGCTGCCAATTCAATTTGTTTCCTGTTAATAAAACAGCAAAGTCACCAGGGCTCTGCAGTTGCACACTAGTAATGAAGCTTAAATTAATGCCAATACTAGTTCTTCATTCAACATGGAAAAAAAAAAAAAAAAAAAAGACAACCTGAAAACAATAACCCTGGAAGAAAAAGCAAATGGTGCCTGAGATCGCAGATGGCAATAGACAGTGCTTCGCTCCTGATGGCATTTTTAATAAACTAAATTACCTTCTATTTGGGGTTTCATTAAATATGAGCCCCCTAAAGCTTGTTTCTTCATAGTCCCGAGTTTTAAGTCAGGATTTGAAATTCCCAGTTGATGAAGCAGTCGGTGAATTTCTTGTAAGCCCTATGTGAGCATGTTTTATGCCTCTCTTCTTCTCTTTTTGGGCAGCAGTTGGTACCTTCCTTGACTTGCTTGAATGTCTCACAACAAATGTAATTACGCCTTCCACATGTGTGCAATGAGGTCTGAGTCTCATGTGCAGAACTGAATGATATATTTCTTAGCAGGAAAATCTCACAAAAAAAAAAAAAAAAAAAAAAAAAAAAACTGACTGACTCAGGCAAACTAATCATTGTTTTGAGTAGGTGTTCTCCCAGACACCACATGGCACTTTCACGAGTTAAGCCATGAGATAAAACTCTTTTTCTGTTGCAGCCAGCAAGAATGGCACTGTGAAATTGCTATGGGCAGGATTTTACTGGTAGTTTAGTGCTGAGAGTCATCTTGTGGCAAGTTCTCACTGCTTGCAGTGGCAAGGCATGAGTTTACCCCAGGTGAGAGCCTGGCTGCTCCATTTCACGCTTTACAAGCAACCTATGCCTGCCTTGTAATGCACACAAGCACGTACTTAAAGTTAAGCTAATGGTTAAATGTTTTCTGAAGTAGTCCTCCAAGCACAAAAGATGGGTATCCTTTCCTCTTCTAACTATCCTTTTTTAAATAATTCCATCTACTATTTTGCATGCTTTTAGGAAAATTATGCTATGAAGAGCTCTGATTACCTGCTGTCATTGAGCTGCATGACTTTTTCTAGCACAAAAACAAAACTGAAGAGTATGTTAAATGCTGCTTCACTGAAAGCAATCACTGTAATGCATTTTTTATGCACTCACATGGAAGATACAATTAATAAAAATGCACGGACTGAAGTCTTCTTATACACAATGTCCTAATTCCTTCAGGCTGGCAGGTAGGGAGGGTAGCACTCTGAAACAGATTTCAGCTCTCCTCCTTGGGACTTAACTGTTTCTACCAGTTACCACCCTTTGCTTGCTATTAATGCTACAGAAAATACTAACATTTTTGTCGCAGAATGCTGAGTGACATCTTTTTCCCAGTGCCATCCTATAGCTTATGTCAAATTGTACTTTCATTGGTTCGAATTTAAACAGCATAATGGTGGGGTTTAGTCATTATTATAGAGGAAATTGTGGGCAAATGTGAAAATAGCACAATCAACATTTAGAGCTCACTTCAATCGCTGTTGAATGACTGTAAGTTGTTTTTCACTAATGTGCCTAAAAGAAGTCTTCCCAATTTGTTGTGTGCTGTTTTCCTCCTAGGTATTTGTAAAGCAGTCGCTTGATTTTTCTTCTTTCATCTTTCTGAAATTCACAGTCTAACCCTTCCAATACGCTTTTTCAGAGGTTCTGAATTTGAGTGTCCAGAGAATTATATTCAGGACTTCGGGGTTTTTGGTTGGTTGGTTGGTTGGTTGGTTGGTTGGTTGGTTGGTTGGTTTTCAAGAGGAGAAACTCAGACAAATCAAATAACAAAAGGGGCTCCGAGGAGTTACAATTGACATCTCAAAGGCTGCAGGTTGTGTAACAAAGTCTGTTGGATCTTTAGTTCACCATTCACCTGCAGTCTCCCCAACCTCCACTTACTCACAGCAGCATTCCCGCTCTCATCTTTTTGTACTGCTTCGGATGCTGCAGTGTGTAATTCTCAATTTAAAAGATCTCGATCCCTGCCTGAAGCTCCCACATGAAATTGGAACTTAAATACAGAAATGGTTAGCTTGGCATTTTTATGCAAACTGAAGAACCTTCAGCTCGGTTTTTTCGGTTTTCTACCTCACGCTATTTAAGAAATGCTCACAAATGATACACAGTGTCACTTACAAAAAGAGAGCTCTTCTGTGCTAGTTGCCAAATATCCACATGCATGCAAAGGCAGACATTGTGCCAAAGGTATCATTGTAATCATTCTCAGCTCTGTATTTTCATCACTTACCTGTGGCTGGCAATATCTGCACTTACTCCACATCACCAGCTGTGCAAAAAATCTTTCAATACCTTTAAAAGCAGGAAATAGACGCCTGTCCTTTCCCTCTTTTCTTTCTGAGTCTATTTAGACTACCAAGCCTACAGTGTAACAAATCACTGTTGCTGATTAGAGAAATCTTCCCCTTAAATGAAGAGAATGCCTCTATCAGTAAAGCGGTAAGAAGAAAATGCACTTTGGCAGTTGAAGGGATAGACTGGCTTTACAACCATCCTATTGCTCAGCAAGCACTTTAAACAGTTTTAAGTTCCTCTTCTGTTGCTGCTCAGTGTTGAATGCAGTGTACCTCCCCAGAAAACCAAAAGAAATGTATTACATCAGTCATCAGAGACCAGGTCTGTGTTAGACAAAAGGAACATTGCAATCTGAAGCAGAAATAATTCCTGGATCACATTTTTACTTTGTGTTTAAAGGATATTTCCCTTTGTAGTACATTACAAGAAAAGTAGTACTAAATGCCCTTCTGTTTCCCTAGAGGACTCTGCTTTTTCTAGGGCTGTGGTAGATAAAGCTGTGAAACACACAGTCTATACCTGTGAGCAGACTGATACATGCATGAAGAAAACATTATTTCAGCAGACTAGAACTTTAAGGAATTGCCTTAGGTTCTGCCTTAGGACTCTCTCTGTAGTAGCTTTGATATGACAAGTGTAGTCATACATGGAATGAGATATAAAAATAAAAAGAACAAGGAGAGGAGAAAAAAAATTCCCTAGTCAGTATTCAACATGATGGAGTGATTTAAAATGAGACATCAGCCCTAATTCCTTTGTGGTCCCTGCAGGAGGACTTCTGCTGGTGAAGAGATTAAGCAACACAAAACAGGGCTTTCTGTCCATGTATGTGAGAGCAGCTTGCTCCTACACTCCTGAGGAAGAATATGCTTTTCCTTCCTGAGGGATCCCACTTTTTGGGTCAGGTAGAAGATCCACCAAAAGGAAAAAATGTCTTCCTTCCAAAGAAACTCCCAAAGCAGGTTGATGGTGGCCACATCTTTGGCTGTGGCATAAGGACTGTCTGTTCTGAACAGATATCTGCTTGTCTCAGGCATGAGGAGCCTAACCACTACTTGTCCGAAACCGCTTTCTAGTGGTTGTATTCAGGATTTATGACCACATAAGGAATTTGCAGGACTCGTTACCACAATAAATACAAAAGGTGTCAAAATAATATATTTCATTTGTAAAGGTTTAAAATGAGAAGAATTTAAACTACAGCCAGAGAATGCTTTGGTCCCTCTCCAATATTTTTGCACATAAACACAAAGGTCGACAAATGGATTTTGCTTCTCCATGGAGACTATTCCGACTCCTGATTTAGTAAACCACAAAAATCAATAGATTTAAGTAAACAATTTCTTAATTCATTGTAACATTTTAATGACTCAGTGTTTACTTTGATTTAAAGTTCTTTTTTAAATGATCTCAGTTCCTTTTTACTCAGGTGGAATAGATAATCCTCCCTGGCATGAGGCATACTGTGTTAAACAGATCTAAAAAAGTCTAAGAATAACAAGAACTGCAGAAGATTCATTTCAGTGGCCTTGTACCCAGTAGAAAGATTTAGAAGTCTCATTCCTATGTTCAGTTGAGCACGTTGATCCTGAAGGACCCCAAGCACTCTTAGAACAGAGCCATTGCGATTTTCTGTGTTCACAGCCAGGGGATGTCTGGTAGACAATGGGGCTCTGCCTGAAAGCCAACGCAAGTGACAGAGACACTCTGGAATTAGGTGTGAGACAATTTAAGATACGTAATTTGGGTACTTCTTTCTCTAGATGAGCATGCCCCGTGGGAAGAGCTTGCTGCTTTAGGCAACCTTGCACGTTCCTGACCAGCCCAAGGTGAAACCACAAAGGAATCAATTTACTTATTCAAAGTGTTTAACACAATCGATTCCTTTTTGGCAGCCCTGAATGTCATTTAGGCAGACCAGAAGTCTTTTTCAAGTACAGCTAACCCTGTGTGTAGCCAAACTCCTCTAGATTTTTCCATCATTTTCTTCTTTGGTGAAGCAGAAAAATCCCTGCCTGCCTGCTGGATTTTGTACTTGGTTTTAGGGCCTCCCTTTATTTCAACTGTTATCAGAGGAAATTAGTAAGTTCTGGGGCACTGATTTGGATCATATGCATTTAAACTTCCCCTGGCTCTTTCTGCTACATCAGTACTGTAAAATACATAGTAGTAAGTACATGAAATCTAAAATGTGAAAATTCATTAAGGGCGAAAGAGAAGTGAACACCCATATTTTGTTGACCCTGATTGATGAGAAGTTCCTGAAGACAAAAGTCTTCCATTAACCTACAAAAGAAATGTCATGTAGGAGGCACTGTAATCAAAATCTTTTACCTATGAAGACCAGTGTCTTCAAACATGGCTTCTAAACAGGGTACCTCAATTCTGTGCTTCCAGTCTCTTTACAGCACTTGTTTTTCAGAGACGGAAAAAGATCCGTGGCCTGTACAAAACTAGCTGGAGCTTTGGGTGCTTCATGCCCCAGAATGTCTGGCTTTTCATATCTGAAAAGATACAGAAAAGAAGCAAATCCAAAATCCCTCTGCTTGTTCCACTAGGAATAATGTCTCCTCACTAATATTGCCAGAGATGAGTACAACAGAACTTTTTGCTTTCAAGACAAGATGTATATGCAATCTCCACTACAGTGAGAAGGACTGTTTGCTCAGTCATAACAATGTAACTACTCTTCTAAAATAACAGATAAGCACTGATTTTTCAGATATTAGGTGTGTAACTGCATCTCGGGCTTTTAAATTGAAAATGACAACCCTGTTCTGGCTTGAATAACAAATCATGCTGGCGTGCAATTCTTTGATGTAGGTGCTCTGTTGTTATTCTATTAGTGGATTCAGGTAAGGCCTTCATGAAGGTGAAAGCTCTCACCACAATCCCTATAATGTACACATGGCCATATTGTTTGAATTAATTAAGTTGCATTAACATCTTATCAATATGTATCTAAATCAAAGACCCAAACACTTCCGTATCCAGCAGCCCTCAGTACATACTCTACAGAGCTATTAAAATATCACCTTAGACAACTAGGTTAAAGACTGCAAATTTGATTCCTGAATCAGCCCAAGATACCACTTCTGAATGTCTCATAACTTGTTTAGGGTGTGAATGGATTCTTCTCAGACCTGTATTTCCATTTTGCTGGGTCTGCTTTAGACTGCATCTTTCTTTCTTACTTCAAAGCCTGCACGAATATTGTAGATATTTAATTAACAACTGCATGAATTGAGTTAATCTCGCTTAATAGCTGATAAGGATCTCCTGTCTATTGTCAGATCTTTTTGCTTTCAAAGTTATTTTGCGAATGTTATGTACTAATTAAAACAAACAAACAAACAAACAAACAAGCCTTTAATCAAAACTCTGAATTAATTTATGATTACTTTTTCACATCTGCATCTGTGTTCTTCCAATCCTTTCTTTATCATTTTATCTTTATATATCCACAAATTACTCCTTAGACAAACAAAAGCAATTCATCATATAAAAAAAAATAAAAAATCCGACACTGTCCCACTCCATTTCATATAAGTTCAGTCTTTGATATGTTACATAATCAGAGGTGAAAGGTATTACTTATGATTGGACATACCTTTTTTGAGAGCTGCTTCAGGCTGATTACACTTTTCTTTCAGTATTTAAAATATTTTATCTCTTGTTAAATTCCTAAAGGCGATATTCAAAACAAATACCTTCATGAAAATATCTGTATCACTGTCAAAATATTCACAAATGTATCAGTTCTAAAAGCCTTGAGCCTCCACTGAAGATCTGTAACCCAAGATCTGCACCATGCAAGCAGAAATTGGTTATAACATTCCTGGGTGACTGCAAGTTCAGCTAACCATCAAAGAATCATCATCATATAACTAAATGAGATGGAAGGTACCCTTAAAGGCCATCTAGTGCAATTCCCCTGCAGCGAGCAGGAACACCTACAACTCCATCAGGTGCTCAGAGCCCCATCCAGCCTGACCTTGAGTGTCTGTAGGGATGGGGCATCCACCGCCTCTCCAGGCAAGCGGTTCCACTGCCTCACCACTCCTGTCATATCCAGTCTAGATCTCCCTTCTTCTAGTTTGAAACCATTTCCCCTTGTCCTATCACGCAGACCCTGTTAAGAATGTGCCCCCTTCTTTCCTTCAGCCCCCCCCCCCCCCCCCCCCCCCCCCTTGAGGTGAAGTCTATGTAGCAGATCCACAGTGGAAATATGGGAATGAGGATGTCCATTTGGTCTCAGTCCTTCAGTGGCAAAAGTTCTCTTCATTTTAACAGGGCTTAAGTTTCCAGTGTGTCAGTCATAGACCACAACACTATTTTGCAACAAGCCTGATCTATTCAAATAGCAGCCAGATATCAGAAATACACATCCCACGGTAATTCACACAAGAAAAAAATCACCTGCGCTGACCTTTCTGGTCTCTGTACTGATTCATAACAACAGTGCAGATCCCTACGGGGAGCAGGAGCAGATGGGGTTGTTGGAACCAGCCATGGGATGTCAGTATCGAGCTGTAGGAATCCAGTGAACTGGTGAGCTCACCACAGGCAGCAGCAAAACACTTGGGTCTTGCAGTTCTTTATTACAGTTTAAGGTAGTTTGTCACAGAGCTCAGCCTGGAAGCAAAGCCATTTATCACCATGTGCATGTGCACGTGTGTATTAGTTTGGGTTTTGATGATACAGGGAATGTCAACCCACAAACTCATCACTGGTGCCTTTGGTTCAAGACAGCATCCACTTCTTTCTGGTAATATTCATGCAGGACTAGTTTGATATTGTTAATCTTGGGGATAGCAAGAATTTTCTGCCTAAAATTAGCAACATTTTTCCATTGACAAGCATTCAATTTTCCATGTAAACGAGACAGCACAAGTGTAACACACCTTGTGCACATGCAAGAAGAAAATAGAGTTAATCAAGCAGTAGAAAAACTTTTATTTTCTGAACCATGTTCTCTTTTCTGCCTAGTAGTAGCTTTCAAGGACACACCTAATAAAAAAAATGCAAGTAGGAAACAAGAAAGTGGAAAATTTGCAAAAGGAGTAAAGTGGGCAGCTGGATCAGCAAATCCAAGAGCTAACGTGGCTCAGAACAGCTGCACAATCTGCATAAGAGTTTGTATAGTTCCTTCTGCAAGTAATGGCTTGTGACTGAGAAGAAACTTGTTTTTCCATAATGGCTAACCACACCCTGAGAAAAGATGTATTTGTCAAATCTGATGATCAGACTTTAGCAAAAATAAAATATTTGTAGTCCTTCTCTTGAAAATATCAGGTCTTTGGCAAATTGGATGCATTGGTAATAAGTTACCTAACCTTGAAATGCAGCCACACCTGAAGCTTTCTACTGCTCATTAAGGATGACCAGAGCAAGGCTGACACAAGGATGTCAATTTAGAAGTGAAAGGACACTTGGGGGAAAAGAAGAGACATCTACAATTAGAAACCAGAAATCTTAGAGAAACAAATGATAAAGTGGTAATTTCTGTATTTTCTTCTTTTTATCATATTCAAAGGATGTAAATTTCCTTTGTGACCTAGACCAGTCCATTTGTTGTTCTTCTACTACATGTGACAACAGAAACCTTGGTGATGACATTGTTGGCTCTGCTACAATAGCATCCAGTGCTCCCATACAAGGTTCAGGTTGCCCATCTACAAGGGTGCTATAAAATTCAAAACAGTAAACATTATTCAATTAAGCTTTGTATTTTATAGCTGAAAAACTCATTTAATGAATAACATTATGAAATGTGTAATGAAAAATGTGTTCTCTTTGTTCACTTCTAGGAAAATCTGGCAGTGTTTGTTCTGCTGGCATCTTCTAATGTTCTTTCAAAACTTAATTTTGTCCCTCCTTCATGCCACATTCTGAAGTTAAGTGTGGTGCCTTTGACTCATTCCTCTCCTTCAGAAACTGGGACAGCACAGAGATTCAAAGGAGCAGGGAGGGATGGTTGGGGGCAATGGGTGGCAGTGGAAGGGAGCTGCCAGCCATGCAGAAGGAAAAAATGTCTCTATTTAGGTCTAATCTCATTTTTATTAAAAAGTGAGAGGCTTGTGCAAATTTAAATAATACATACATACACACATGCATACTATTTATCTGATATGAAAAAAAAGAAAAAGATTTTTTGAAAGAAAAATCCGAATTTATACCTCCCTATTTAAAGGTAACTGCAGCAAGCAACTCATTATTTGGTATTAACATAACTGACAACAACATTGCTTCCTAGTGAGAGAACGTGAACAGGGAACATGACACAAACATGGCTCCAGTCGATGAAATTATTCTATCATTATACAGTTGCAAGTAGCATAGTGATAAGCAACAATTTTGCTTTCCATTGGCACTAGTGAGAAGAGTCTCTGATGGCCCACTTGTTGGTGAACTGACCCAGAGCAGCAGCACAAGTCCTGGCTCTGATGTACCACATTCCAAGGAAGATTTCAGTCTGAAATGCACCGTGTGTTGCAAGAGCACTGCAATACCTCTCCCAGGTGTTCTGCAAAAAAAGGACAAGGTAGTTATGAACCACTACTTGGCATCTCAGTCACTTAGTGTCTCTTTATCCAAATCAGACTGTCTAGTCTGCTGTCTGCTACCCATACCTGCTGGAGATGAGCACTTCCCAGATAATTTACATGGGCAGAGAAAGAACTCCAGAGAGTCATAGAATCACTGACTCATTAAGGTTGGAAAAGACCTCTCAGATCACCCAGTCCAACCACCAGCCCACCCCCACCACGCCCACTGCCCACGTCCCTCAGTGCCACATCCACACGGCTCTTGAACACCTCCAGGGACGGTGACTCCACCACCTCCCTGGGCAGCCTGTGCCACTGCCTCACCGCTCTTGCTGAGATGAAATTGTTCCTAATACCCAACAAGACAACACATAAATCTTCCAGTTTGCACCATCCTGCTGGTAGTCTTTTAACAAAGATCTCATAGTAGATTTGCCCTTTTGATTGCTAACAGAGGATTTTTCAATGGATTTCTTTTTTCAAGGATTTTCTTCTCCAGTGCCATCTCCTGGTTGCTTTCTTCTGTGAAAAAAAGTGGTTCTCTGAACTTTTATTCAAGCACCAAGCAACAGTGAAAATCACCTGGCTTCAGAGCAGGTGTTTTCCAGCTTATCTGAGAGGTTATTAGGTAACCATTTGCTACATTTGTTCTATTGTTTTCTGAACATCTCATGCCACTAAGTCTGTAAATTAATCTAAAGTTGTGGTGGTTGTTTAACTCTGGACAGTCTTTCAACATTCTGTGCTACTCATGCCACTGCAAAGATTTGCTGTTTTCATTCATTTCTAATTTCTGCCTTCCCAATGGACTCCTATTCTGAGATTTTTCTGAAAGGATGAAAATTTGCTAAGTAGTAGCCAAGACATCATGTCACAAGAGGAAGATAAGCAGCTTGCCTCAAAATTGAGTAAGGACAAAATAAAGCTTTAATGGCTTTAATCTACACATTTACAAAGATTCAAACTGTATTCAACCAAAAGAGCTCCCCTCTTGTTCTGATCCTCCTCTTGCTTATTTGCTTAATTAGTTTGTTTCTAATTTCCTAAGTGTTAGCTACATTGGATCCTACAAGAAGGTGATAGCCTGACCCAACATCTATCAGATCCTCCTGGGACGGACAGAGCATAGAGCCTTGAACTTACTGTCCAGCAGGACAGGCAGAAGGACTGTATTCAGTAGGGTAAAGTGGAATATGATCATTCTGAAATGCAGTATGTGCACACTGGCAGCTAATGCAGTTGATATTATGGGCTGTGTGGGGAGTAGGGATTTTATTGAGCCTTTTGGTATGCCTGGTAATACAGCTCATTAGTGCTCCTGAAGGCATTAGTGCCATTCTTACATCACTGGGTTACTGCAGTCATCTACCCACCACCCATCAGCGGATAAGCAGTACTTCTCTGTGTTCGTGGCCTTAGCCTATCCCACTTGTGGCTTCAAGCTGTAGCACACAGACTTAACTCAGTATTACTCACCTCATGGTTAACGCCAGGTCAGCAATGGAGCCATGCACTTGAGCAGCCACAGCAGCTCAGATGACTGGGAATAATGGACTGGAATAGGTGGTGCTCATTCCTCAACAAAAGGTTTATACTGGGTTAGGTGGTGAGTTCAGCGTAGGGATGCTGATCAGAGCATCTTAATACTGCTGATAACAGTAAGCATAGTAGATGCAATTATTCCAGTTCTTTGTAATCATTTTTCTAGCCTAACTAGCCAAGTTTGAGGGAAAACAAGAAAGGTGGTAAGGGGACCAAGAAAATAAAATCCTTTTATCTTCTGCATCAACTGCACTGTTGAGAAGAAGTTGTAAGGTCAGCTGTAAGGACACGTGCGGTTCAGTCAGTCCTCCTCCAGATCTGAGAGTTGTTGAGGCACCAATGGCAAGAGGCAGTCATCTGAGTGGGACAGAGCAGAACTGCCTTATATTTTGTGTTGTTGGCAAACCACGTACTGTCAGAAATGCAGCCAGGGCTTTGAAGCTGGTTGTGATAGAAAACTTCTGTCTCTCCGCCTGTCTTAATTAAAATCGTAGTTAATTATCAACAGTGGAAAATCTAAAACAAGAAAGACTGAGGTCTACTCCAGCACTTCCCCACTGTGCAATAAGGTGTGAAACTTAACTTCTCCCTTTCTGAAGGAACCAAAGAGGCTATTTTACCCAAGGCTCTAGGAAATAAGATTTTAGTGATTCTATGTCCCTACCATGTCTGAGCAGGGCTCAGTCAAAACCAGGAACAGAACAGAGATTAAAGGCAGTATGAGCTAAAAGGATGTCTAATTGGCGTGTAGCACTGTGAGCTGTTCTAACAGGACCAGCTCTTTGCTCGTCAGGTGGGCAGAGACATTCATTTTTAAGCTGTCCTGTTTTGCCTCATTGTTTCAGGTAATAGGTGTTGTTCCTTTTTCTCCTGACATGTAAAGCACTTTTGTGTTCATTTGTATCTAATATTAGGCATAGTTCCCTCCAGCTCTCCAAGGAGGAAAAGTAGAGCTTGGTGTAACAGATATACACCAGCATGCTGACATTTTCAAGTTTTTATCTCATCCTTGATACGCCCCATATTCTCCAGTGCCTTTATCCTCACAGTAGAATGATAGAATCATGAAGGCTGGAAAAGACCTCTAAAATCACCCAACCAACCATCAGCCCACCCCCACCACACCCACTGCCTACGTCCCTCAGTGCCACATCCACACGGCTCTTCAACACCTCCAGGGACGGTGACTCCACCACCTCCCTGGGCAGCCTGTGCCACTGCCTCACCACTAGTACTAACATCCCACTTCCAGAAACACCTCTTGCCCTCAAATTTATGGACTTGAGCCCTTTTGTGGAGAAAGATGTCCCCAGTTTACCTAATGCAGCCCTGTGGCTGAACTGGATGTCTGAATCTTTTCCCCTGTCTGTGAAGCAGCAGTCCTAAAGAGTAGTTGCTTCTCCCTAAGCAGCACAGCTCCTTCTGTGGACTTGAATGACCACAGATTCTATCAACTTTAGCGGGAGTCATGAGGGCTCCTCACCTTTGGGAAACATATGTATAGTGTCTTTGTGCTCTGCCTCTGCTGGAAAACTGGGGTATTTGTTTGCTTCTATGTTAACAGTCTCTGCACAAATTACATTCTCATATTTCTGAGTGCATGCAGACACTTGCAAACAGATTAATAATATTTATGTTAGCTGCGTAACTCTCAGCTTTTGCTTTCTTGAGGAGTCTTGAGATTTGTTGCTGTGAAACTGATGCAGAACTGTGGCAGCCAGTTAGACAGCAAGGGCTTTGCCACTTGAGGAATGTGAAAATCAAAATGTTAAATAATTATAACCTCGTGCAATCGCACACTCTGTAGACAGAGTTCTGACAGTAACATATCATCCTTTTCATCCCTGGTTAGCATCCTGAACAGTCTCAGTTATTCCCTAGGATGCAGCGACATGTTCTGCTTTGTTTTCTGCCTTAGTGTACTGCAGCATTTCCTACCTTGTCATCACCAATGACAGAGTATGCGTTCTTCTGAGATATTCTTGAAGCCCATCAAGCTGGAGGGGCAAGAGATGGAGGGGTAATGCTGTGGTCACAGGGAAGAAAGGAAGATTTAGAGGAACCACCTCTTAATATTATGGTGCATGTCCAGATTCCCACAGCCTGCTTCTCCTTGAGTACTCAGTAACTTGTCAGGCAAGAGGAAAGGGGGAAAAGGCAAATAACACTCTCCTGATAAGTGTCTTTAGGAAGAAATTCTTTAGGAAGGGCGGTGAGGCACTGGCACAGCTTCCCAGAGAAGCTGTGGTGCCCCATCCCTGGAGGCACTCAAAGCCAGGTTGGATGGGGCCCTGGGCAGCCTGAGCTGGTGGGGGGCAGCACTGGCCATGGCAGGGGTTGGGGCTGGGTGATCTTTACGGACTTTCTAACCCAAACCATTCTGTGGTGATTCTGTGAAAATTCTATGAAGATATCTGGGCACTGTATTTATCATACTGATCTAGATCAGGGCATTTTCAGACTTAAAACACTTTCTACAGTGGTGTATAATGATTTTAACAACATCAGCTCTATGGCTGTTCTTCAATTCCAAGCAGTTTCATTGCAGAGGTTTTACAGATTGCAGTGAAGGACTATACTAATGAAAATCAGCTTTAAAAATGTAGGCATTTGGCCCAACATTTTAAGGATAATATATGTTATCTCTAAGGACTATGTTTGTTAGATATGTAACAGAATTACTGCAAAAAAATATATAGGTCATCCCCTGAATATGATCTAGAATCATTCTCCTCTGCCCACATTATTAAATAGGTTTGACAGATCTTGATTAGCTCTAGAAACAAAAAGTAAAGTATACACAATGAGGCATTACCATATCATCTGTAAATGCAATAATATGGAAAAGATAAAACATTGGAAGAGACAGTTAGGAAACACAGGATGTTCACAATCTTTTTCCTTGGGGGATGTGACTGAAGAGAAGGGAACTTGTGCATATTCAAGAGTTTCATCCAGCTGAGCTTCTGAATATCCTGGAAACCTCATGGGATTATGGCAACTTCCATTGCACCTGAGGGTTTTTTATCTGAAGTGCAAAAACCCCACCCATACCATATCAAAATCTTTTTCATTTTAAGCAAATAAAATATTACTACATTTCAGAATTATATTTCTGTCTTAGCTCAGCTACTTCACTGTTTATTAAGAGAATCTTACAGTCTGCTTTTCCGCAGAGGTATAAAATCACCAGTGAGTGATGCTCCAGACATTCCCTTCCAATTATATTGAACTATAAGAGTCAATTGCTATAAGACATTTCATTCTTCAATGACTATTTTCATGGATGTGATTCAAATTATACCAAAGATTTTTAATTAAAGTCATCCTTGTCATGCAAATATTTAATTTGTATTGATATCTTTTTAGCTATAACATACTGTCTTGAGGCTTGGAAAAGGTTCTTTAAAATTCATAAGACTATTCTAACACAATACTGACACTTTGTTATTTGTGACATGACATATCTGTCAGTTATTCATTATCTGGCTGGATGGCAAGGCTGTAGATGTGAAATTCTAGCTTAGAATGCTTTAGAACAGCAGAGATTTCTGCCAGGCTTGTCTAGCTTCAGTTAAGAATGAATAAAAATCACTTTTGATAAGAGTGGTGTTGCATAAGTCTTGAAAATTTTCACAAGTCTCATGGTCATAAATGTGCTTCTCTGTGCTTCAGCATTTGATATCACCTGTCTGCAAGAAAAATGAAAGTGGTTTTGTTGTTGTTGTTTTCTTGAAGAATTTTTGTTCTTTCCATCAGCTTCCCAAATAAATGCTTTAATATGAGATCTCTCAGGGATCAGAATAATAATAATAATAAGGTATGTTCATCTTTCTTTTAACTTTGTTATTATTTTTCCCTGCAGAAGCAGCACAGGACTGAAATGGATTACCAAGAGATGCTGTAGAATATCTGTCCTTCGAGATAGAGGTAGAGAAAGCCACCTGACCTCATCTGGTATTATTAACAATCCTATGTTCAGTGGGAAGCTGTACTGGATGGCCACTGTCACATTGCTAGACTAGCCATTCCAGCCAGTGCTTCTTAAAATTCTATGATTTCAAAGTCGTCTCCAAATTGTTATGATCTTGAAGTTTCCCACATACTGAAACTCAGTATTTTTTCATCTCTAGACACTGAAGAACTAGATCTCCAGTAGATGGATGTCACTGCAGATGAGCGAGATTTGTAAAATCATAGTAGAATCCATTAGCCATTGATCAGACAGGAAAGGACAACTCAGTTTCAGTCTTTCACGAGCAACTTAGCATTCTTCTATAGCTTCTATTGTATATTTCTCCTTCTCTAAGTGAGACTGTGCTTTTTCTTGGAGGAAGGACAAAACATTGTACCTCGAAAGCCCTTATTTTGGCTTCTAGATCTTGGGACATTCAAAGATGCTTCTTGTAACTTAGCAGTTATGGAAGAAAGAGTTGTAGCAGCTTTCCAGGATGTGCAAATGCTTGCATCGTTAGTACCATGTTAAGTAATGACTTCAGCAACCTTTGCCACTTACCGAATTGTTTCCTTCCTGTCTCATTTAGGAAAGGCTTTATTAATGACACTCTATTCCTATCTGTTTTTTCCTATATTTTTTAATTGATCTCCAGACATGCCATTTTCACTTCCCATTCTGCAGCTGCTTTACTTCTTGAAGAGCCACTGGCAAGGAAACCAATTCTCTTTGTAAATCTGTGCCAGTCTCATCAGCAAGCTGTTCTTCGTATATATGCTCTCCAACTCCTCCTGAGGCCTCAATCCAGAACATCTATAAGGCCTGATTTCCCTTTACGAAAGCTCTGCTGAGCTTTCCCAGTAGTCCATGTTTACATATTCACCCACTGATTCTTTCCAGTCCAGCTTGAGAGTGGAGGTGCCAGCCTTTTTGATCACACTTCTCCCTTGCACTAAGCCTTGCTAGCCACCCTGCAGTTCTGCAATATGGAGGCAGTCTAATGCAAGAATTTTCGTATCACATATTAATCATTTAGTTCCTTAGAAACTCCACCCTGTCCAATAGATTCCTGGCTGATTATTTCACAAATCTTATCTGATGCATTCCCTCTCCAGAAGCTTTCCAGCATGGAAACAGCCTTGAATTTCTCCATGATAAACGGATGCAGGAAGATCTCAGTGAATCTCCACTTTGTTTTTCTGCTCTGTTTTTATCTTCCTTGAGCTTTCCTTCTTTTTATACTTTTGTAGTTTATTAAGTCTTTGCATGTTCTAGGGGATATCCTACATCTGCTTTGTCCAGGAAAAAAAAAAATAGTAATGTTTTTTAGCAAGCTCTTCTTCAGCTCTTCTTCATGACTTTTCTTTTGAAACTGACCTGCCGAAGTTTGGGTTCCCATCTATTTTTCTGATAAGGTCACAATTTCACCATTGTGGCAGCCCCCTGGCTGTTGCATTCATGTTAATTATGAACAATGCCTAATACATCTGGTCTCGTGATTCTTCAGGGCTTCAGAGGTCATTCTGAGCTGTCAAAGTGCACTTTGAAACCAAAGCACTTCTCATTTTAAGAGCACCAGATTGTTGGTAAAGAAAATAAGTAGATGTGTGAGCAGCCAACTTAATGAAGCCTGCTTCCAGATGAACTGCTGTGAAGCGATTGTATTTCCTTGGACTTAAAGCACCTGCTCTCATCAAAAAGCTTCCTACAGTTGGAGTATTCATGAGACCTTTTTAATATGGATTCTCTGTTGTGTATGCTGCTACCTTCCTCATGGAAAGTCTAAGACTTGCCCTCTTTACCCAGCTGGTCAAGTTTACGGAACTCAAAAACCCTTTATGTTAAATTCAATTGAAAGTGAGTGAGAGAGAGAATACTTCTTACAGAAGATCAGCAGACACATTCATATAGATAGCACAGCCACATAGCCCTAATTTTTAGAGGAACTGAGAGAGTAAACGAACTGTGAAATAAAGAGAGAACATGGGAAGACCACATCAGTTTTCAGCAAGCAGAAATTTGTCCTACAGCATGTCTTTGCTGTGCATCCAGAAAGACCAGATGATGTGTCTTGACAGAAGTCCATGCACAGGACACGGACTTTCATCCCAACAGCTCACCTCCAGTCTGATGCAAAGCATTACCCAGTTATTTCCTTTGGCCTTGCCACATGACCTGTCCAAAATGGTTTAAATGTGAGAACTGGATCTGCAGGGCACCTAGTTCAGTACTTGCTGGTGTTTGACCTCCATAGCTGTTTCCCTGGTCTTGCAGACAAGTGTATATTGCAGCTACCCAAGGGCTCCAAAGACTCTTCACGGTACAGCATCCTCAGGGTTAGAGGGAATATAAAAGCTCGTACCTCAGGGCAGTCACTGGAGGAAAGGTGCAGCATACATGCCAGCAGGGTCTCTCTTTCCCTTTCCTCTAATTACATTGTTACCCAATCAGTAAGTCTGGGTTTGGTTGCAGTTGCTGTGCCTCGCAAAGTGGTGATGGAGGGCTACTTGGATTAAAAGTATGCATATTAACGTATGTAAATTAAAACTAGTGGAAAGATAATTGCATCTCGGTAGCCTTTCCTCCCTCACCCACCATCTTTCAGCCTCTCCTTCAGGTCACAGGGTACAGATAGTAATTAGGCATCTGTTCTGCCTCAGACCATATCACCTTGCCTTTACCACTGCACACGAGCGCCTCTGTTACCTCATACGCTCCCTCTGGTTGCCTCATGTGCCCCCATTCTGTTGCATGTAGTATCCCCCATCTGAAACTTCAACTATAAACATTTTGGGCTGGAAATGTCTCTTTGTTATGCTTTTAGAGAATGCAGAGAAATGGGCAGTGGCATTTAGACTACTGCAAAGCAAACAAAAAAACAAACCCGAAGGCTGATCCATTGTTCTGCAGTATTGGAGAAGTTCCTCTGAACCCTCTGTGACTCATTCCATTCAATGTTGTTTTTATACATCGTGTTTGATAAGTCCTATGTAAGTAAAAATGAAATCTGTGGTGAAAAGAGGGCATAAATCATTCATAAGCTGGCTCTGTGTGTCATTTCAGCTCCTTCGTCTTGCTGAGACTTATTTTTTCTAACTGTGTATGCAAAAGACACCCCCTGAAGTACTTAATAGCACCACACTGATTTTTCCTATGGTGTATCTGGTCTCACAGAGGCTTATTTTACATCAAATTTACTTCATCTATGCTGAAGACAATTATATAGTAAACCAATGGATGAAATTGATTGAATTAAAAACAAGCTGACAATCTGGATACAGCTTCTTTTAAAAGTTACATGTCACAACAAAGATGATAAATGCCTACAGAAGAAACCTATGCTGCTTTTAATTTTCCTACAAAGAATGTTGATAGTGGGTTTTCTGATTTGGGGTGAGTGTTATAAGCAGATTCATCGTTACAGCTTTTGGCTGTGAAGTAGCAGTCAGAGAAAATCAAGAGAGATTGCAGAATGTATTACTGTTGAGTTTAACAATCATTTCTCATCCAGTCAGCTTTAATATCCTTCACCTATTTAAAGTGCATGTCCAGTTAAACACAAAGCATACACAAGACAAAAGCCCTGGGTGCAGAGCTGCCTTTTAAAAGGTGGTTCTTTGTCTGGTCCAAAAGAGAGTCTGATTCTTCATAGCAGAGAAGGAACTTTTGTTCCAAGCTCTACTCCAGAAATTCCTCTTCAGTGTAAGGAAACTGATCCTCACTTTGCTTTGTGATGTGATTCTGACTTTGTTTTTCCCTGCTACCTTTTCATCTATTCAGACGGTCTCTGAGGCAAGTACTTGTAGTATACTTCTCTTGCTTGTGGGGTTTTTTTTTCATTTTTTTCCTTCTATCTACTATCAAGACAGATTTCTGAAAGTAAAACAGCAGCACTCTTTGCTCTAATCAAGGCTTAATTGAGTCTACGCTGTCATTCAAGCAAATGACTGAAGGAAAGAAAGCAGAATTTGAGAGAGTAGCATTGGAGAAGCACTGTTCAGTGATTTCCAGAGGTTGCCAGCTGGGTGGCAGAAGTGCTGCTGAGCTCTTTTTCAAACAAGCTTTTCTAATTACTAATGTTTCCTGTTTCTCTAATTATCTGCTCATTGTTCTATAAAGCACTATGCTGTCTTTCAGCATTCCAACTAAGACTTCATAATATGCTACTCATTCAATATAGCAACATATAGACTGGCCATAGCACCACTAGCAACAGCTGATGTCTCCCCTTGTGGCAGCCTAGACCATATCTGCCTGTCCAGCAGAGAATATGAGCCTTCACTTATTCTCTTCTCTTCAACCAGCCAGCAGATTTTGTTCCTCCTCTTCTTTCACACTTCTCTTCTCCTAATGGAATATTACATTACAGTGGAAGTAAACTGACAGATACTTGAAATAAAGCAGTGAAAATTTTATAAAAAGAGCAAGTTCATTTTTCAGAAAAAGGCAAAAATGGAGTTCTGTTTTCTCTTGACTTAGCATGTGCCCCTGGAAAACATAGGAGTGAAGCTTTGTGAAATTGAAGAGTTTGTAGAATCTTAGAATATCCTGAACTGGAAGGGATCCACAAGGATCATGGAGTCCAACTCCTGGTTCCACATGGCACCACCCAAAATTCAAACCTTATGTCTCAGAGTGCTGTCCAGATGCTCCTTGAACTCCAGCACTCGGGGCCATGTCCACAGCCCTGGGCAGCCTGTTTTGCCCTCTGGTGCTGATCCTTTCCCTAACCCCAAGCTGCCTCTCCCCTGACACAGCCCCATGCCGTTCCCTCGGGCCCTGTCACTGTCACAGAGAGCAAAGCTCAGCTGCCCCTCCACTGCAGGCCATCATGAGACCTCCCCTCAGCTCCTCTGCTCTGAGGCTGGACACATCAAGGGGTCTCACCCAGAGGCCTCCACTCCCACCTGGAGAACCAGAGGGACATCAAGCAAGCCCAAAGGGAGCAATTTGGGGATTGCAGAGAGAAGGGGAAGCGAGGTCTGGGTGAGCAGTCATCCCCTTTAGACACAGATTTATTTGCTCCTTGTTTCAAGTGCCAACACCCGTGGCTCTGTGCAGGACCAGCAACAAGTGTGGGTCAGCAACACCTGCTCTGGCTGCTGCACCAGCCTGGCCCTGGGCACTGCGTGGAGATGTCACTGCGATGACATGAGGGCACCATGGTGACATCTGAGCATCTCCCAGCGGAACCCCTGACAGCTCTGTGGGATTTTGCTTGCCAACTGGTAGGGAGAAGAGTGGCTCCTCCCAGAGATGGCTGTGAGTGCAAAGTTGGTCAGGCTGAGACAGGAAATATTGGAAGTCAGACATCTGCAACAGGAGCCTCTTCTGTTTGGGATCCAGAGGAGCTGGCTGAGACATCGGGCAGCCTTCCTCCTGGTGCTCCTCAGGATCAAGGAGCAGCCTGGGATGCTGCCAGGGTACCAACAGAAGAAGAAAAGGACTCACAACATTTTACCAATGAGCAGGAAACCAAATGTTCACCTCATTCCTCTTCTGAGGAGGGCGCTGGCACCACCAGTACCTTTGCAGCCCTCAGCTTTCCAGAGAAACTCCGGGAACTGGTTGGAAGCCAGTGCACCTGGTGGGCACTTGGTGGGAACTGTGCTGTAATTGATGAAGAACTGATTCAGGTGGAAGCACTGGGAAGGAAAGGTCCTTTCAGAGTTTGAGGGACATAGAGCAAGAAAGGCTTCATTCCTCAGATTAATGTGCATGGATTCACCCCACTGCAACGTGACTGCCACTTTTACTCCTCCTCCCCACAATGCTCTGCCCTTCATGACACCTGCTTTTACACCTGGCCCAGCACAGCAGGAGCTTCCCTGGCACCCATGGGCACCAGAGTTCCAGCTCCTCAGGCCGCCCTGTCTTGCCTCAGCCAATGCTCTGCCATGGCCATGGTAGCACAGCCATGCTGACATCACCTGACAGGCAGCCCTGAACAGCTCCACACTGCCCAATGTGTACCGCAGCTCTTACAGGGAAGACCTGCACTACCCAGCATGCTCCTGCAACTCCTACAGGGCAGCCCTGCACTGCCTGACATGAACCTGCAGCTCTTGTAGACCAGATGAGGTGAAAGGGTGGCATCATAGCATGGGACCCACTGCAGACAGACAGAACAGCAGCACCTGGTTGCAGGCTCATAAGTTGATAGTTCATAGACACGTAGTTCTGGAAATAAGATGTTTGAATAATAAACCTCTTCAGTTGACATATCCTTCCATTCATTTATTAATTGATTCATTCATTCACTTATTTAATGGTTCTTGAAATAAAATTCTTGAATAATAAACCTATTCAGTTGTCATGTCCTTTCATTCATTCCTTCATTCATTTAATGGTGAAATCACAGATTGAATTTGTATTTTTCCTCTTAAAAGGAAGTGTAAACAACAATTCTAGCATCAATTTAATATTTTTCTGTAACAACAGAGGTCTGGATTCTTAGCCGTAGAGAGTGAAAGAGTGGATGTTGTTTACATTAGAGTCTCCTTTTCTGTAGCTCCCCTTTAGATACTGAAAGGTCACTCTCAGGTCTCCCTGGTGTCTTCTCTTCTCCAGGCTGAAAAGTCACAGCTCTCTCAGCCTGTCCTTGTACAAGAGGTGTTCCACCCCTTGGGTCATTTTTGTGGCCCTCCTTTGGATGCACTCCAACAGTCCATGTCTCTCCTGTACTGAGAATTCCACATCTGAACGCAGTATTCCAGGTGAGATCTCACCAGCATGGAGTAGAGGTTCAGGATCACCCCACTCAGCCTGCTGGCCACGCTTCTTCTGATGCAGCCCAGGATATGGTTGGCTGTCTGGGCTGCAAGGTCACATTGCTGGCTCATGTCCAGGTTCCCATCCACCAGTGTCCCCAAGTCCCTCTTGCAGGGCTGTGCTCTATTCTTTCATCTTCCAGCCTGTACTGATAGCGGGGGTTTCTATGACTCAGGTCCAAGACTCTGCACTTGGACTTGCTGAACCTCATGAGATTCACCTGGGCCCACTGCTCAAGTCTGTCTAGATCTCTCTGGATGGTATCTTGTCCCTCAAGCATGTTGACAATACCACACAGCTTAGCATCATCTGCAAACTGCTGAGGGTGCATTCCATCTCACTATAGCTATCACTGATGAAAATTTTAAAAAGCACCAGTCACAGTACTGGTCTCTGGGGACATCACTCATCACTGATCTCCATCTGAACACTGAGCCATTGACCACCACTCTTTGGAACTAGATGATCTTGAAGGTCCTTTCCAATCCAAACCACACTACAATTCTACGATTCCATAAATTTTCTGAGAATCAGCCTATGATTTTAACAGACATAACTTCCAAATCTCAATCGTTAATTTTGGCCATAATATAAAATCGTCAATTTATGGTAATTAGATAGAAAGTATCAAAACTACATTCAATAACTTCCACTTTATTTCTTTACACGGACCTAGTTCCCAACTCCAAATAGCAAAAGTTTTTGGAACCCATTGAATGATGCAATATTAACACTGCACTCAATTTAAAGCCTTAGATGTTGACAGAAAGATTTCCAGGGCTTTCATTCTGACCTTAACCAAGAAGATAAGTGCTAGTAGTTACACATGGGCAGAGAAAGGTGAATAGCATGTGGATTAAAATTCGGAGGCAGTAGTTCTAGAAGACAGCACTTTACCTTCTCACTTAGTCTCAAAGAAAAATGTCAGTCATGTTGAAATCAGTGGGAGTTTTGACACTGATGTGAATGCGACCTGGGTTATTTTCCTTATTTGCACCTTCTGCAAACCACTCTTTGGAGAGTTATAAAAATTGTCTTGGATGGAAAGCTAGAGGTTTAAAGGGAAGAAAAATACAAAGAGATGTCATTACTGTGGCAGAAATTTGCCTTCTGTAGTCTTTGAACAATTTGCTCTCCTCCTCACTCGTACTTGTTCATAACAAATATACTAGGATACAGTGGTCAACCTCAGACATCAGTCTAAGAGGTGGGATTTTAGATGTTCATTCAATACAAATGCACAGAAAATACTTGGCTTCCTTTTAAAACAGATTAATTTCCAAGCCACATGTGTTTCTTTCTTCCATTGCTGTTATATTCAACTCTACAGAATCATAGCATTACAGAATCACAGAAGGATTTGGGCTGGAAGGGCCCTCAAAGATCATCGAGTTCCAACCCCCTGCCATGGGAAGGGCTGCCACCCATCAGCTCATGTTGCCCAGAGGCCCATCCAGCTTGGTCTTGAGCACCTCCAGGGATAGAGGTGTTCTCTGGGCAACCTGATTTCCCTTGAATGTATCACATATATACATATGTACATGTGTATATATGTATGTCTCATCCATTAACCCCACTCTTATCTTGCTTAATATTTTCTTAGTCACTAATGTTCCTTTTGCAAGGTTTTCAAGACATAACATAAATACTTATTAAGGTTATAAGGAATTTGTTCTTGAAGACAACTCGGGATCCCACAGAGCTCCTTGTAATTTTGGTTAATTCTTAAATGTGCAGGAAAGAATGCTATAGTTAACCAGCTGAATCATTTTAATAAAGGCCACTTTTATTTTTGGTACTTCCCTTAAGTGCTAATACTTACACTTTAATGAGACAATAATTCAGTTTCAAGTGGTTAAACTATGAAGTCAGAGCCTTATAGCATATCCCAAAGTGGGAAATTGAGCCTGTTGTTCTATTGTTGGAAAGAGTTGTTAGGCAGTGAGTTTTAAAAAACAGAAGTAAAGAAATCACACATTCTAGCTTCCCAGTGTTCTGAAATGAACTGCATCACAGTTACAAAACCAAGAAATGTGATGGTGGTTGCATTCTTAATCTTCCTGGAAGTGCAATGCTGTAAGACCTTGAAGAAGTTGGTCACGTCCCCCAGTCCAGAAGATGTGTAGTACAGTAATAACAAAGACATCAAAAATTGCTGTCTACCACAGCTCACTCAAAGGCTGGTATGGTGTGGAAAGGAACATTCTCTTTTTGAGTTTTCAGAGAAGATAGGGAAGCAGCTAGTCTCTGGTTGCTGGCTGAGCCCCATAGGAAAGCAAGCTGCCACCAGACGTGCTTGTGTAGCACCTTGGGCCACAGTGTTCCAGAAGCTAACAGAAGTGCCTGAGCTCAGATGACATGAACAGTTACCATGCCAAGGATGTCCAGAGTGTCTGAAGGACATTTCTGTGTCTGACAGGTGGTACATGCATAGCTTAGTTAAACTAGACTGCTGCCTCCACAGAGGTAAAGAATCTGGACTAAGACACTGTCGACAGTCCAAGCCGATTCTCACCTACAGAAGACTCTAGCCAGTATGGAGGGAGTATTCCCACCTGCTTGGTCCTCTGAAATTCATGCTGCTTTGCAGTATGAAATTTCCAATAAGAAAACATGGAGAGGTAGGAAGTGGTCAGCTCAGGTCCTTTCACCTATCCACAAACACAGACAAGACAGGCATTTTCTCTATTACAGTCAGGTAAATAGGAGTTGACACGTTGTCTCACTCTCACTGCAAATGCTTACCCTTTAGCCTCCCATCAGAGAGAAGATATTATTTCTTTACACTTTCCTTGGAAATAGAAAGTACTTGACAAAGGTAAACATATTTTAGTAGAGAAAATATTTCACTGTGTTATAACTCTCCCTAATTATAGCTGTGTATCTGCTAGACAAGAAGCAATGCAGGACAGCTGGTGTTGGTCCTGTCAGTAGAAACTAATCTAATTTCCTGTCTGGTATATCTACACAAGGCACCTTCACTGGTCTTGTTGCCTGTAAAAATGCTACTCCTATGCCTTAATATGGGATATTATACACTTTACTCTAATTGGGATGTTCTAAAGGACATATAAAACCACCTACTCTGAGGTTTCAAGGGCAATTTCTAGAGTGCAGATTTTTCTGTGCATTCTGCAGCTAAAATAATTATTTCTGTATTTTTCCCCCATATTGTAGGGCTCTTTGCTAGATGAATATTGCATCTCCCCTCAAGGTGGATTTATTTCATCAGTACTGCCTGTATATCACTTGCAAAGCACTTAGGTATCCTTCAGGGTAAAATGTACTACATTCTGTTTTATTTCATATTGCGTCCTTGCCTAGATCCTTGAAAGTTTTTTATTACTTGGCATATGTTGTTTGGAGCTCTTTTTTCATAATCAGTTTAAATGCAATGTGTCCCTTGTCCAAGTTAATTACATGGTTGGGTTAATGACTCATTGCTTCAGGCACTTGAGTAGGGAATTTAGCCAGTCATTAACACGTTGGCTATTTTATTGCCTCCAAGCAGAAGTTTCCCTCCAAAATCTAGATTTCAAAGTGATTGCCTTCATCAGAATTGAGTGGAAGTGTGGAAGTGGAAGACCCTTTCAAAGACCATTTCCTACACAAATCTACCACTGAAATCAGAAGCTATTGGTTTAGAAGTTTAATGAACGGGATATCTAGGGGTTAAGAGAATAGTATCAGATTGATATCAACTCAAAATGATTTTTTCAATTTCCTTTCAAATTTCAGGTCAAATTCATTCTAGAGAGCTTAGCTTCTTTGAGATGGCAGCTACTGGCCATGGAGCGGGAAATGAGCCCACTGGAACAATTGTAAGATTTCTGAGGATGCTTAAAGCTATGTCAGAACATATTTTGGGGTGAAAAAAACATGAAATTTCAAAATCATAAAATCACTAGTTAGCCTGAACTAGAAATACCTAGAAATACCTAGAAATACAAACATACAAAAAAAAACCAACAACAAAAACAACCAGTTTTGAAAACCGTAGTTCTGTCTGTCTTTGGGAAACAGGCATTACATTTGTTTTAGGAGACAGATGCCTATCCATCACTGCAATTCTCTGTAGAAGTGAACAAGAAATCCCCTTCAGCACCTCTGAAACTCCCCATCTGTTTTGAAAAATAGATGTCATCGACTACTGGAGGCATTTCGTCCTTTGAGAACAAGAAGCACAGGGAGAAAGGAAATGGAAGGCTCATGGGCAAGATTTGTTACGGTGCTAATTATAAGCTTCTCTTTTGAGCTGGTTAGCACTTATTTCGATTAGCTGATGATCAAGACCACTTTCTGTCAGAATTTTGGCAGTTCTGGCGAAATGAAATACTTCTTTCACGCAGCTCTGCTCCCCTCCTTAGGTAAGACAGTTATGTGCAAGCTCAAATGCATCTCTGTTTGTATACAGCGTCCCAAAGGCAATGTTTGTTTTCTTTGTTTCAGTAGACAGAGGAATTGGATTTCTCATGTTTAATTCATGAAAGTATATCTTGTGAATGTGGCCTCCAATGCGTACTAGAGGCAAAAATATCACTAACAGTAGCGCCTGAAAGAATCCTTACTTCTGTAACAAATGGACACACAAATTAAATTACTGGTAATGAATGCCCACTCCATAATTGTAATCCAGTTTGGAATGTTGCTGAAGCAATTATCTTAGTTCAGAATTGCAAATCAGGAGCTCCTTCTAATCAGGAAAGTAGGACATCTCATCTTAAACAAAGAGAGCAGTGCAGGTCTGTAACATGTCTGACAAATTACTGCCGGGTTGGCAGAATGTGTCAAATTACCCTCTCCTGACACCCAGCTTTAAAATGAACCTTTAGCTAAGCACTCCATTTCTTTCTTTGTTCCCAGCAGCTGTATTTGGTTGCAGAGTTGATAATTAGCAGAAATATTTTGCTTTATTTTCTTGTTTTTGACCTTGTCATTCTACCTAAATTCAACCCTTGTATTTATCTGTCAAAATGATTAAAGGCAATAGGAGGTGCTTATTCAGCTGATGATATCATATTTGTTAAAAATGAATCATATCAACACAAGTATTTGGATGCTAGGGCAGGATGGTGGCTGAACAGATCCAAGCAGGTGCACTGTAGCACCATGTCACTTCTTCTTTCGCAGAGTAAACGCATGTCGAGAGTCACAGCGCTACAGTCTGGGTCTGGAAATCAGTCTCGGCTATGGATTAATGTCATTAATACAAGACACTTCTTCTTCTTCTAATATTTGGTTCAGTTTGACATCACCACTGTGCCAAGAGCAATGAGCCGCAGATCAGAAATGGTTTCAACTTCTTCAGTTCTCAGCAAGGGGATAAATTCTCATCCTCTGACTTTTCAGTGAGAGTTTGGCTCTGACCCTCATTACTGTCTCAGCAGTCTTTGGGTCAGCGTGTGATTTTTCTCATCACGGTTGGCTGCTTCTCTCTAGCAGGTTACCATTTTGTAGCACTACAGACTGTGTCCCAGAACCGCAGTCACTCCAGTTCTGCTTCTTTCTGCTAAGGTGTTGGGTTAGTTAAGGTGGACCACACAGGTACGCATATTCCCATCTGTGGACTTGATCCCAAAGGCAGCGACTTGTGGCAGAGGACACAGGCAGATGGGTGGGAGATCATCTGTCTGAGATCTAGCTTCCAAGTGTCATGTGTACAAATGAAAGTCTTTCCTAAATCATTTTTGCTAAATGAGTTCATCTCTCCATGTTGCTTTGATATGACTGAAAGCTTGATTCAAGGTCTTATACTGACAAATTACTACCTCATAACAAATATAATATATTTTTATGATGTCAACACACTGGAAAGGAGAGTGGTTCTTAAAATAAGCTGAGTTTCAAACAGTCGATGACATTCTACTTTTCGGCTAAGCTTAAGCAATCTGATTTGACTGCAGGTATATATATTTCATTGCATCGTTCACTGTCTTTGTGCACACGGAAGAGTTTGCACAGAAAACAGCGCCTTCTATTTTGCAGAAACCAGGGTGGTTTTTGGAGGTCACTATGGAAGACAAAACTGTTTTTTATTCTCGTTGTTCTGTTAACAAATCCCCAGCCACAAGTTTCAGCCAACATTTTCATGGAAAATTAAACCTTGCTACAAGCTAGGAGCTGATCATTCTATGTTGTACACTTGCAGAATTCAAGAAAACACTCCTGAGCTGAGGAAATGTGAGAAGTTCAGAACAGGAACGCCTTCTCCATTGTAAAAACAGTGCTATTAACAAATAGTATAACAAGAAAAAGTGAACTATGCACTTATCAATTCCTGTGAGGCTTAATAGATGTCCTTCTAATTTCCCAGTGCTTTCCAAATATTTCACCTTTTGATAACAGAACTCAAAGACTTGAAATTCCCAGCAGAAATAAGTTTTAAATAGGTCTTTGACTAAGAATTTGTAACCAAAATTCAACAAGTGCTGAGTTAGCTGCACAGTATACAGGCAAAAGATAGCAATTCCTTACCTATTTTCCTAGTGAGGTTTAATATTAATGATATGGCACTGCATCTGAATTACCAACCACACAAAAATATCCTGACAGGCTCGAGCAGGTCCAAGGGGCAACCACAAGGGAAATAACTTTTCCTGTCTTTCTCCAGGCAACAGAGCAGATGCAGATCTACTCTTCCATGAAGCTTTGTTCAGCTACAGAGTTACATCAGAACTGACTAATATTAAACCTCCTGTTTTCTTCATTAGGCAAGAGTTATGTCAGACAAAACAACAACAGCAACAACAACAAACCCTGAGGAAAATAAGCAAAAAGTTCAAGAACTAATAAAAGAACCTTCTTTCAAATATTCATGGATGGTTTATGCCAGACATTAAATCAATCACTTACATGAATCACAACTTTTAAGAACTGTGATTTCCTTTAAGGAAAGGAGTAGTTCTTTTTATTATGGTTATGTGATTTTTTGCAAATACATATGCATATGTATCTATATTAGCTTATTATGACAGCATTAGGGTTTAATTGAAAATGCAGGGTTTTTTTTTGTTTGTTTGTTTGTTTTATCATTTTAAAATCCCTCGAGTCAGTGGATTATGGAAGAATCCCAAATTATAAGTCCTTCCTAACTTAGAACACCATTTCAGCATTTACGACTTCAGAGCAGAGTTCATAAGGACATTGAGATGCGGAAGATATATAAAAAACTGACCGATTTCCTTTCAAAATACAATTTTAAGCCAATTCAGTTAATTTTGTGTCAGTGGCAAATGATTCTTCAAGTTCCAGCACAGGTAAATATGTGTCTAGTCCCATTCTTTGATCCTCAGACTTCAAAAGCGACCATATTTAACACCATCACTTTAATTCAGTTTAATGTCAGAACTGTCAAAGTGAGGCATTCAATACCATTCTGTTCTTCATCTCTTTGATACTGAATACCCCAAAGAGAGAAGCTGAGGTTCAGTCACCCAAGAACTATGACATCCCAGACAAAACGCCTTCAATACCTCCTTGAGGTGAAAAGCTAGTGATGAACTACTTATTTTTTTACTCCATCCTGATGTGTATTCAACTACATTACCTGTACAAACTTGTATAAATGACAGATGTTTTGCAGTGACATGGCCACGTACAGCTGTAGTGCTCAGAGGCTTAACATGATGAAATCAAGGCTGTCAATTCTCTCCCAATCCTCCACCCCTCCCTTGTGCCAGCACTCATGTCAGCATTATCACAGGGTGAGCCATTTCAAGACAGTTGATCTAGCTGAAGATTGATATTCTTTTTTGCTGGATTAACCTTAGCATTAGCTTCCTGCTCAGTGCCCTTCCTGAACAAGCTCACCATGGGGCCATGCAAAAGGTTTTGATGTTACCTTCCCATGAAACTGATTTATCTGTATTATCACATCACCGCTTTAACTTGACTTCTTCTTTTGTTGGTCTTTATAAATATTTGCAACTGCTGTCTATAGTACGTCATAAATAAATGCATTTGTTTGCATTCCTCCTACTCCGTTTGAATTAATATACTTTTTTAGGCAACTTTCATCTCAGGAAACAGAGCAAAAGGTCACTGTATGAATTTTTATACCTTCACATCACATTCTCCAGAGTATCTAAAACACAGCAGAGTGTGCCCTGTTGTAACTGCAGGGGCCTAATGGAAATCTGATGTCTTCGATGCCAGGAAAGTCAGAATCATTTTTATTGACTGGTGGTAAATACCTGGCGTGAAACACAGACACAGGGTGCATGCTTATAGAATGGCCTGGGTCGAAAAGGACCACAATGATCATCAAGTTTCAACCCCTCTGCTGTGTGCAGGATCACCACCCAGCAGACCAAGCTGCCCAGAGCCACATCCAGCCTGGCCTTGAATGCCTCCAGGAATGGGGCATCCACAACCTCCTTGGGCAACCTGTTCCAGTGCATCACCACCCTCTGGGTGAAAAACTTCCTCCTAATATCTAACCTAAACCTCCCATCTCAGTTTAAAATCATTCTTATGTGCTGAGGCTCTGGGAAATAGGTCACGCAAACAGATATTTTAGGATTCCTCATTTTTCTAGAGAGCATGAGGTGACACATCATCTCCGATCATGGGAAAAGAAAATTTTGAGGAAGGGCTGAAAGGTAAAGATATTCTGTAAGGGAAATTGGATAATGAGAAAGAAATACAGGGGAGATGTCAGGGGGAAATGCCAGCAGCGCAACTCCAGAAATTAAAGTGCACAGAATGCCACAGGTTTTCTGACTCTTCAGATGAGAATCAACTAGTAGAGGGCTCATGCTATCTGGAGCTACTTAGTACAGAGAAATAGAACATAGCATTTCTCTAAAAATTACTTTGTCATGCTATCATGCGTTCTCTCTACTTAGGTTATACAATGCTCTTTTTAGTGAGACTGCTTTTGGTCATGACATGCACTGCTAGTCCGAGCTCTCAAATGAAACAAAAGGAATAATGGGGCTTGCTGAGCACAGACCTTGTTGGCACTCCACACACTACAACCTAATCTCCTACTGCTGTGTGGGAAAGTTGATTTTCCTTTCCCCAGCAGTGCTGCTATCAGGCCTTCCTTAACGTGTTGGGACAGAGAAGACTCAGAGAAATAGTTAACTCCCAACTATGTCAGTGGGGCTTCTAGCACAGGTGGAGCACAATAGCTATTTAAAGATTAGAAAGTTCATACTTTAAGGAAGAAAATTGCCCAAGGAAAAGCTTGTCCTGCACACAGTTCTTTCTGCAATATACAATATAGTCTTTACAATAATGGCACTATTTATGTCATCCTATCCCAATCACCTTCCTAGCTGAATGATGAATATGGAGCTGTGGCCTAGATTATACTTTTTAGATTAGCATATATATTATATATTAGATTATAGCTCTCCTAATAGTCCAAGTTCTTCTTTCTTGCCAAGATCCTAGAGTCATGGAGATGAGTTTGGATAGATTTTAAAACAGGAAAATAATTTTAAGAACTATTTTATACACTAAAGATCTACTATTTGGATTTCCTAGAATACAAGTAGCAAGGTTACCTAGATCGGGGCATGGTCAATTTGGGGGGGGGGGGGGGGAAGTGTATTTAAAATCATAATCAAGTTTGCTGATCTTTTCTTAACAGAAATTTCTGTCAGTCTTTGATGCCCAGTGCCAGAGAGGTGACAACAAACCTAGCTAGCAATTTCTCTCGCTGGCAGCCGCCCCAGTCATAAATGTTGGTGACAATTTTTGGATATTCATGCAGCAGGGTCAAATACATCCTTTTAGAAATCATGAAGCTTTCCAGGAAAAAAATTCCAGACTAAGCAATGCTGTCTGATCAGATTTTCATCTTTTTTTCTTATATAATATGCTAGAAACATTCCATGTTATAGAAAGCAGACAAAAGAAAGGAATTCTTTTTTTCCATAAAGCATCCATTCTCAGCTCAAAAAAGTTTTCTTCCAAGGGCCATACATTGGTCTAGTATGTTCTCAGCTCTGTATCTGCCATAGAGCTACACCGATGCATGTTCCTTGCACCCCCTGGGTGCCCAATGTGGATGGAGCCTTCCTCTCTCTGTGTACGAGGGTCATACACCTACTACCACCAGTTTTGGGGTGGGGGTAAGAAATCCTATGCAGATACAATTACACATGCAAAGCCAGTGTTGAAATCAAGCTTCAGTGCATAACACAGACAAAGCAGTTGCGTCTGTCTTCCTGGATCATTCTGACTCCTACTAAAAACTCATGTTGCTCTTTTTTTACAGACTTTGGCATTTAACTCCCTAAAGACATTCATTTCCAGCATGTTTTTCCCTGTCTCTGCTGATAATTGTCCACAGCCACCGGCAGAGGCTGTCCAGTATTAATCTTCTCTGCTGTAAGTATATCTGAATTTTCCTTTGGAATTCTGTAGTGAAATATATGCAAAACTTATACTTTTGAAGCACAGAAAGGGATATTACTGTGTACTTATCATTAAAATGTTGAAAAGTTTCCCTGCTCCAAGAACTAAAAACTGCTGATTTACATATTAATAGACCTTTTACATTCAGGGAGATAACAAATCATTGGCCAGATACAGAGAATTAATTACAGCAATACAAAGGATCCCATGAAATACACAAAGCAAGCCCTATATATTCTGAAAGAATATTATTGTGTGAAGTTTCAGTATATGCTGTAGTACTACAGGAAGAATGATTTTTGTTTTTATGTCTGTTGCAGGATTCTACCAAAAGAGAGACGAGACAGAGATTAGTGTGTGCTGTCCATTTGAAACACTGCACTAAAGCAGATAAAGCAGATAAAATGGATAAAAAGAAGGTTACAAAAGCCACAAAGCTGGGTTCTTTATCCATCTCAAAAGTTGGAAATCTGTAAAAGAGCTCACTACTGGCAAAAAAAAAAAAAAAAAAAAAAAAAAGACCAATTCAATTCAAGGATAATCAAAGCACTCCAAAAGGTAAATAACTTATTGAGTCTATTGCGGCTGCAGAACAAATAGGGGAGATACCTGCCTTCCAGCTACTGCTTGCCAGCAGCATAGATAAGGCATTGTCAGAGACAGAGCGCTGCTGGAAGGACACAAAGCAGAAGGGATCATTTAAACTGCAACAAGTCATCAGGAGCAGAGATTTCCTCTAAGTGCTCTGCAGCAAATCAAGAAGGAAAGAGCAGGAATATTTACAGAAATACTCAATCTGTTACTGAAAAGAGCTACTAGTCCCGAATGCTGGGAATTAGTCAGTGCTCCTTCACGCAGCATATTACCAGCCAGGTAGCATTTCTGCATGATCAGTTAGATTTGATGACTAGATAACTACAGTGAGAGACATGAAACATCTATTTATCTCTTCATCTATATTCTTCAGTCCTTGCTTCATCTCTGTGTTATTTAACAAGAACATCCTCTGCTAGACAAACCTGTGTGACTGTGAAAGTACACCCACACTTCCCAGTTTATTAGAATTCTTTGAGCTAATGCAGTCATAAAAGAAGGGCAACCTTTTGTGATTTATTTGTGCCTTAAAGAAGCACTTGATAAAATCACTAACAGGAAGCTACCAGTGGGCAGAGTTAGTTACAGCATGCACTCACATGTACCCACACAGAGCTCCTTTGGGAACTGGCAGCTGGTCAACGTGTAAAATGTAAAATGTTGATAACGACTTTCCAACTCAGACCAAACCTATAGAGTCCAGTGACAAATATCACACCCTTCTGCAGCACCCACAAATACTATTGCAATGAAATAGTTTTACTGACTTATTCATAGGCTACTGCATCACCAGTGTGCATATGTATGTAAATCCCAGACATAAACACATGGATTTTAAATAATTTCTCTTTTGGCTAGCCATTTTGCTGCTACACAATTTTTTCTGGTCCGTCAGCTTTCCAGCTACCAACAGAACCTTTGATAGATCCTATTAGCTATCTCCTGATAGGAAAAAGCTTGTTTCTTCCTACACTTTTGGTTTTGATGCTATTTCTTCTTCCTTGTTGTCCATTATGAGCATAGCCAAGTGGTCCGGTCTTATAGCTGAGGACTAGGTATTTCTTAGCCTCATCCTCTGCATAGTACATAATGTTGAGGGTGCACTGAGCTAATGGAGCTGAAGGTGTGTGTAAGGAAAGGAATCTAGGCCTGGAAGTGCTAACGCTGCTATGCTTCCTGGCTGGTGAAGCTTAGGATCTCACTGGGGCGTCAGTTGAGTCAGGCACGCAAGAAGTTAGCAAAGGCAAGCATGTGCTTGCATGCATTGCACAACCAGGGCCTTAAATTTCCTCCATCTGTAAAATCAGAATCACACACCTTCCCTGCTACATGGGAAATGCAGAAATTCCCTTACATAGTACCTAACAGTGATTTGAAGACGCGAAGAAATGAGTAAGCATTTATTTCTAGCAGTCTCACCTTGCCCTTCTTACATGGCCTAGACAGCCATGTTTCCTAGGACGGCCTCCTCTCATTTAGGTTCTTGTAGCGTTCACGAAGTCTGGCTGTTATTTGCAAGAAAGCACCATGTACGTGTTGACATTTCAAGAGCAAGTACTGTAATTCTTATTATGGTGTTCCAAATGCCACCAGCGTTGTTTTCCTGCACTCTCTAAACCTTACAGCTTCCCTCCGCTCAGTCATTATCCTTTTAAAATACATTTTGCCTTTCTCTGTCCTCATCCACTCATAACTGCTCCTTCTATCTGTGTCATATATCCTGCCCTTCAAGCCCTGTTTTTATTTTAATGCATGTATTTCAGTAAAGTCCAAAGTTTTGTTAAGAGATGCTTTGCAGAAATAAATTTTTCAGTGCAACTAATCTGATGACCCAGTTTGTCACAAAAGAAGAGCGTAGTGTAATCTAAGAATACATGATTTTCCTGAATAAATTGCAGTGTGGAGAATTTGGGGAATTCAAGATTTATGGCTTGACAGCAGAGAGACAAGATATATTAAACATTAATGCTTACAGTAAACATAAAAATAAATATTCAGATGTGTAAATAAAACATGAATGTGCATTTTTCAGCTAAAAAGAGGCAATAAATTCACTTTTTTTTTAACAGAAATTCCAGTATATTTTAAGTTGAATTTTGTTTTCAGTTGTTATTAAGATTGGCTAATTTAGACTTTCATGTACATCCTGTGGCTAGAAGCTGAGTTATTGCCACTGCTAACCATGCTGTTGAAAAAGAAAATGCCAATCTGAATTCACTGAACTACATGCACAGTTCCTGTTCTTGCAATTAGCTTGAAAAATCAAATAACTCTGTTGTAGTAAAATTTAATGATTGTCTGTCATAAAATGTAAGATCTATCCATAGCCTGAATGTTACATGGAATGTTATGAATATTTGCAAGAGGCAGCATTTCCTACCCTTTTCCCAGGTCATCGTGCCTTCCCCCACTCAATTACACATCAATTAATCATTTTCCACAGAACTGGAAGAAAAAACATTACTGAGTAGTACAAAGAGAGTATTTCAGATGTTCTAGAATCATATTACTGAACAGTTTTTATCTCAATTGAAGTCTTATTTATTAATCCAGTATAAAAATTGATATTTCTATTTTAAATAAGTGGTACGATATTGCTTCTGTATTTTAAAAAGCTCTGTTTGTTATAATCCCTTCTGTGATGGTACTATTATGTCACCAAGTTCTAGATAAATCCTAACTTTATGAAAGCCCTAAAGCCAGCTCCCCCGTTAACTCAGTAACTTTGGCCCAGGCAGCAGATGGCTGGTGGTGGGAACAGCTGTGCCCAGCATGCATTCATGTTCTCCTACCAATGGAGAACATCTGGCAGCTTGCACTGCCCATGGTACCCTTTAGCACAAGTTGCTATAAGGGAAATAGCACAGCAATCTGGATGCAATCTGGATTCATAAACTCCTCTACTGACAGGACAACATACACCAAAAAATCCCAAAATGTATCTTATAGGGAGGGTGGATTTGCAGCTATTAATTAGGAAAGTAAATACACAGTGAGTAAAGTGTACTTGATTATGTTCTCATCATTGGAAAATCTTAATATTTAGCAACATTCACTCCAACAATGACATAACAGATTGCATCATCTGGAAACACTTACTAAATAATGGTAAAACAACTCAGTGTACATAGCCATCATGTCTCTACTGTGTGTGCACACATGTAAGCAGGAGAAGTTGGTTCCTGAAATGCCAAAGGAGTAAGAACACACAAATCCAGATTGTGACAAGTGGTATTCTGGGAGTTATCCATCTCTATATGAAACTCTAAGCAATAGAGTAAACATCTCCAGTAATGCTGAGAAAAGATCCAAAATAAATATAAATGACATTGATATGTCTGATGCTTTAAGGTTCTGTTGGATATACCACAAACCATTCCATTGACTCAAATGAACTTTACACTCACTCCTAACCTATAAGTGTACAAAACCAACTTGAATGTTTATCTCCAACATCTTGTATCCCAACACCATTTGTTTTAGTAAGGCTTATCATCTCTGATTTCAAAACTTCACTCTGAAAGGTTTTAAAGATATTTTGGCTCACCGTGTGAAATGATATTGGGCTGAAATGATATACCATAAGTCCAGCTGAGTCCTGGATTTACAACCAGTACATTACACAGGAAGGCTCTTGGAGGACAATTCGTCACTCGCAATGCTCAAAGAAAGATTAGCAGGTAATTAGCTCCTGGCAGTAGCGTGTTTCCCGACTGTGGGATGTCAAACAGATTTTTGGGTGGCATGCAAACCAGGTGATGGGTGCGGTGAGCCCAACTGCCAGGAAGAGGAAGTTGCTGTTACTCTTGGCCAGAGATAGATGCGTGTTTTTTGTTGCCTGTGTTAACTAATACTTCATCACCTTGTACACAACCCTCAGTAAATTGAGTATCTTAATCCACAAAGCCCATTTCTTGATAATTACTTATACACTCATTGCAAGCATTTTCCTGCTTGACGAGAAACAAACAAAAGCAGATTTGGAAAATGGGGGTATACACTGGTGGAAAGAAGTTTCATCCTAATGCAGCAGCATGGACACATGAAAACCTGCAGGAGATCTTCAAGCCCCAACATGGAGTCACTGCATTAGACATTATGAACAGGCCCACAACCTCTTCTACTCAGCCACGGCTGAGCTGCTGACGCCCAGGGCCAGCTCCAACATGATGCTGACACATGACCTGCCTGCAGTCTTGGCCCTCCGTAACAGCAGGAACTTAGCACCAATGCTGGATTTCCTCATATCTCTCTTTGCATGGCTGCAGCAGCCATCAGGTTGATGTAGTAAGTGCTTGCAGCAGGCTTATTGGACGTGCCAATAGATAACATGTTGGGCCTTGAAAGACCAGTACTCAGTCTAACCTGTGAAACCTGGCCTCATATAAAATATGTAGTTAACAACACACTTTTTTTCAACACGTGGAGTTTCTGTTGCCAATTTTTGCTAAATTCAGGATGAACGTGACAGTATGTGAGGCAATGTTTGTTGGGGTCTAGAGATTATTTTCTATTTCCCAGCACCATCTGGCATTACAGTGGAAACTCTGAATGAATAAACATCGCTTATCATTCTGTCAATCACTCATCCATCAGAAAGAAGCCGAAACACTAATGTACTCATCATCTTTGTCATTTGGCAATCAGGGACTACTTCACGGTAATTGAGACAAAAACCACAGATTAAGGTCTGTAGAAGAAATGGACAACAGAGATTTAGCACTGTAATGCATTATTCAGTTTGACTGATGCAGGGAACAGAGCTTGATGAGTTTGTAGTTTCTATTTTTAAGTATGTTTTTTGCACACAGGTGCTGGAATTGGCAGTTAAATTACGTACATTTCTTCTTGTTATTTAGAAGTGAGATTCTATGGTTTAAATAAAGTAAAAAAGAATACTGATGAGACCTGCATGATAAATTCATTTCTAGTAATGGATACCCAGGTAGTATTTGTTTTTTACTGGGACAGCAGTTGTAGGACAAACAATGTTCAATTCAACATCTTAAGGCAATTCTGTCAGTTCCCTCCTCAGAGCACAGAGCTGCCTCCAGATTCTCTGGCACCGCTTCCTCTGGCACAGCAGCAATCACTGCAGCTCGAGCAGTGAGTTCTCCTGGATAACAGACAGACCCAGAATCCTTGACTAAAATGACACCTCTTCTTAAACCCCATCTCACCAGCAAGATCTTTTCTGGTTTGTAGGGTGCTTATGAAGGAGGTATTTTGAAGAGGAGTGACTGCAGCAGCACACACATACCACTGGCCCCCCTACTTGAGCTTGGTGCTATCAGTGAAAGCACAGTAAAATTTACTTTTCCATAACGCCTCAAGATTTCACACTATTCAGGTGATGATATTTTCAAGTGAGAAGATTTTTAGGAGGAACGGGCAAATGGCTGGATAAAAGAATAAAAAGCCCAATGGAAACAACAGCTCACTCTTTTTCAAAGGAGTAGAATGGATAAGATCTTAAGGCAGCCTTTTGTATTCTGTTTTTCTTCTGGTACAAACGGCTGAGCTTCATGAAGTATTTTCCCTTCTGCTGTTTAAAAAATGATGCCGTTGGTTGTACTGTCACTGAGGACACAACTCTGTTCTTCCATTCTGATACCTGGAACTGAGCAGCCTCTCTGGTGCTTACTCTGCAGGCACACATGGCTTGCTAGCACTGCTGTCACAACCCCTTCCCTAGCCAGCTCCGCTCCTTGATGTTGCAGAAAATGAAATCTTCGTGCTTTGAAATATTCTTGGTTTGTCCTCTTTGACAGCAGGAACATTTTCTGCAAGGGGCAACCGAACACAATAAGCGCTGCCACAGATCTTTTTGGCTGAACACGTCCTATTTATCAGAGTATTTCTTGTTTTCTTTTGCTTTTTGTAGTCATAAAATGTCACTTCGGTCTTAGTTGGACTCTGAAACTCAAATTACAGTGGCAAAGTGTGTAAGACATAGAACATTTCTGTAACAGAGAGAAAGGAGAGCAATTGTTTACTTGGTGGGTCAGCTCTGTCCCGGTTTTTAAAGATCATATAGGAATCCTCTGAAAAGACCTTTGTCCTTTTTTCAAAAGGACAATTTTAGTCAATCGGAGGGATGCAATCAAGATTCAATTTCCGACTTTGTGAGTATTGTTAATATTCAGAGCAGTTCGCAACATATTTAACATAAATTTGTGTAGCGATGGTGTTCCTCCCACAGGTTTGTCTCTGCATATCAGGACAGATGACTGCACGCATTCATTTGTCTCAAACCCCGTTCGATTCATCTTTCTGTTATAATGAAATGTTTTGCTAAGCCATCATTTTTGCTATAAATATGTTCCTTTGGCTGCATCTTAGTCATGGATTATTTGCTGCACAACCTTTTCTTTTCATCTCAGAGATGAACGTACATTTTGGGACCAGCTTTTGAAATATTGACTTGCTTCAGGAAACTTCTTATAAGCAAGACTTGGAAGCCAGCAGTAAATCAGTTTTGTGTATTTTATTTCCCAAGGAATCAGACTCACTTTGTTTATTATCTATCAAACCTAAAGCGTAACGTAAAAAACAAGACTGAATCAGAAGAGGACATTATAAAAATACTGAATCTGTCTTTCTCTTCCAATGGAGAAATACGTTCATTCACTTTAATACAAAAAAATATATATATTACTATGGTACAAAGATAAAAAAAAAAAGAAAACTGAAGGGTTCACATGCATTTGTTTCAGATACATAGTAAAATCTCAGCTATTCATTTATATTTCCAAAGCAATTTTGCCTTGAGATCTCAAAATATTAAAATATATGATAGCATCAGGATATTAAAGTAGATATTTAAGCAAAATTTCTAATTAGCTCTTATTAACAAATACATCAGGCTTGAAGTTTCTGACAGTTGTGCCTAAAGGAATGTGAACATAGTGCTACTGAAGCAAGTTTACTGCCTCCACTCCTTAATGAAAGTAGAGCTCCAGCACATAAACACCTGACACAGTATTTTAGTAATCCCCGATCTATCCATAGAAAATGGTGCTCACATGCTAGGCCTGGAAAGTCTTTTTTTCATTCTCATACCTCCAAACTGCACCTTCCAACTACTTCTGAGCATCGGAGGTTTTGAACAGGGGAAAAGGAAGAATTAAAAATGGTGACTCCCTTAATAGATGTAAATGCACCCATAGAGTTCACTCAGCCTCATGTGTACCTCACGCACAGAGGTAAAATATTCAGTAATCATCTTAACCATCATCCCCTAAAAGGGAATTTCTATTCTGTTCAGAGACAGAAGATTAAACACAAGTTGAATCTCTTGCGGATTCACATCTCCTGACAATTCACTCTTGCACCAAATTCTAGTGCCACAGGCTCTTAAACATATGTGGGTGAGTGTAAGGTGCTAAATCACATCACTGGAAATTGCAGTTTGTGTCAATAAAGCCCCACACATCCAAACAGTGGCCCAGTCTGGCCGTACAGTTGAAATCAGGATCAGATTCCAAATTTCCACACAAGCACATTGTTGTCTGTTTGAGCTCATCTTCAGACAAACTGGTAAAAGAGGAGGATGGAGTAATATGCAACTATCAGATGCTAATGTGAGATGTAAAAAGTGTAGGTTTTCTTTTAAAATCAGTCCAAAATACTCAAATGAAGCAGTTTTATCTTTAAGCTCTTTGAAAATGAAGTTACTGCTGTAAATGACACACCCAGTTCAAATTTGATTTCCAGATCAACCTTCTGATAGTAAAGCATTCAGGATCCCTTAATTAATGTTATAGAAAGCTGCACTTAATTACTTCTTAAGCACTCATATCTACATAAAGTTGCATTACACTGCATACATCATTATTTAAATCCATTACCTACACATAAATACGCATCAAATTTGCATTGCAAATGTCTTCATCCTCTGCTGGGTTAATCACAAATGTCATATATAAATCAATCCAAAAACTTCAGTTCTGGCTTACTAATCAAATATTTATTAAAATAAATATGTATTATAAGATATGCATACAATAAAATAATAGATGAAGGTCTTCCGGGTAGTATAAATTATAATCAAATTCAAGAAAACAATTCCATTGAAATAACTTCGCTGGCCCAGTGAGGGCTGTTGTTAAAGATACTGTGCATACGGTGGCATCAGCCATCAGACAACATAAGAAATATATTTTAGTACGAGAAAATCTATGCAGAAATGTCACCTTAAAGACTCATCTGGAATTAACAAGTGCTAATTTGACTTCTCAAGAGATGAGCAGAGCACTTTAAACCTCTTTCCTAGTAATAAGAAATTCCCACTAAAAGATCTGAGCTGGTTGTCTTAAGTGCAAATGAGCATTAGCTAACATATGTAACACATATCCACATTTGGCCACATGATTTCATTTAGGTTCATCTGAAGTCAAGTTTATAAAAGGCTTTTTTAATTAAATGTAGCTTTCCACGTTCTTCAAATTGAACCATCAAATGAATATATAGAGGCATTGCTCTGTACAACTTCCAAAGTTAAACTCAGTTTTCAGATACCAGTAGAAGACATAGGAAAGGATCAAACCGTGTCATGAAATATCAATGAAATGGTGCCATCCATTACTACTATGTGAAGACGAAGAAAAATGTTTTTAAATGGAACTCCTCTGGTCACTTCTCAGTATTGTGACATGCCCACTTTTAAAAGCAGGTTCCAAGTTTTCATCTGTGAAAAAGCACAACTGAAAATACTGTTGGATTCTGCACAGTGGACAGATAGGAATCAGGTTGCTCATTTCACATTTTAAGGTAAGTCTTGTAAACATAAAGCAGTCAGAAAAACATCAGGACTTGGTTTTTGCAGGCATGATAGAAGATGTAGGCAGGATTTCTTGATCTTCCAGCAAGCAAGTGGGGATTGCACACTGACGTTTGCCTGGCTTCTTTAATTACACTTGACATAATCACAGAGCTTTAAAGTGCACGAAGACAGATAGTCTGTCCTGCAATTTATAGAAGAGAAGAACCCTTTAAAGATGGGATGTACCAGGCAATGGAAAGTTAATACATTCATGACAAAGTCTGGTGAAGTTCATACAGATTTTATTATTCCATGAGATGAATTCTGTGCCCTGCAGAAGATATAAGAAGGATACATCAGCTCCACAAGCGTCTGTGAAACCCACAGTCAATCAAAGGTCTCTGAAAAGGGAGCGTGAACATTTGTGTGCTAGAACTGGAAATAAGATTACTGAGGGCTTTTCCATTCATTCAGTGACTTTTTCCACCACGCTGCTAAATCCATGCTTCTCATCACAAAGACTTTGCCTCAGAGTAAAATGCACTGCTCCCTTTGCCTGTCATGGTCTTAGGGGAGAGCAATGGTACTATTGTACAGTAGCTGCCTGCCTTCCAGCCCAACCATACTGTTAGTCTTCTACAAGGGTTTCCTGGCAGCTGTTGTTTCTTTCCATGCCAGTTTTCTTTCCCATAAAATGGTGAGATTTTTCTTTTAAGGTCTAACATAATGTCCACGTAATAACATTTCCTACAAGCACGTTAGAGAGCAAATAAGTGTCTCAGCAGTAAATAGCAAATGAAAAAATTGTTCATCTATTACAGACTCACGGTTTAATTAGGCACTGAAGTCAATCAGGACGTACCAACATACTATGTAGAAAGATCCCACGTAGCCACTATACGTATGCCTGCATGCTTAGCAGTGGCCCTCCTGCCGTGTTAGGTCTATGCAATCTGTGAGGAGGAAGTGAAGGATCCCTAGATTTTGGGGTTGTACCAGCCCAGCACCAGAAGCTACAGTACATTGCTCCCGCAATGATGAGAAGTGCAGCGCTCACCCAGCCCACATAGAGAGCAGCTCCTAGTTCTCGTTTCAGTGGCGTAGGGACTTTTGCATCATAGAAGTCGTGAACGATGCTGCCACCAGTCCAGGACACGGGGATCAGAACAAGGATGCCTGTCAAAAGAAAGGCAACTCCAGCTGCCAACATGAAGATACTGATGCCCTGGGGATCCTCCTTGGTCCAGTGAGTGTACTTCACACCAACAATGGCCATCAAAAAGGCAATGATTGACAGGAGCACTGCGATGCACATGAGGGCTCTGAACGCCTCTAAGGGTGGGGGAAGAGCCAGGATAGAGTCGTAGAACTTGCACTGTAGCCTGATGCCCATCTGGCTGATGCAGTCCATCCACAGTCCTTCCCAGATAGTCTCAAACACCACGATGTTACTGTCGATGTGGGCGGAAACTCTCCATTGCGGCATAGCTGTAGCTGCCAAAGTCCCGACCATGCCCACGCCTCCAAATATTAGACCAATGATTTGTAATGCACAGCAAGCCATGCTCCTTCTGAAAAAGGCACCTCAAGCAAGGAGGCCTAGTAAGTCTCCCAAAATCACTCTTTCACTGAAGAAATATGAAGCATGGGAGAGAATACTTCATCCTGTTGTCTCCTCATATGGTGAGATGTTGATTTTTTTCAGAAGCAGCTCTCTCCAGTAGGATGTTCAGACAGGTGGAAATCTATTTCCGACTGGCTAAAAGAACCTGCTATTTATTTGCTTTGAAATCCCCTTAGACTAGAACGCCTACCCATCAAGCCTAACAAGTTTCCAGCCAATGGAACACTAGGGAGGGGTTGATTTTACTGCTGCTTATGCGCATTGTGTCAGTAGTGATTTTATAATTAAGTAAGTGCCAGGGATTCACTTAAAAGCACCCCATTGCAGGGCTAATAATTTCTTAACTGCATGATTGCAGCTATGTTGAAATTCAGCGCAGAAAGTTTGAACTTGCCTCTTCAAATATTATGTAAAATAGATCATTACAGTTGTTTTTATGACAAAAGCTAAATTTGGGGCTTACTTTCTAAGTACTATAGCCCTGGGAAAACATCTGATGTATCTTTTTTAATCTAGCTGGGAGTTACTTGGTGTAGCTCTTTAATGCAGGCTCCTTATTTTGATCAAACACAAAAGTATAATCACAATATTAGGCAGGTACAGGAAAGTCAAGTAATCCAATCAACATCAAAGATTTACTCTACCAGCTGCATAATTCACAAGTATGACAAAATACCTGGCAGAGTTTCACAGCTTCTTCTATGAATCCAGAAGTAAGGTCACTATAAGGAAATAAGATTCTATCAGGATAACTCCATGTTAGGATAGCATTAGGATAGTGCTTTTACTCTTTTCTATTCTAATCGTCTTCTCCAAGTAATAACTGTACAATTCAGAAAGGATGAACTTTTCTTTCAGCATAAAATGCACCTTGAAAGTAGTCAGTGATCCCTCCCACAAAGCATTTATCTCAGCTTGCACAGATAGCTACAAGCCTGGACAAAAATATATGCTGTAGACTAATTTGCTCTGGGCAAGTTAGAAATAACTTCTCCATTACGATTTTTTTGCTTTCTTCTCCCTACCTTGAGATAATAGTATATAATAGTATATGATGACATCTCCTGGGTGTTGTTAAAATAGAGGTATTTCTGATTACCCCAGCTCTTTGAACCAATGGGTCTAGTTAAAAAATATGTTAGCTAAAGACAATGAAGTCTTATAAAAGTGCTGTCCAAGAGAGGCAGAGTTTTAGACTGCTTGCATGTTGTGTTATGATCTGTGTGTGTTCAGAAATATCAAGCATTGCTCTTGATGGTATTACTTTAGTTACACCCTTAGGTGTCCACAGAATATATTCAAAGCAAAGGGAAAACTGACTCTAAACTATTCACATCCCACAGCATCACTTTTTTTCCTACAATAGCTAACTGTAAGGAAGGACTGTCAGGAAGTACAAGTTGTATAATACAATTTTACATGTTCATGTGAAAATACTGCCAAGATCTCTGAGTAATTCATTTTTATCTTCAAGTTTGCCACAGGGAATTTGGGAGAAAAAATGTCTGCAGCTAAGATGTCAAAAGTAACCTTTAGAAATCAAATATGTTCTTGAATTTGTTTTTATAGAGATAAATATTGCATCGCTCTTCTGCATCTTGTGTTGAAGAAAAGGTAAGGGATTTTGCTTGACACTGAGATTAAACCCAAAATCATAGGTGCATACATGTCTAAAAGAAGCTCCTCCGTCTGGCAAGAGAATATCTACTTAGAAGCAGACTGATTGAATACAAGACCTGTGCTATATAATTTGAGTCCAGTTTCCTTTCAGCTTGTAGAGTACTTTAACCTCTAAGTTATCAAGACTGTATTTTGACTTGTTATTTTAATGTCAAAAAAGAAAAAGATCTTATGGAAAAAACACTCACAACTAGCTACAAACCTTCTACAAACCTTCTTGTAACATTTTCAGTTAGCCAGCTCTTGAAGGGATATAAGACTGGAGAACTGACTTTTTCTAATGCCCTGAAGCTGATTTGGAAATCCTGCCTTATCTAGCAGGATTTCTCTGAAATCTTTTTTCCTTACATGACTCTGAGAGGGTCAGCCATTGAGGTCATGCATAGAATTACACTTTGAGTCAAGGTATGGTCTGTATGGAAAATAAATCATAGAATCATAGAAGCATAGGATGGCTTGGGTTGGAAGAAACCTCAAAGACCGTGTAGTTCCTACTCCCTCACTCTCAAAAATACTATTAAAATGCATAACTTGTTGATTGTGTGGCAATACACCCAGGGAGTGCTAAACTGTTGAGTGGCTTTCTTGATGTCTAATTGCAAGTAGTACCTGTGGTGAGTGACAGCTGGATGTAGGTGTCAGGAACACCCAGGCTACAATGCTGCATGTACTGCCAGAATGGTTTTTGTTATTGAAACCTGAGGGGAAGGAAGCAGGAAAGGAAAACTAATAATTGGTGGTTTTGAAATCTGAAGACAAATCAGAAATAAAAAATGAGCCTCGAGAGACAGACTGAAAAAGGAATCCAAAGAATAGTAGCATTATATTGGAAACTCATGAGGACTGGGAAAACCACTCAGCCTGTTAAATGACAAGGAGTGCCTGGATTTGCTGATCACTGGAATATTTGCCCATGTTTGATTAGCCTGGAGGAAGCTCTGGCTTCCATACCCTAGAGAACTGTACGTCTATTTAAAGGCTCATCCTACCTCCAAGAAAGAAACTCTTACTTGACTGAGTTACTTCAAAATCACTCTAAACAGCAGACATCTCTTGAAGTAGAAATTAAATATGTACATATATGGTGGGTAAGGTGGATTCAGTGGCACTAGTGTCAGATGAGCAAAAACAAAAGGAAAATCCCATTTCCACCTGCCTAGACTTTAAAAGTCTCTCCATTCTCTGTGCATCATCTGTGTATTTATTTTATGTATCATCCTTCTGTTATGCTGTTGGCATTGTTACTTGCCTCAAGATGAGAACACCAGTTCTTATGCAAATATGTATATCTGAAGATTTGCCTTCAAAGTAGAAAATAGACAATGGAGGAAGCATGTAGGCTTTACATTTAATCTTTCCCTGGATCTTTGTTCAGATTTACATCTTCTCCTCCCTTTAAATCAGGAAGTTCATTTGAATCCTTTCCTGGGGGAGTACCTTCCGTTCCTCCCTATCTTTTACAATGCTGATGCCACCTGAAATGGAGGAAGTAGAGCGTTTCCAGTCCAAAAGATTAACAGAACCTGTCAATGATCCCCAGTGCTTAATTAATTGTAGGCATCAATAATGTAAGCACTTTGCTTCCCAGAAAGGTTTTCTTCCTCTTTGTAGTTCTTCTATGTACTTTGAATCTTACAGTCCTGATACATGCACAAACAACTCTGTATAGTGCATGTTCTACTTGTCAACAGGTTCAGCAACATTTCTGAAACAGGCTAATAGATTTATCTAAAGCACACTTTAGTGATTACTGAGAGTTATAGATAAGGCCACACTAATCTCACTCATCCCGTACAAGAAAAATCTCCATTGAGTGTACAACAAATAGGTAGAACATCTGTTTTGGAAACAACGATGGAATCATGCTTAAGGTAGTGGTTCTATTACTCTCTATGGTATTTAGATTCACTACTGTACTTTAAGACTACTTTAAGACTACTGGTGAAGTAATGGTTGCTTTGTTTCAGTTTTAATGTAATGGACTTATGGCAACAGAATCCTTCCAATAAGTGCTCACTTTAATAATGCTGCCTGCACATACATTAAAAGCTGAAGGCTCATCTTGTTCCCACTCTCATCAAGAGTGGCACACTTTGCACTGAGAGAAGCATCTGATCGGTGTAGCTTGGGAAGGGATTTCCTCCAGGCACATGACCGGCTCTGTGCTTGGAGTGCTGATCTCTAACTCTAGCTTTGAGGCACCCTGTGACTGACAGCTGAATTGGAAAAAAAAAAAGAAAAAAAAAAACAGTTTGTTTTTGTTCATCTTCCTCAGCATGCCTGAAATTCACAGCCTGGCAGAATTGCCAAAGTCTTAATGATATTCTGTGTCTGAGGAAGCCTGACTCCTGGACACTGAATGAACTTGAGTTCTGTATAATAAAACCCTTCAGTAATAAAATATTAAATACTCCTTTGAGTATTTAATCCATCTAAACTGCTCCAGGCTTTACAAGGTATTTGTCACCTCAATGGTTATGTGCAGGGAGCAGCCATCCTGAGAGAAATAGAACATGCCAGAAAATATGCAATCATTCTGTGCTGCTTAATGACAGGACCTCAAAGCTATCCTCTAGAAAATATCTGGGGGACTTTTTATTGCTTAGTCGACATCAGACTGTTGGAAATATAACAGTGGCATATTCCGAAGGTAGTATTGATTGTTTTCATAAGGGTTAGCAGCAGGGTGCACAGTTAGGCTATAACTTGATGCAGCGCAGGGGACCTCCTTTATTTAAATGATTTACTCCAGTGGAATATAAGAGAAGGATAACTTATATTATGGCAGTGATGGCCTAAAGATAGATGAGAGGCAAGGCTTGTAGAAAGAGGTAGTAGGTTTTACAAGTCTACCTGATACAAACAAGCTCACAGGTTAGAATCCCAAAAAAGTTTGCTTTTGGAGCACTGCACAATACATCTTTCAACTGGGTTTCCAATAACTAAGCGATGCAGCAAAGGAAACAAGTCTCAAACTTTTAAGAATAGGACTTTTTGTTCCATATTCCTCCATTATGATTTGGGCTTCTCCCTGTACAGTGTGTACAGTATAGTCCTTCCATGCATGTATAATCCTCATTCTGCCCTCTCAAAAACCCTACCTCTGGAATGTAAATAAGTACATTGTTAATTTCCACCTTACAAAACAAATCCTATCACGTCAAGTTCCACTGCATCTAGCCCCAATCTTGTGCCCAAGGACAGCACATGACTTGGCATCTCAGCCCACAGCATCACCATCCTACGCTCCCACTCTCTCCTTTCTCTCTCTCTCCAAATCCAGAGTCCTTTATCAAACATCTGTGATGTTCCCATGACTCCTCCCTCATGAGTCGTTGCAGGGGATTCACCTCTTCTCTGGAACATCCTGGTTGACTTTCCACAATTGGCAAGCTGCATGTCCCCTGGGAAGGAGCAGCACAGCCCCCTGCCTGTTGTGTCTGCATAGCTGGCACAGCTCATATCCCAGTTTAGCTTAGTTCCCCATCAAACAGAGGGAGAGAAGGGAATGCAAAGCAGAAGTGAAGCTCTGCCTAGCCAACCAGCTGCTCCAGCACTCACTCTTCCTGGAAGCCATAAATCACTTTGGATTTGTTCTGGCGCAGAAGCCAAAGCAGGAGTATTTTGCAGGAAGTGATTGATTTTTGTCATGTGAACTCAGAACATCCTCTCCAGAAGTGTGAACCATTGCAGCTCCAAGGATGCACCCCTACCACTGCAATTTTGCACACTTATACATCTCCCTGGGGCTGAAGTGTCTCTGTACAGTGGCAGCTCACTGCCTGCAAGGGATACTGAAGGGAAGGGAAGGGAAGGGAAGGGAAGGGAAGGGAAGGGAAGGGAAGGGAAGGGAAGGGAAGGGAAGGGAAGGGAAGGGAAGGGAAGGGAAGGGAAGGGAAGGGAAGGGAAGGGAAGGGAAGGGAAGGGAAGGGAAGGGAAGGGAAGGGAAGGGAAGGGAAGGGAAGGGAAGGGAAGGGAAGGGAAGGGAAGGGAAGGGAAGGGAAGGGAAGGGAAGGGAAGGGAAGGGAAGGGAAGGGAAGGGAAGGGAAGGGAAGGGACAGAAAACAGTCTGACATGAAACCTGACTTCTTAACTGTAAAATGGAGGAGGGAAGGGCCTCAACAAATGTTTTTATAAATGCTTTTAAGTTGGAATGGAGCTCACATTGTAAGGCTGAAAATTATACGTGAAAGATGATTAAGACTGAAAGATCTGTATCTAGGCACAAGACCATTGTCAATGAGGTGAAAATACCTGGAGCACTGCAGGCTACTACTCATCTGTTCCAGATCACATTCTTCTTTATTAATCAGAATTAATAGCCTAAAGACATGAACGTGGATAAGGCTTCAAAATTCCTTTGGAAATGTCCAGAATGTGGATCCCATGGGAAAGAAAAAGACAGGCTTGTAGAATGTAGGTCCATGTTCAACTGAATGAATTACTTCACAGAGAAGGTATTTGGTAGAACAGAAGAAGAGAAAAGTTAACCAGCAAAGAAAATATATCAAAGAGGTCAGAAAATTCAAGGGGAAAATGAAACTCAACTCAGTAAAATCAATCCAGGTAAGGCTTTACAAAAGTAAAAGGTGCTATGGGCATACAAACTGAACAGCAAAATAAGAGACATGTGAGGGTGTATGAGTCTAAGAAATGTATTTAGATTCTCTTTGAATTTAGGTTACAATAAGGACATAGAATGAGAACATAACAGAACTGCTGTACTGTATCCAAGGTAGGCAAAACATTTCAAATCTTTATGAGCATAAACTGAAGAAAGACAGTAATTTCTACTGAAGAAAATTCAGCATGTGCAGTTCCAAATATGATAGCTAGGACTGTCAGCGTATGTGTCAAATCAGGAGTGATATTGTGTGTCTGGAGAACAGAGAAACAAATGGAATGAGTGGGGAGGGGGAAAACCCTGTGCACAACTACACATCCATTAGCCAGAATGTAATTGCATGATATGATTTAAAATCCATTAAGAAAAAAAAAAAAAGAAAAAGTATCTGGAAGTAAATAGGAAATTAAATAAAACACAGGACAGACTTAGCAAAAATAGCTTCATTTTTGTTTGATAACGTTTTCTATGAAATAGAAGTTGAGAAATCTAATCCACTTGGATCTTATTAAAGTATCTGACACAGTGGTGGGAAATTAACAGAAACACTGGAGGACTGGAGGAGTAAAATTAATGTAATATGTATAGAGAAACTACCAGTGAGTAAAACAAGAAAAGGATATGTTGGAAGATCTACCGCATTTCTATTTCTGAATGCTGCCTTCTGTTACTGGCGGAGCCAAGGATTTCTCTAGGGTGTCATCTTATTACCCTCAGGTATCTGGCAGTAAAAGAGGAACTGCAGTAGGAAATTAGCATTCGACTCTGAGTTGGTCAATGTACTGTCAGTAATTAAGTCCCTCAACACAGGAAAGCTGGTGATCTTGAGGCCTGAAATAACAGAATTGAAGTGCATTGAATATATTCAAATACTGTATTTGCTTTTTTTTTTTTTTTTTTTTTTTGTCAACAATCTACTTAAGATAACCTGCAATAATTGCATTCACTGAGTTCAACAGTGACAAGGCTTCCTCTGGGACACTTTGTCCAGTTTTGGCCATCAAACTTATAGAAAGACGTGGGGCAGCCAGAACTAAGCAGATAAACAAGAATGAGGAGAGATTTAACATATGTGCCAGTGAAGAAAGAGTTAGAGATTATTAAGTTAAGTAAGAGAAGTTCAAGAGGTCAGACAGTAACAGTCCTGAAGGATGGAACAGTCTGCCCGCTTTAGAGGAAAGCAGTAGTCTGTTTTCCTTGCTTTCTGCTGCTGGGATAGGAAATAATGGAGCAGCCCTAGGTTTAAATGGGAAGATTTTATTTAAGTTTCATGAAAACTTTTTTTCATGAAAATGATAACCAATAGATTGCTAAAGACTCGGCAGTGTAGCCATCTCTAGACTTTTTTATTGCATAAACATATTTGGTAACACTTGGCACGGCTTTTTATTGAGAAGAGCAATGGGCTGGTTTACGGCTCTCTCCTGTTTCACCTATATATGGGCCTCTTCTCACTAATGAAAGGAACTAATGGTGCTAATGGAACTCTCAGTTGTATCTGGGTAAAATAGTTGTCTAGTAAGCCTTCTAATTTTTCAAGCAACAAATATTTTGGACTACCACAGGGCAATGGACAGAAACTGAAACACAGGAAGTTCCGTACAAACACAAGGAAGAGCTTATTTACTGTGATAGTGATGGAGCACTGGAACAGGCTGCCCAGAGTGGTGGTGGGGTCTCCTTCTCTGGAGATATTCAAGATCTTCCTGGATGCTTTCCTGTGTGACCTGCTGTAGGGAACTGTTTTAGCACGGGGGTTGATCTCCAGGGATCCCTTCCAACCCATATAATTCTATGATTCTGCGATTCTGCGAAGACTTATCAGAAAGATGTTGTGGCCACCAGCTCCACAGGGCAGTGGGATGAGTGGGGAAGCAGCATGGTGTGCAAAGCAGTTGGCTAGTTTCACCAGGTGAAAACTTCATGGTGGAGACATGGGGAAACCCCAAGGGCTGTAAGCATCCAGACAGTAAGCAAAAGGGAGGAGGGATTGACTGAAGTGTTCAGTTTAGGTTCTCAGTTCTGCTCTGCAATGTAATACTGTGGTAGTAGAAGACATGCCTCAGTAAGGACTGCAGCTACTGCCTGGAGCTGCCTACACTGCCCTTCCTCCAGCTCAGCAGGAAGGGAGAGCTATGCATCGTGCCTCATGCTCAGAAATCCTGCTATACCTGCTGTACGGGGTCTGAGAGCAATCCTTGGTGAAGGTCTCAAATCCCAGATAAAGCTGCTCTGAGCACTAGAAACTGGAAATGGGGACAGTAATCTGTAAGCATTACTGTCTGCTGGCACTGGCCTTCTACTGTTGTGTAGGCACCTGCCTCTGGTGGTGGCAGTCGCAGGTCTCCATGATGACACAGGAACGCCATTTAAATATTTCACTCCTGAGATTTCTTGGCTATAAGACCCTGGATTATGTGGACTCTCCTACTCTGTCCAGGTCAGGAGAGCTGATTCTGCTTATCTACTCTCATGAGAACCCACCTGGAGTACTGCATTCAGTTCTGGGGCCCTCTATACAAGAAGGACATGGTGCTGTTGGAACGGGTTTAGAGGAGGGCCACAAAGATGACCAGAGAGCTGGAGCACCTCCCTTATGGGGACAGGGTGAGGGAGCTGGGGCTCTTCAGCCTGGAGAAGAGAAGTCTCTGGAGGGACCTTAAAGAGGCAGACAAATCCATTATATGCAGCTGGCCTTATTAGATCTGCAGATGTGTGATAACCTCATGTACCAAGTGATTTGTTCTCATATAAAGATGTGAGACCACTCAAAACAAGAGCTCAGTTGCATCCAGGCCCTCCTGAAATGATGTTTCAGGCTCTGCAGCCACCTGTGTGCTCAGCATCTCACTGCCTAGCACTAGTGAGAACAGTGCATAGAAGCGCAGGCAGCAGCTCTGCCCTGTAGTCCTTCATAACAGTTGCAGCAGCAGGAGGAGAATTTCCAAAGAGGCCCATTAGAAATGAAAGCCGAGTTGCTGAATGACAGAGCAGTAATTGAAATCTTGAGCCTTCACCCACCTGAGGTTTAACAGAGCATTACTCCCCTCTGGCCTGCAAGTTGTGCAGTCATTGCCATAGCAGAGAGGACACCCGGTGGACCTGGCAAGGCTCCACATCCATTTCACACTGCAGGAATGCATACAATTGCCCCAAGCACAGGACAAAGGTGAACAAGCTACCAGCCCTTCCTTTCATTCATGAAGGTAAAGTTCCTTATTTCCCAAATAATTTCTCTTGTTTGTAAGCAAAAACATGAATTCCAAGTTGCAGGATTCAATATTTGGAAATTGATAGTTGCAGGCAGTGGACTAGTTCTGGGATATTAATGCCTTGCGTGGCACCCTCTGCTCAGACTTCTCAGGGCTCATTCAATGCATAGATCTGAGGGAGGTGAGCTCTATTTTAAAATGAAGCTTTAATTTCAGTGCTCTTGCACATATGGTATGCAGGCAGGGTATAATTCAAAGGAAATGGTTGGAGGTACATTAGAAGTACTTAAGGGGGATACGTGTCCTGCTGAGGTGGATATTTTGCAGCCAACATAGGATCACTGTTGTGAAATCTTTCAGATTCCTATTCACAATTCATCAGATCTGTGTTTCTCTTTGTCCTAGGGATACTTTTAGAAATCTTCTTGTATCTTCTTTTGTGTTTTTACATCATTGTGTGCTTTACCAGGAACAGATAAAACTATCCAGTGTAGCAGTGGTGTTCAGTATTCACAGGGCTTTTACAGAGATGTCACACTTATCTCACTTTCCACTGAAGATTTCCTCAGACAGTTAGATTAATACTGTATGAATCACTCCATGTTTTGACAGCAGAGATAACTACGGTGCAGCTGTACATACGAATGTAGTCCTCTAAGTGAGATCTTGCACCTACTTTTTTAGAGGGTTGAACTCAACAGGTGACTTTATTGCAGACACTGTTATAAATCCTGGTGTTCTAGCTACAAGTTCGTGTAGGATCCACCACTTTCTTTTCCCCCAAAAAAGAGACTGGATGTGGGTATAAATATTAATGAAGGAATATGAAGAATATACAACTACATACTGCTATAGTACAAAAAGTTCATGACCATTACATGTATACATATTTAGAAATAATTTGCTTAAAAATAAGGAGAAAAAATAAAGTTACATACACAAGTACATAGAATCATTAAGGCTGGAAAAGACCTCTAAGACCACTTGGTCCAATCATCAGCCACCCCCACCATGCCCACTGCCCGCGTCCCTCAGTGCCACATCCACACGGCTCTTCAACACCTCCAGGGACGGTGACTGCACCACCTCCCTGTGCAGCCTGTGCCGCTGCCTCACCGCTCTTGCTGAGAAGAAATGCTTCCTAATATCCAACCTGAACTTCCCCTGAATATCTTAATATGCATCTTATAAACACTACAAAAAGACAGTTTTAGAGTAGTGCACAGATTATTTTTTCTGGCTTGCTCAGAGTTGCATTTTATGAAGTGAAGAATTTGATTCCGAATTTTCAAGTAGTAGTAGTCTAAGGAATTTACTACAGAATTACAGATCACATCATAAACTTTCTACAAAATATTTAAAATAGTCAATCACACTTGAGAGCAAAAATGTTGTTCTCCATTAAACACCACAAATTGAATTGTGTCATCAGTTAAGTCAAAGGCAAAATACCATTAATTTCCATGGGCCCAGGGTTACAAAATTCTATTAAAAATATTATCACTATTGATTAATTTTGGTCATTTATTAAATTATTTTTGTATGGAACTACATTTATTTTTCTGTAGACTTAGTTTCATTACATTGTTCTTTATCATGGGTACATGATCTTGTTATTAAAAATATTGTTGAGCTTGTTCTGGTGTTAACTGTGAGGAAATATTATCACTGCTTATGCTCTTTTGCCTATAAGCCACGCTGGTACAAGTGGATCTCAGCAAAAATATGGGCCTGACTGATCAAAAGATTTTTTAAAGGTGTATATATCATAGCATCCTGTGGCAGCTAGCCAACACAGCGCTTGTGACCTATGCAATATTGCAAAATGTTGTGAGTTACAAGGAGTTTGCAAGGGAAAACTGTCACTTCTAAAGAGAAGGATGTGAATGAGTTCGACCTGTATGAATTACAAAAGAAATAGTAACTTTCACCAAAATGATGGTGTTTAGGATGAATATAGAGCTATATTTGTTCTCTGAAATAAGGGGTATTTTTCATGTATTTCAGCTTACCTTCCTCTGATGAATAAATTCCTCATGAAGCTCTCCATCAAACCCACAGTAAATCAATCCGTTAGTGAACACTTTTCTTTTAAACCATTGTTATCTTGTCCTTATTCACTGTTATCCCCTCTTTCCCAGGAAAGAAAAAAATGGAATTATCTGCTCAGCTCCCCTTTTCTTTGCAGTAGGCCGGTATTTCATATCACCATGGAACTTTAAGCCCTTCATTTCTATTTTATACATAAAACGCAACCCAAAGCAAAACCACACAACCCCAAATCTATTCCAAGTTACTATGAGATAGCATTAAGCAGTCACCTTCCCACGTAGTACAACTGTCCGTGCTGCCACGTTACCCCAGCAGAGCCCATTTGGGGGTTTTGGGGGTTTCTCCAAAATGCAGCAATCACAGCAGCAGTTACAGAACAGGAGGCAAAGGCAACTTTCATTGCAATCCATCCAGACAGATTGAGTGCTTAAAAAAAATGCATAAAGAAAAGTGAAAACAACGAAAAGACCGGAGGCATCTAGACATACTGACTCTTAGAGTAGGCACTTTCAGTGGCCCCGTGCAAGTGTTGGTTGAGCGGCAGGTGCTGAGGAGGCATGGAGTAGTTGTAGCTCCTGGTTTTCTCACAGCAGCGGCAAAAGCAGCAGAATATGGCTCCAGCAGCCAACAGGCAGAAGGCAGCCACCCAGCCCAGGTAGAGGGCCTCACCAAGCTCCCTTTTCTGTGCCACATTGACCACGGGGTTGTAGAAGTCCCTGATGATGGTGTTGGCAACCCAGCAGATTGGAATGAGCGCAGTGGTACCTGAGAGGATGAAGAGGAGCCCAGCTGCCACGAGGATATAGCCCTTGGTCGGCCAGCCGCTCTGCCGGCACCGCATGCACTTCATTCCAACAGTGGCAACCAGGAAAGCCAGGAAGGAGAGCACCGACCCAGCACACATCAGTCCTCTGGATGCCTGCAGGTCTGGCGAGAGGGCCAGCACGGAGTCATAGACCTTGCACTGCATCCTGATGTTGGCTTGCCTGATGCAGTGCATCCATAGGCCTTCCCAAATGGTCTCGAACACGATGATGTTGTTCTCGATGAAGGCAGACACCCTCCACTGAGGCATGCCCGTGACTGCAAATGTCCCAATCATGCCGAGGCCACCGAGGAGCAGCCCGGCAATCTGCAACGCACCACTGATCATGTTGCCTTTGCAAGGTGTGCACTGCTCAGCAGGTTCCCCGAGATGGCAAAAAAAAAAAAAAAAAGAAGAAAGAAACTTTGTCCAAAAGTAGCTGTCGTTTGTGTGAAGAAAGTTGCAGAGTCAGGCTGTACTGCCTTAAATCAGCTCGAATCTGGCACGCGCTACCGGGGACTTGGCTGCACCTTCGTCGTCTTTATAATTCCCCTGCTGCCACTGACTCAAAGAGGCAAACCGAGCAGTCAAGTGGAACAGCTTTCCAAAGCAAGAGTCAGGATGGGGTGTGTGTAAACCAGCAAGAGCCACTTAGGATAAATGCACCTTCTGGGATAGGTACATTTGCATTGAAGTTGCTTATTTATAAATAAAAAATAAAATAAAATAAAAAGCCCTACCCTTAACTCTAGGTGTTGTCTACAAGTTTGTCAGAGCCAAGGAAATGGACTCTGCAGACAGAGGCTGTGTGTGCTGGTGCAGTCGGTGAAGTGATTGCCTTGGACTTGCAGTACTCTGCTTCCGACCCCAGCTCAGCTCAGGTTCCCGCAGCAAGAGTGGCAGTGGGCCAGGAAGAAAGCGGAGCTGCCTGCCCCACCACTGGGCCCCCACCTGTAAAGTGCTGTTGTTCAGAAGCCTGGAGAGCACTGCAGCAACAGCATCAGGGAACAAAGCAAATCAAAGGGACAAAGGGACTCAGACTGAAACAGATATCTCCTCAGAGGATAGTCAGAGCTTCAAAACACCACTGAAGAGTTAGAAAGGAACAATAAGAGACCTCAGACTCAATAATACCTCTATACACATATAGCTTTATACATATTTGTTGCTCTACAGAGTATATAGGGATAGGCAAATTTCTGGAGATGTCCACATGCTTCAATCATTGCACAGAGTTGTGATTTAAGCAATGCAGCATACTGTTTCCCAGTGTAAAAGTGAGCCCAGTATTTATCATAGAACCTCGGAATCATTAAGTCTGGAAAAGACCTCTAAGACCACCTGGTCCAACCATCAGCCCACTCCCACCACGCCCACTGCCCACATCCCTGAGTGCCACATCCGCATGGCTCTTGAACACCTCCAGGGATGGTGACTCCACCACCTCCCTGGGCAGCCTGTGCCACTGCCTCACCGCTCTTGCTGAGAAGAAATTTTTCCTCATATCCAAACTGAATTATCCCATGATGGAGTTGGGTGCATTGAAAATTATTGGCTCTCCAAGTAAAAAGCCATTAGAGATACCAGCATGCAAGCAAGCAGTTTAGAAAAACATCATTAAAATAATAGCATAAATTAAGTATAATTATGGATAGCAGGTGAGCTGTTCATCCAAGATTTCTTGGGTGACCTATGGACAATCCTGGGAAATTCGGGTGAAGGACTTCGTGAAAGTCAAAGCAAATGACACTGCAGGCAAAAATCTAGAAAATAATCAAGCACAACAGTGGATTCTTTCCTTCAAATTCATGTAGCTATGAATGTATGCATGAAATATTCAGCCTGGATGTGCCTCATCACAAAAAAAAAAAAAAGGCATAAACTAGGATTTTTTTTGTAATAACTAGTACTCTATATGTTAAGACAGAACTAATTTGTTACACTGTAAAAGATCAATGTGTGATGCAATTAGCTAGATACTAAAATACTAATTTCCTATTATTTGTACTTTCTTCCCTCTATTGCTTTTCTTGCTATTTTTATATTTGCAAAAGCAGAATTTACTTAAATGTAAAAAAAAAATAAAGCAGTGCCATGCTGAATATGCTAGCTTTTTGATAGGGGAAAGATAGAAGTCTCACTTACTTACAAGTAATATTATACACTCCCGGGGTATGTTTCTGAGTGTCTGCATAAAAGAATGGTTTACAAAGCAGGAAATGTAAGAAGTACTCTACAAATCTTTCTATATTCATTTTGGATGCCACAGCCACCTGCCTTCCCAAACTCTGCAGCAGGCTGCTGCTTACTGAGACATGGTGGAAGGATGAAGGCAGGCATCCTCTCCTTCTCTTTCTGGTTCCTTGAGCCCAGATTTGTGTCCAGGTGATTTTCCATTATAAGTTCATCTCTCTTAAGTTCAAACTTGCTGTCTCTGTGCCTCTCCTAATGCTTGCCCTAAACAGTGCAGTTTGTCCAATGGCAGCTCCAAAAGATTTTCATGGATGGGAAGGAAAAAAGTGTCTGCTTTTTGGGTTTGCTTCTCCTGCTATTGTGCTCAGTGTAAGGGAGTCTAGATCTGTGTAACCAAAATCACTTGATGCTCTGAGTGCTGTAAACTAGTCCTGTCATACAGACCCATAAGTGATGGGAGTCTGGGTGTGGGACTTTAGGAAAACTGGGTGGGGAGAAGTTCACGGACGGTCTGAGCCATAGAACCAAGGAATCATTCAGTTTCAAAGGAGCCTCTGGGTGTCATCAAGTCCAACTCATGCCATGCCCTTCATAGTCATGAAGACAAGAACCCAGCCAAGGTCCGTTTTAGTCATCCAAAAGTCCCAACAATTTCCTGGGGGAAGAAAGTGGTTAAACCCAGTTCTCCCAAGGGTGAAACAAGAAGAATTTTCAGGAGGCTATAAATGTACAATATTTTGACACTGCTGAAATAGATTTGGCATATTAAATATATAATAATGTAAATATCACTGCATGGCTTGGCATCCCCATGGTTGCCATTCAAACAGCAAAGAAAATGCTACCAGCCTGTAGCAGAGCAAATAAACAAACATTTTAATAACGTAGCAGTAAGAAAACACAAATATGAGACAAGCAGCAGCATTGATTCTTCTTAAAGACTACTGAGGTTCTAATTTACAGGACATGGAATATAATTAGCTGAGCAAATATAATTTAACCACATTATTGATTAATTTACAAAACCATTAAAGCTCCCATACAGCTTCATGACAAGATTGTGTCCGTGCCAAGGATTCAGTATTTACACACTCAGGATTAAATTTTAGTGCCTTATCTTGCTTAAGACCATTGCCAAAAGGAAATAAGAGGAAATCTTACTGAGCATTATGGATTGCATCTGCTTGTTTACAACTATAACACAGGAAGGGCAGGCAAGTCAAGTATCTCACTGGTTTTGCTTGTATTCAAACATGACACTTCAGTACAGGAAAATAACAGAAATATCTGTGGTTAGCTAACAATACTTCACTGTTGGCCACAGGATCCAGTCCACTTCGTTATAAAACAAATGTGTATACATGTCATTTAACTGTTTTCCTTGTGTCTTTCCATTTTCCTTTCTCCTTCTGTTTTCCTTTCTCGTTAAAGTTCTTCTCTTCTCTTCTCTTCTCTTCTCTTCTCTTCTCTTCTCTTCTCTTCTCTTCTCTTCTCTTCTCTTCTCTTCTCTTCTCTTCTCTTCTCTTCTCTTCTCTTCTCTTCTCTTCTCTTCTTTTCTCTTCTCTTCTCCTTTTCTCCTCTCCCTCCTTCCTTTCCCCTCCCTTCCTTTCCCTTTCCTTCCTCTCCTCGTCCTCTTCTCTCCTTCTCCTCTTCTCTCTCTTTTCTCTTTCCTTCTTCTCTTCCCTTTTCTCTTTTCCCACTGTGTTAACAAATTAACACATGTACAGTGATGTCAAGCTGATCCATGTCTCCTGTGCACTTCCCAGCTCTGTGTTTCCAGCTCTGCCCTCCTTCCCTTTCTCCTCTTCAGAGTGGGTGAGTAATTCAGCTGCAGGCATGCACCAACCTGTGTTTTAGTGAAGAACGAGAGCCTAAAGAAATAACAGCACTGCCAGAGTGGGGAAATAGATAATGTGTCAGGATTAGACTTGGTTGGTTTCTCTGCTAGCTGCAAACTAACAGGACACCACTATAAGGACAGTTTGTTTCTCTATCTCTTCAACACTTTGGTAGCACCTTTGCCAATACATCCCCTTGTGTGGGAACAAGAAGGGATTTCTCACCTTCCTTACATGGCTTTTCTTATGAACATTGTTCGCACTTTGGAAAGGAGGTGGAGGGAGGAGATAAACCCATGATGAGCTCAGCTACCACTTAGCACCATTTCTCACAGATTTTCTGGGAACCCACTGCTGCCCATGAGGCAGCACAGCCCCTGTGTCCTTGTCATGACCCACTTTCAGGCACTAAAGGTGATTTTAATAATAAAATACACCAAGAAAATACATTTGGAGCACAATATCCTTCCTCTTCTTGAGAAAATAGCAGGTTTTTAATTCCAGAATTGTGAAGTGCTAACAGCAATCACTGATGCTGAGGAGGAGGTGGGAAGAGAGGGAAGAAATGGTTGCTCAGCACCTCTGAAAATCTCACCCTGCATCAGTAGCACATTGAAAAGAGCCCTGATTATTGATGTTCTTATGGAAAACAGAGAAGTGTTGATGTCAGACAAGTTGTTCAGCATTTGCTTTCTTGGAAGGCTATTATTACTGTGTTAGTGAATATGCACTGCACTATGGCTCGCCCCAGGTACACTGTAACCCTGCATTTATTTTTCTCCAAGATCTTTTGCCTAATGCAGCAGAACATGAAAAGCCAGTTCACAATATCTATTGCAAGCAGAAACAGTCACATGCGTTCATAATCAGCTTCACTGAAGAGCCACTTCTTTTCAGTTCAAGTAGCTGTTTCTTCTGTGCCATCTCTTGCTGCTAACAAGGGACCATTGTCTAGATAGCAAATGGCACAATGACAGAAATGCCAAAAGCAATAATCCTTGGCTAGTGATGTAACAGCACTGCAGATAGCTCTTCTGTGAAATATTTTTGCCTAATATCCCAAATAACTTTACACATTTAGTTCTCTTGCTCCCTACGCTTTAAATCCCATATAGAAAATCCATGACAATGTGATGATGTTCCCCCTGGATTAACATGCGGTGCAGAAATTTCAATTTCCCTGCTTTTAACTTCTGTTTGTTTTGTCAAGTGTTAATGCAGAATAATTGCCTAAATTAGAACTGAGACATACAGGATTTGGACATACAGGATCCTGAAAAATAGGATTTCTGAAGATATCCATTGGCTAAAAAGCATCAGAGAAAACAACTCCTTGAGTTGTTTTTCTCCACACACCTTCGGAGGCAGTTGAAGCCTCTTGGAGATCAAGGTATCTGAACAAAGAGCTGATTTATTCATGCTGATGAATCAATAGGACAAGAGAGAATTGCACCAGGGGAGGTTCGGTTTGGGTATTAGGAAGCATTTCTTCTCAGTAAGAGCGGTGAGGCAGTGGCACAGGCTGCCCAGGGAGGTGGTGGAGTCACCATCCCTGGAGGTGTTGAAGAGCCCTGTGGATGTGGCACTGAGGGACGTGGGCAGTGGGCGTGGTGGGGATGGCCTAACAGTTGGACTGGGTGATCTTAGAGGTCTTTTCCAACCTCAATGATTCTGTGATTCTATGAGTCTATTCTATGATCTCTTAAAGAATAAATAGCAGATTATGCTAAGTTAGAGAAAGAGATGGAAAACTAACCATGTGGTCTCATGAGAAATGGACCAGGTAAAGATTGTATGTAGATTTTAGAGAATCATTCTGCAAAGGACAGGCTGGTTCTGAGGATGCTATAAGACATTTCTGTCTGCAGATTCTCACAACTGATGCTGAGATCCTCTGTTCCAGGGAAGGGATCGTATCAGGAAGGTAACTTCTTCCTTCACTCCTTGAAGCCCACCACCTTTCTGCTGCAAAGTGAGTAGGAACAGAAGGTATTTTGTATGACAAAGCTTTTCTTCCAGGCAGAAAAAGAAATGGTCACAAATATGAAGGCCTGAGGTGAATATGTTGCTTCACTGTGTTAAGAAAAAGTTTAATGATTGATGTGTTTGAAGGAAATTTTACATCTCCGCTTATCCCATTCAGGTGATTAGCTTACTCACATTCCCTAACACCTCCTGCAATTAGCCTACAATTTACACATGTCAGGCCTTCCTTGAAACTAAATGTAACGTAAGAGGACTTGATTAAAAGTTTCACGTCTCCAGTCAAAACCTATCATTTGTGGCATTTCTGCTCCCACCCACTTGAAACATCACCACATTACCGTTCAATTTTCTTTTCTAAAAGCTCTCTGAGCTTTTATTTTTAGCATTCCTGACATTCTTGCTGTGAAGGGCTGCCCGTTCTGAATCATAAGACTTTCACAAGCGTGACATGATATTGCATTAAAGATAAAAACAAGTGGCCAGTGCCTGTCTTGTTATACCCCAGGTGCCTCAGGGACTGCTGCAGGATTTCACAGGTGGAAACAAGAAATAAACTTCAGTTTTACCTGCCTACATAGAACCTATATTGAGAGTTTTGCAGAGGAATTGTACAGTGGAGGTAAGGAATGTTTTCAATTTCATTAATCATGTTTTAGTGTAATAAGATCATTGTGACGGTTATGTATTTTTTAACCTGTTTTTGCCTTCGAAATAAGGTGCCTGACTTTACCTGTAATGAGTTATAGTGGATGAGCAAAAAGATATCATTGCAGCCTGGCGTGACTTCTGGAAAAAGAACAGATGAAACAGTAACACAGTAATTATCCTCCAGCAGACCAAACAAAGCACTGCAGTTTTAGCCTTTGCACGGCAGTCCCTGTAACGCAATACACGTGGTATGACAGAAGCCAGCAGCTGGCAGGCTTTTGGAGCACTCCCACACGTTTTTGAGGCCTGCCCAGTGCTGCTGGCACCTCTGTGCCCTCCAGCAGCTGTGCCTGTGCTTGCATGGGCCAGGCTGCCGCAGCACTGACTCACACCCAGGCCTTACCCTGCTTCTGCAGACGCATGCAGTGCGCTGGCGTCAATAAACCATTCCCCTCCCAATATAGCCTCTACAGTGTGTTTTTGATGGTAGGACCATCAAATGAATATGCAAGCTGTTTTTCAAAGAAAGCCCCTCAAGCATGCAATAGCTCTGCAGAGCATAGAGTCCACTGCTGCGCGGAGTGTGCTAGCTGCAAGCTTTCACCTGCCACGTTGCAGAAATCACAATGAAGCTGAGATGAGTGAGATGATGCAGGCACCTGCTGTTGGCAAACATTCTCTATTCATTGCCTACCCTGGCCAGGGTCCTGCCTTGCAGTGGCAGGAAGGACAACGTTACTGGTTTTACACATGGGAATCCATCATGTATGAAAAAGGAAGGCTAACAACTATTTGTTGTCTATTACGTGGATACAGCACAATCAGGTGATAGTACAGCTGGGGAGTCTCAGGTACATTTAGGAGAGTGCATTGAGGGTTGTTTTGAGCACTGGCCCAAGGGAACACACTTATACTCTGAATACCCTTCACTTGTGCGTGCAAGTCACCCAAAGGCACTTCCCAGAGCTAGAAAGGTTCAAAACTTTCTCCTTGTAAACTTCATAACTGCCAGTAGAGAGCTAGATAAAGACACATAAAGAAGGCATATGCAACTTGTACGCTTTTAAAAACAGAAGGAAGTATCAAAATAACATATAAAGAAGAATTTCAAGATTTTTTCATAGAATTATAGAATCACAGATGCAGTTACAGAATGGCTTCGGTTGAAAGGGAGCTCAAAGCCCACGCTGCCCCAACCCCTGCCGTGGGCAGGGCTGCCCCCCACCAGCTCAGGCTGCCCAGGGCCCCATCCAACCTGGCCTTGAGTGCCTCCAGGGATGGGGCACCACAGCTTCCCTGGGCAGCTGTGCCAGTGTCTCACTGCCCTCTGAGGAAAAGATTTCCTCCTAACATCTAACCTACATCTTTTCTATTTCAGTTAAAAATCTTTTCACAGAATCACAGAACGGCCTGGGTTGGAAGGGAACTCAAGGATCATGAATCTCCAACCCCCCTGCCAGGCAGGTCCACCAACCACCCCATTTACTAGACCATGTTGCCCAGGGCCCCATCCAACCTGGCCTGGAATACCTCCAGAGACAGGGCATCCACAACCTCTCTGGGCAGCCCGTTCCAGCACCTCACCACTCTCCTTGTAAAGAACTTCCTCCTAACATCCAACCTAAATCTTTCCTCTTTCAACGTAAAACCGTTCCCCCTTCTACCCATGTAAAAAGTCAGTTCCCCTCTTGTTTATAAACTCCTTTCAAGTACTGGAAGGCTGCAATGAGGTCTGCCCAGGGCCTTCTCTTCTCCAATCGTAACAAGACCAGTTCCCTCAGCCTCTCTTCAGGAGAGGTGCTCCTACCCTCTGATCTTCTTCATGCCCTTCTCTGGATGTGCTCCAAAAGCTCCATGTCTTTCTTGTGCTGGGGGCCCCAGGCCTGGACACAGCACTCCAGATGGGGCCCAACAAGGGCAGAGCAGAGAGGGACAATCTCTTCTCTCTCTCTGATGGCTACCCTTCTTGTGATGCAGCCCAGGATACTGCTGGTCTTCTGGGCTGCAAGCACACACTGTTGGCTTGTGTCCAGCCTTCCACCCACCTGAACACCAAATCCTCCACTGGGCTGCCCTCAGTGAGTTCTTCTCGCAGTGTATACACATATCTGGGATTGTCCAAGTGCAGTACCATGCACTCAGGCTTGCTGAACCTCATTAGATTCATTCATGACCATTCCTCAAGCCTGCCCAGGTCCCTCCAAATGGCATCTTTCCTTTTTATTGTATCAACTGCACCAATCATCTTGATGTCATCAGCAAAGCCGCTGAGCATGCACTTCATCCCATTGTCTATTTTGTTGATAAAGATGCTGAAGAGTATCGGTCCTAAGACAGATGCCCACGGGACACCTCTCATGACCAGCCTCCACCTGAATGTAGAGCCATTAACCACAATCCTCTGGCACTGACAAACCAACCAGTTATTTATCCACCAAATAATCCTTATCTACCAAGTGGTTCTCCCTTATCCAATTCTTTTCCAGTTTGATCGGGAAGCCATATATATATCCTAGTTTGTTTCTGGATTAGAACTTCCTCCTTTATTGTCAGTTCTCTTTTATCATCAGCTTTCCACAGATGCACCTGTAAGGACCATGGGCCAGGGGTAGTCCACATTTGCTCAGACCAGGTTTCCCCATGCAGGAGCCTAACTGATGCCCATAGGAGATCTGAGCATCAGCACCAGCACACCTGTGATGCTAAAACACATCAAGATCAAGGCAAAGTATACCAGCTGCAGTGTTATTCACAGATCAATATCCTATTAAATTACTTGGGGTGCTGCACTATAAATCTTTACAAATATTCCAAGAAATACCTACAAGACTAAATGGAACGACTTCTTGACGAAACAGACGAGTGGAGGCAAGAAAAAGAAAGAACTTTCTTGACAGTTTGGTATTATTCATAGTATTCGAGCAAAAGTGCAAAAAGTTGCTTAAAGGCTGTTTTAGCCAGACAGTGTTCATCGTTTCCAAAACAAAGTTGTTTGCTCAACAGAAGGCATAAAAGCATAAAGAAAAGATGCAAGATGCAGTTTTGGACTAGCAGAACATCCTAAAACTAGGACAGGGAAGAGAAGGAAAAGACAGCAAACTGGAAAGGCTGAAGTATGCTGGGTTGTTTGTTTTCTCACTTAATCCAAAGTGGGAAATCGTGACTGCTCAAAAGCCCCGGCTCCTGGCAAATGCATCTCCTTGGGCTCTCATCTTTACCTGCCCAAAACCCTTTCTCTTTCTGAGAAAAATGCAGATACAAATCCAAATGTCACTCAGCTTCAATACACAACTGTAGCCCCCATATCCCACATATGCATGCTGACTGCTTCCCATCTCCCCCATTCCCTGATCTGGACATTCTCCACTTACCAAGGTGAGAGTCTGTGCTCAAATTTCTCTTCATTTCCTCTCAGTGCAAAATCTATTAACAGCATCTTAGCAATGCAAAATGCATCTGTAGATTTGGTGATGGATTTTATATTTGTTTTCAGACCTCCAAGCTGTGCCTTTTAGATGACCACCTTCTCCTAGATTTGTGCTAAAAGCTACTGCAGTGGACTCACATTTGAATTTGGTCTATTAAAATGTAAACCATCATCTGGCACATCTTCAACTGGCACATTGCACTATTACTTTCATGAAAGTACTGAAGAAAAACATTTTTCAGTGATACAGAAATCATCATGAAACATTACCTGTGCTATGACATAATACATCCTCATATAAGTTAAACATATCCTCATTGGGAAAACGTTCAATTTTCCCAAGCATTTCTTTGTTTGGCTCTATGACCTGTTCTATTGGAGTGTGAGATTGGGACACACAAATGGAATGCAAGAAAAGCTGGGTGCAATTCTTCCAAGGACAGTATTTTTCAGTCCAAACAGAGTTTGGCTTTTAACAGCAACATATGCTGCAGCAAATGTTCCTTTCTGTTGATGTTATTCATTATCAGATGAAATTTCCAAATGAAATATTTTAGCAATGACAGAAATTCTAAATACTTAATTTAAAAATCTAATCAATGAAAGTAAGTTAAAAATATAATTTGTTAAATAAAAACCCATAAGTTTCTCCATATCATCTCTTTAAAAAGAAAAAAAAAACAACCTTGTTTCTGCATATTGAAAAGCATCATTTAATTGAAAACAATATGAAAATTCCTATGAAAAACAAACAACAAATTTCAAAAGGAAACTTAAAGATACATATACTACTTCATCTATTTCCCCAAAGTCCTTTTTCAGAGAGGCTAGAAAAAATAAACTGTGTCCCATATACTGTATTCCCTCCCTTCACACATACACATACTTTTTGTCCTTTAGAAATGCAGACTGTACAAGCTGTTATCTATTGGTTACATCTGTTCTAGGAAAAGGAAAGCAATGACACCGTGCCACAGCCTTGGGTAGCAGATCTGGATGAGAAAGCAGTGGAATTGGGCCTGAAACTATGGACCATTTGCATAATACGGAGCCTAGTGTATGTGTATGCATCTCCTGGGTTATAAGAAGAAGAAAATTCAGCATTCATCCATGCCATGCCCCTAGCACAGGGCTGTGAAGAAGTCACAAACAGAACTTGTGCTTGGTTTCAACCACCTCAAGCCACTGCAGCCCCTGAGCATTCACTCACTCACAGCTTTGCAGATGCCCACCGAGCTGCTTCAGCCCCAGAGTAGTGATGTACAGGCATTCACACTGGCATAGAGAGTGAAGGGCTTAATACACCCTAAACCACTGTAATTTCAATAGAAGAACATATATTAATAAGTATCCTAGGATCACAGACCAATTTGGGTTGGAAGGGACCTCAAAGTCCATCCAGCCCCAACCCACTGCTATGGGCAGGGCTGCCACCCATCAGCTCAGGCTGCCAATGGCCCCACCCAATTGAGTGCCTCCAGGGATGGGGCACCCACAACTAATCAAAACAGAAAAATGAACTTTATGGGAAAAAAAAGTCCCTTAAATACATAGTCCAGCAATATTTAAATGATAGCACCCTGTCTAGCTGTTTCATACCATTCTCATCTCTGCAGTGTCTGAGCTTCTCCCATTTTATGGCTCTAGTGTTATGCACACATCAATGAAGCATGACAATACCTAACACTTGTTAACAGCCCTCATCAGCTTGTAAGCACCTAACTCTTACTAATTAATCCTGGTGATACTCATCAGCTGAAGGTTGTTAAGTACAGTATAGTTATCTTTGTTCAGTGACAAGAAGACACTAATGTGGTTACAGCTCTCCAGTGATCAGAAAATATATGTGGTTCGTGCCTCAGAATTTCAATATTCTGTTAAATTATGGATACCATCCATTCTAGGATAGAAAAAAAACTCTTTCCTTTTGTGTTTTCCTGAAATACATACCTGCACCGTCAGCATTTCCAACTCATTTTCTCTTCCCATTAATTCATCAGCAATTTAGAAACCATTAGGATATCAAACTTTCTTACTGACTGCCTGTTCTATGAACACACTGGTGAAACAGACTTTCAAGCATGCGCACAGGGTAGGGAGCAGGGCCCTGGTACTCTTTGCAATTCCTGCTAACCTAGGTTCAAAATGTCAGTGTTGACTCTAGATGAGTTGGTTACTGCTGAGTCCCTTCTTGATGGACCTGGGCACGGGGTGCACATGAAGAGCAGGAGTGCACATCTGTAGGCAACAGCTAGCATCTCCTAGGAACACTAATAGGCCTAAAGGTCTGTAACATGTCAGCCAGTACATACGCAGTGTGATCTGCTGGGATATGCGTTTCGCAACAGCCAGGCTCGTCTTGAATAAGGCACTCAAGTGCAAGTACCAAGGAAGCTGAACCATTCAGGGCAGGCTCAGAGGTATCACTTGATTCTTGCCTCTCTGCACAAAAGTACTGACGGAATTTGATTTTTTATCTCTAGATTTGGAATGTTTCCCCTGATGGTTGCAAGGCTACAAGAATCTCAGCAGCTTCAGGACAATTCAGGGTTACGTGTTGAACTGTTTGGAGAAGTCAACATTTAAAAGAACTAAGACTTTACTTTTATCTAAAACAGATAGCGTTTCCTTATAATCCCAAAGATAGGAGGCTCAAAAGCATGTCTGCAGCAATGATTTAAAGCAACCTTTTGACTTTGCTCTAAAAGAGCCCGGACGGGCTCCTGCAGTCACTTACAGCTGTTCCTGGCATCCTGCTGTGGCACAAGCTTCCCCTCCCAAGAGAGAGGAGGTTAGCTGGAGCATGAAAGGATAGCACTGAGCAGCCTCTGCCAAGCAAGGGCAAGGGTGAGATGAAGGGCAGAGCTGAGAGGAAAGCCCTGGAGAGTGAGCTGCCTGCTCCTGCTCCCTCCAGTTCTAAGACTTGGCATCATTTTGTCACCAAGAGGGATGTGACCATTCCACCGCCTGCTGGTGGCCACCACAGATCTGACAAGATCTGTCTTCCAGACAAAATATCCAGCACTTTTCCCTGCATGGCCAGGGAGCAAAAGCAGTCCTGGGCTGTGGGTTTCCCCACTGATGTCCGTACCCTTTACCTGGGTGCATAGCAGGCAAGTGTCCTGGAGGTTGGTCAGCTGAAAGCCATTCTAGCTTGGCTGAGCTGACAGGACTTGTGAACTAGAATCGTGGAATCATTTAGGTTGGAAAAGACCTTCAAGATCATCAAGTCCACTTAGCACTACCAGGGCTAAAAATAAACTATATCCCTGAGTGCCATAATCATGTATCTCTTAAATACCTTCAGGGGTGGTGGCTCCACCACTTCCCTGGGCAGCCCCTTCCAATGCTTGACCAACCTCTCCATGAAAAAATTCTTCCTAAGATCCAATCTAAATCTCCTCTTGTGCAACATGAGGCCTTTTCTTCATGTCCTATCACTTGTCACCTGAGAAAAGAGACCAACACCCACCTCACTACAATCTCCTTTCAGGTGGCTATGGAGAGTGAAGAGATCTCCCCCCAGGCTTCCTCTTCTCCAGGCTGAACAACCCCACTTCCTTCAGCTGCTCTTAATATGTCTTGCTTTCTAGCCCTTTCATAAGCTTCGTTGTTCTTTTCACAGAAGTTAGGGGCCAGGTAAAGCAAAGTGCAGCTGCAATGAGCTGCTTCACCAGCTTAAGGCTACCCAATTATTAGGTTCAGACAATTCAGCTTTGGGGAAGTCCAGCTTAGAACATAAGTAAATACTTCTATGACCATTGGACTACAGTGTGTACTTACGCCTGATAGGTTAAACAAGACTTCTGAGTCAAATTTTCGAATCTGTTCTAGATGATTGGCTCTACGTTCTCTACTAACCGTGCCCATTCATAACGTATATTACATATACATATATATACACACACAAACATTTAATAAAGATAAATCTGGTATAAGTCCTCTTACTGGGCTATTGCAAGATGTCTTACTGCAGCCCAAAAAATTACAGTTAGCATTTAAATTGGACCATCAGCTCAGTATATTACAAATAACAGCTCCTATGCCTTGAAATGTTACATTTCAAATATTACAGCGATTTACTATCAAATAAATATGATAAGGTTACTTCTTCTGGCAACACTGACCAACAAATTTCATTCAAATTATTAAAAAGTGCAGCTCCAGACATCACTTTTTTAAACAGTAAAGAAAGAATTATGTACCTTTTGACCATAAAACCTTTCACAGAATGAATAGTCTTGGCTTCCATTCAAAAATTAAAGATCGGATATGTAATAGCTTAAAAAGTACCCCAAACCAGTCTGTTTCCAGTTGCATGGATGGCAAGATCTCATGTCCTTGTTTTTGGATTTCTGCAACAAATGTGTGATATACAAGTTTTTAATCCAGAGTTTGCCCACTATAGGAAAGGGGTGTCCTGTTAAGACTTTCTTCTTGTTAAAAAAACAAGCCAGTCAGAGTTCTTTGTAATGGTACCTCCTGCAGCACTATCCTTACTATGTGGTAGACACCATGTATAGAGATAAGGAGACTGAAAACACAAACGTGATATGGACAGAAGATGGAGAATGAGAAATATAGGGGAGAATTCAGTGTGAAGACAAGCACACCATTTTAGCTAATCTCCTCTCTTCCATCCTCTTCAACATCTCAAATAATCCTTATCTAAATATTTTATTCTGAAACTATGTTGTCTCTTATCTTCTTACACCATGGGTTTGTATTTGATCTTAATCTTCTTCTGTTTATTTTGTACCAGCCTCTGGCCTTTTCACATTCAAGGATTTTCTTTCAGCAGAAATTTCCCATTAGAGTAGAAAAACTATGACTATATATGTGGATAAATAAGCACATAGGATCTAATGATAAATGTGGAAAAAAGATATGGCCATCTTTGCATGAGTATATTTTCCTAAAACTTAAAGACAAACCACATCATTTTTTTTCTTATAATGGTATCTTCTGTATGATGAAAGCATGCTGAAGGCAGTGCAATGAAATTACACCAATCCACAATATTTCAACACATCATAACTCCAACCTCATGTCTCAGGAGTGCGCCTCCAGCTCCCATAAACAGCTCTGCAGTTCTTTGGAGGAAACATTTACTTTATAATTTTACCACAAACCAGAAAGGCAACATCAGCTATAGTGCCGCAAAATTATTCCCCACTCACAAAAGCAGCTGTGAAAGAATATTATCATTACAGAACTCAAACATACCTTTTTTTCTGGTTACAAATTCTCGTTTAAGATTGTCTATGAACATTAATTCTCATTCTCCCAAAATACCATAGAATGTGCATTCAATCATAAATTCCTCGTAAGATAATCAAGACTTCATATTTTCTATTGCCACTTGAGCTTCTTCTGGTAGACAAGGAGCACCTTTTCGGAGGTGGAGTTTGAACCTGATAGTAATTCAACTTTGTGCCTTTCAGAGCAAAACCAGAAACCTGACCCTCATGGTTTGCCCTCCCTGCAGTAAGACCATTGCCAAGTCAGCCTGCATACAAAATCAGCAGTTATTTTCCTCACATATTTCAGAGCAGGGAGTGGGGTAAATAAATATAAGCATAAAAAAGAAAAAGCTTTTCTTTATCAAATGCGTATGTACTCTGACCTTATCAGGACCTTAACATGCAAAAAATGTTGTGCGTGGAATTTATCTCCACTGCCACAGATGTGGAACCATGGAGCACATAGGGGAAGTCAGTGGTATGTTCAACCTGGCAGCCACAGGCAACAAAAGAAATAACACAAGGACAGACATCAGAACAGGATGTGTAAGGACCTCAAGTTCTGCCTGAGCTACTGACAGGTCATTTCAGCCATTGGTTTTACTAAGTAAGAATTGGGTTGTGCCCTAGTGCTGTAATCACATTTCTATTTGTGAAGATATGACAATTATAGTACAGAGTTACCAGCAAAAGCTGTGCAAAATATTTACAACGAGTGATGAGTCCTCAGGCTTATGTTTCCAAGAACTTGGCCCTAGGTTTACTGGCTTCATAATTATAACACGATTCTCTTTCCGCTTAGGCACCCTCATACCATGCAGAACTTTTCTAAATTCATATAACAAATGGGGACGCTGGGGTCAGGCATAGCTGAGAGAAAAGAAGAACAAAATCTGCTGTAACGAACTCAGCCTGGATATTTATTAATTTTCTTCTTGTTAAGCACCCAAACAAACCCACACAGAATGTTTGTTTCCAACCAATGCAGACCGCGGGGTTTAATTAGCTGAAAGCTCCACAAATTGAGCCCCGCTGAGTTTGCGGTGCTGTGTTTATCATCCAGTTTTTAAAGGAGGCAAAAACAGCCACGGGATATCTCATTGTTTCCTGCATCAAAGTGAAACGGTGAACGCCCGAGTTAAGGTGATAATATCATCTTCTATTTTTTTTTCTTTAAATGCAATGAAAACCATTGCTGTTTTCCTAGGGTCTCTTTGAACTGCTGAAGCCCTGTGTTCCTGGAGAGAGAGACAGACACCGCTAAGGTGGAAGTAAGCGTTGGGAACAGTCAAGGTGACATGGTGCATCATATTCTTAAGACTTCTGCGGTTGCTTTCCTAAAAATAAGTAATATGTTGGCAAACGTGAACAACATTTATCTTCATTTTCCTTTCTTGTATGAAAAATGAATATGAAAGCTTCAAAAATAGAGAAGCTGCATGAATAGTCTGCTTTAATAAGCAGGTTTCCATCTTGTCAAATATGGTTTGTAGGACTTAACAGCTCTTTAGATTTAATAGCATAGTTATTTTTACCAGTTTGTGTTTAAAACATGGCTGCTTTCTGGTTCAGGACAGGAGTGCAATACTGATTATCTATGAATATGATGAAATCTTGCCCCATTGTCTGGCAGAGAAAAGAATAGATAAGTCAACCACACGGCAGTGTTCTTTCTGAAGTCAGTCCGTGAAGGAGAGCCTACATTCAGGACTTGTTCCTTTTTCTCATCGATGGCTTTGTTTTCTAAAATGGCCTCAAGTTCCTCTGAATCATCCTCTGCAGTCCTGATTGCTTTTTCCTCTGTCATTCCCAAGCACGTGTTGAAGCCATGAGTGAAACGGCTGTTGCTTTTGGAAAGCTTTCTGGAAGCTATCCTTTCCCAGGAAGAAAGTAGAATCTGTAAGTCTGTCCCAGAAGAGTCGTGCTGTTTGTTTACTTGTTTTGGCTTCTCTTGGTTTGGTTCCTTGGGGAAATGTCCTGCAGGGAGTCCAGCTGTCTTCTGATTATAGTACTGGCAGTGCTTCTTGTTTCGCAGTGCACTACTTATCTTCCTTCTACTGCACTGGAGAGCATCATCTACCTCCTAGTTTGTTCTGCACAGGGGCTCAGGAAGTGAAGGAGAAATGCCTACCTGTGCCCTAAAAGGGCTGTACTTGGAACTCCCACCCACAGTGGCCAAAGCTCAAGTGGTTTGGCAATGAGCATCTTATTGCCACCATATTACTCCGTGTACTTACTAAATCCATTTTTGTAATGATCATTTGTAATGCTTTGTCTTTTAAGTAGCCTTGACTTCATAATAACTATTTTAGCACACCTGAAGATCAGAAAGAATCACTTACAAAGCTGAGGTAAGAACAGCAGAGTCCCGGGATTTCAGCCCAGGGGTATAACCTCCCTAAGTGATCTCTGAGTAAAAGAATTTTAGGTTTGTCTCCATCCATGTATTCCACAAGTTTTATCAAAGACTCTCATGGAAGGCTGGTGCATGACTATGGCATTGCATCACATGCTACAAGGTTTGCTTCAGCAAAATCCTTGAACTTGTATTGATTTAATTTTAGCGTAACATAATGGAAAATAGGTACATAATTGCTGATGTTCTGGTCAGTACTGTGAATTTTTTAATAAAAGCTGTTTTGATGAACTGGTGCCGGGAACAAACTATCCATTATTTCAGACTGTCTCCAGTGCTTTGCATTTTGAGCTCTCATAGATATCTGTGCCAACTATATGTCAGTTCTGTTCTGCCATCATTTCACACCTACTGTGCATAAAAGCTAGCAGCCAGACCAGGGGACAGCAAGAAAGAGCAGCCCCTTTGAAAGAACCCTCCCTGCCCATTCCTCTGATGCCTGCAGCCTGCAGGTCCTGGGAGATAGTCACAGAATCATTGAACCATAGAATCATTAGGGCTGGAAAAGACCTGTAAGATCACCCAGTCCAACCATCAGCCCACCCCCACCACGCCCACTGCCCACGTCCCTCAGTGCCACATCCATGCAGCTCTTCAACATCTCCAAGGATGGTGACTGCACCACCTCCCTGGGCAGCCTGTGCCACTGCCTCACTGCTCTTGCTGAGAAGAAATTCTTCCTGTATCCAACCTGAGCCAGTCCTTGATGACTGAGGCTTACACAAGCCTTCAGGACAAGGAGAAGTTGGATAGTCCCTTCTCCAGCTTCATCCTACAGCTGTGGGACCAGCAGCACTGGAGACAGCAGAGGAGTTTCTGTCCCCAGCTTGCCAGAGATATTTCACTCTCCAAAGAACCTTAACCAAAGCCCAGCAGAAAGTGCCAACTTGTGTCCACTCATGAGCATCCACCAAAAGTCAAAGCAGGATGAGGAGGACACCAGGACTCCATACATCAGCAGATTTTCTTTTAGATTACGTACACTGAGACTGCAAACAAGAAAACACCTCTCTACAGAGCAGCACGGGGCATGCCCATGGCCATATGACGCCCGCCATTGTGCTTGAAACACAGTCTAGAAGGCTGCCAGGAGAGGTTGTCTTGCTAGGAGCAGTTGTGGGGGTGGAATAAAGCTGTGTGCACTGGTAAGTTAAGGACAGTTCCAGGCCTAATGTCTGTTTTAGCAGTGACCTGGAGATGACACAAACCCGGGAAAAGTGTGCTGTTTGTGCTCATTGGTTTATTACCACCCATTGTCTAGAATAAACAAGTCAAAAAGATTGTTAAACCCTGCTGTGGTCTCAGGTACTAACTCTGCCAAACAAATAATTCCATTGCTTCTTGTTAACATATCCCAGAAATGTGAAACAAAAGGTACAAGCGATGTGTTGCTCCCCTCTCTGATTCTAAATGCAGTTTTTCAGACAAGATGTCTCTGAGCACAAATTCATTACCAGGCAGCAACAATGGAGAGGCGAAGTGAAATAAAAACTCCACATCTCTCTGGGGAAGCACAATCCATTTCTAACATTTTTCTGCTCTTGTGTAGACAGCCGTCATTGGAGGGTAAGCAGACACAACAGAACAATGTGCTATTGCCAAGCTGTGGTTAAAAGAAGAAAGGCTGATGTGAGATTGTACTATTCTTCAGTTTACAGTGCAAGAGGGGAAAAGAACGACAGCCGTCCAAGGCACAGAGGCAGGAAGAATTACCTTCAGTTGTATAAAAGATGGACAATTGGCTCTCTGAGTTATGGAAAGATCCAGATTAAATATAATAATTAGCACAGAATGGAAATGGATGTTTCTTTCATACCAAATAGCAATTACCGAGGAAGCCTGGCTTTAGAAGCTAATGTGAGTTCGTAATGAATAGGGAACCAAGGAGCAGGTATACAGGGTGCAATTTAATCATCCCAAGGATATAAGGGGCCATGGTCAGCTCCAGTCAGCATGGCGGAGTGAAAAACACATGTATTAAAATATCAATAAAGGGAACAATGCAGCCATTCAAAGTGTGGGCTAAGAGTTAGTCACCATGTATTTCTCCAGTCTGAGTGGTGCTACCAAATCAAAAGCTATTCATTCCACCCACCCCGGAAGCAAAAATTAAAAGAAGTGCATTGTCCCTGTGCTTCCAGTGGGGTGCCTGCGAGTCCTCCATAAGGATGGTAGTTACTCAGAAATGCCCAATCCTCAGGGGCCATGGTGGGGTAGGGGATCACATCCAACATGGCTGCTCTATGCTACAGGTTTACCAGGTGGGAAAAATTAGAAATGCTGGGGTTCCTAGAGCAGGACAGGGAAGTGATATTGAAGCAATGCTTGGGAGAAAGGGAGGAATGAGTTAAAACTTCAGGGGAAGAGCAGAAAGACAAAGGAAGCAGCAAAAATAAGAGTCCCACAGAGAGGCAGAGGAAGAGTGGCACACCAAAACGCTCCAAACAGTGCAAATCTTGCTCTGAGATCTTGGACTCACTCCATCTGTCTCTTAGTATTGATCAGTTACATATCATCTTCATGCACCTGCAGAAACATTCATCCTAATACCAATCATCTGAGGTAGATTTGTAGTGCTATTGTTCTCACCTATAACTAGGGCAGCAGAAAAAATGAGAAACGAGCCCAGGCAGAAAGTCTTCAAGCGTGTCTTAAGCAAGGTGTCAAGCGGTGTTTTAATTCATGCTAGCCAATGCCAGCAGGATTTCTGCACCCTATCTCCCAGTTTGAACACTTCTTACCTTCTCCTCTGTCATACCAGCATTGACTGATATATAGACTGAAATTGCATTTAATAGCTGAGGAGGAAGGATCAGACTTTTTAATATGAGGGTAAAAAGATAACTTAATGAAGAAGTATCAATCCGGCTGAGGGAAAGCACCAAAGTGGAAAGAGGACAGGGGAATACAGTTGAGGACTGTGCTCAGTGCCAGCCAGGGGTATGTGACATATGATAGTATGCATGGAAAGAGAATATGCATGGAAAGAGAAAACTGGGAGACACACCCCAGCCACACGGGAACCTCTTTGCCACTTAAGGCCCACCAACACATGGTTGCTGATGCTGATTGAATTCCCTGCTCACAGCTGATACGTGGGCAGCAGTGGAACTCGCACATTCATCCAAATATTTAGCTGAATTTCTCCCCAAGTGCTTTTAATATCTAATCGCTTTCATTGTGAGCAGATTTGATTTTCTTTTAGTATCACCAGCTGCTCCGCACACAAAAGCAGTTGGCTGTGAACTTTGAAGTTTAACACTGATTTTCACTGCAATTTCATACTGGGATTCCTATAGGAGAAGGAGGAGAAAGGAAAGTAGCTCACTGGGGACACATTTGTCTGTCCTGAAAAGATGCTCTTCAGTTACAATACGTTCTTCTGCATACATAAATACAGGCATAATCTGCCAGACCACAGGTTCACCTAGGCAACTCCTGTTTCCAAAGTAGCCAGGGGCAGATATCAACTGTGCAGTGGTGTACCACGTAACATTCTTCGTCATGAAATCCCAAGTTACTCTTGAGTAATATTCAGCTTAGAGTCTTTCCAGTGTTTTTGTATTTAATTGCCCTCAATGGATTTTGCTCCCAATAATTTGTCCAATAACAATGTGAGCCAAAGTAACCAGCTATACTACGTAGCTTGAGATTTCCACACCTCTACTGTGCCCTGTGTAAAGGACTGTCTCCTGCAGTGAGCTACACGGATGGCTGTGGCGGTCTCATTTGACCTGTCCTAGTCCTTTATTGGAAGAGCCAGCAAGCAGCCATTCCCTGTTTGCTCTCTCCTTGTCACTAGTGATGCAGCACACTTCTCTCACATCCCTTTGTTGTCATTCCTTTCTCAACCTGGAGAATCATTGCTTGAACAGAAGCCATTCCGTCCACCCGATTATCCTCATTGTCCTCCTTGGTATATTTTCTACGTCAGCCACATCCTCTCTGAACTGAGAGGACCAGATGCAAACACATATTTAGGACGCAGGCACGGCATGATGCCTGCACACTGCACTCTCTTTTGATCTTTATGCTTATCCTAACAGCTCCTAATTTTCAGTCTGCTTCTGTGATCAATAACAAGCACTGTGATGGTGTTTTCATGCAACAAATTATTAGAAACCTAAGGGCCCGTTCCTGTGAGGCAGCAATCACCTTCAAGGACATCATTTTGTATGTGAAATTTGTTACATTAAATTTGTATTGTTTTTCCCATGTGCACAATTTCATGTTTCCTGACAATGAATTTCACTGACCACTTCATCATCCCATCATTTATTTTCATAATGTCCTTCTGTAGTTCTCACAGTCAGCCTTGCATTTGCCCTGAATACCTTAGTATGATCAGTGAATCATTATGAACATGTTGAACAGCATGAGCTCCACACACGAATTCCTGCAGGACTCCACTCATGACCTTCTACCACTGTGAAAGCTCACCATTCATTTTTGCCTCGCGTTTCCTTTTAATTATCCGTGCAAAGACCTTCCTCTTTCCCCAGGGCTGCTTGCTGCTACAGCAGCTGATGGTGAGGGACCTTGTAAAAAGGACCTCAAAAAGAAATCGATTAAATGAATCACCCTTTAACTACATGCTTGTGGATTCTCTCAGCATGTTAGAAAGTGTGTAAGGAGATAGGATTTTTTAGTCTCCTGGATGTGAATCCACATCCCAAGGCAGTGGAATTTCTAGCCATTTCACCAAATATCAAAAGCAAAGTTCTCCCCAGCCTCACATGTGCTGCTTTACAGCTGCATAATTCTGCAATCACAGAACGATTCCCTGATCTGCTGCACAGTTTATGCTGGCCTAGGCACTTCCAAAGAGCTGATTTCATATGAAACAGAGAATAAACTATAAAATAACTGGGAACAGAGGTCGTAACCTGCAAACACAGTTTTATGCCAATGTTGATATTTGATATTTCTATTTGAATTTGACATTCCCATTTGGCAAAACATTATATCTCTGTAGCTGTGTATACATCTATATACCACAACCTTCTCAGTGTGCTCAGAGTGGTTTATTCTTTTTTTAATTAACTGATGATTTATATTAGTTAAGGAAAGTTCTTAAAAAGGCTGTGTTCACGTATGTAGATGATGAGCAACCTGGTCTGGTGGGAGGTGTCCTTGCCCACAGCAGGTGGGTGGAACTAGATGATCTCCGAATTCCCTTCCAACCCAAACCGTTCTATGATTCCATGATTCTGTGTTAATCAGCTATGTTTTTCACATCCAGACTTAGGTACATCAGAAGAAATGCATCAGTTCTGTAAGTGCATATGGAGAGGGTCTGAATATCATAATTCTGAGGATTTTGGGGCCAGCAGCTCTTAGATGATAAGACCCCACCTCTACCCATTACTTAAAGAGAAGAAAGCAAGCTTTTCTGCTTCTTATAATACCAATTGTTTGCCACATTGTGAGTGAAACAGGCATTGACCTGAACTAGCTGAATAAACTAAAATGGATAAACAATCCCCTTACTGTCTGAAAAGACTACTCTTGTCAGCATTCATTTGGCTCCTGAGTGAGTGCTGCTGGTCCATAAGCATCCATCATCTCAGCAGCCTGGCTTTTGTTTAACGTGTTGGCACCAAAAATGTGCTGCTTTGTAATATCCTGTAATCTAGGCAAATATTCTGAAAAAAAATACAATATTTCTTAAACTTTACCTTGCCATGATTTTAAATTGTTTCTCAAAGAAAAAAATAATAATTAAATCTGAGCAATTGGTTCTTGCAGAAGACATCACATTATATCCACTGTGAAATCTCTAAAATCTCATGCTCTGTGATTAAAGTGTGGGGAACGTTTCAGGGGTAAGAAAAATGCTGCAAAGCAAGGGACATATTTTTAAAGCTTTTAATTTAATCCTTAGAAGAGCAACCACCTCTGCTGCCACACCAGTATTGCCATCCCAGACTGTGCAGAACAGGGCTGAAAATATTGCAGATAATATGATGGGAGTAAACAAAATGCCTACTCCACCCCACAGAAGCCTCCTGGCAGCAGGTCCAACCTGGGTTACTTTAAAATGGAGCTGGGCAAGACACTGGCCAGCCAGCAGAGGTGATGACTGCACACAGAGCTCTCCCAGAGAAGTATAACAATACTGTCCCTTACGGTCCTCCGCTGCTGTATTCAAATATTTTATCTCTTTCCAGCACTCAGGATTATGTATTAGGGAAAGGAAGGAAGGATCTGGAAGATTGTTTTCCTGTGTTCTGGTTAAGCTTCTGTCTCTCAAGCCCGATGCCCATATGGCCTGTTAATAACGCAGAGCCGTAATTTAACACAGTTTGCCTTCAAGTAAATCCCAAAGTAAGCATGGTCCAGGATAATGCTGACTTTAAATGAAGTGCTTGTCCCAAAGGGAGCTGACAAGCAAGCGAAAATATAAATGTGAAAAGATGAAGGAAAAATACAAGCCATCCCAAGTACTTCAAAAGCTTCTATTATTATTACTATTGTGTTCAGGTTTCATCCTGCCAGCTTAACTGAAAAAGGATTCAATCTTAGCATTCTTCTGCAGTTCTGATGAGTTCCAGTAAGGCGCAAAGTTTTAATCAGAACATTAGAAGTTTATCTTTAACATGTAAAAAGTTTGTATTTTCATTCTAGTACAGTCAGGGAGGGTTCTTCAAGGCGAATGGTGCAAGATGTCACAACTCACTAGGATAAAAAATGAAAGAGAGAAAGAAGGAAAGTTGGAAAATAAAGGAGTTAAGGAGATAGACCACAAGAATAACACAGTGTTCACAAAGACAGGAGTGAACAAAGACGATTTTACAGTAGCAAGTATCACCATTAGGTGAATACAAGGCCTAAAGGTTACAGACTATGTTGGGGAATCACAGAATCACAGAATTGTAGGGGTTGGAAAGGAGCTCTGGAGATCGTCTAGTCCAACCTCCTGCTAAAGCGGATCCGCGAAAGTAGGTTGCACAAGAAAACATCCAGATGAGATCGGGTATCTCCAGAGGAGACCCCACAGCCTCTGCTTTCTCTCTGGGCAGGCTGTTCCAGTGCTCTGTCACACTCAACACAGGTGTGAGCTCCACAGCTCTTGGGATGACACAGGCAGTAGAAAAGGAAAGCACTCTGGGCAGTGCTCATGTGGCTACCGTAACACTGGACATCATCCCACCTTTACCATACCTTTGGGCTTTGAGATACTGTTTGAAATAACTGCTGTTATGTATTCTTCTGAAAACATAAAGAAATGTAATGATACAAAAGTGAGATGTTTCAATTTATCCATGCAAATCCTGCATGAAGAGAACAAGAAGAAAACAAACAAAAAGTGAGCATATGGTTTGGCCAGTACATTTCGTTTTATTGCATGTCCCAAACCATGCCCCATAAGGTCAGAACAGCAGCTTGAGCCAGCAGCTAGTTGAGGTCCATTAAGACAAGTGGAAGAATTTGTAGTGATCAGATGGTTAGTTTTTACTGCCAAGAGCTGGCCTGACCAGCAGGACAAGGACACATTTCCTCCAGGAGTGCTGCACTGCATCTCCTTTGCAGCCTACTCTTTGCAGCCTACTCTTTGCAACCTATTCTTGCTGCTGGGGGCAGCCACCATCAGGAAGCAGCCCTACCTGAAGTCCACAGGGCTTAGCCCACTGAGGCCCACAAGGGGCTTCTATTTTTTTTAAAGGAGAGAGCATATAGTTTTACTAAATGTGAAGTTCAATTCACTTAACGTGTTCCCCAGGATTATTCACCAACAGTAACAATTTTTATTTGATCTCTGCCCACAGCACCCAAGCTAACATAATGTTAAAGTATCCAAAGGAGACAAAAAATATTATGTAGCTTTGTGATATCTGAGTAATAATAATGAAAAAGCCTCGTTTCTAGTACAGTTATAGAAAAACAAGACCTATTACTCACATTGCATTTAATTCACTTTCAATATGGCAGTATAGCTCTCCTGTCTCAAAGCATTAATAAAATGTAACTGCACTGCAAATGATGTTGAGAAAGCGGATTTTCATAGATATACCAAACCTATGAAAATATCTGAATCTTTCTGAAATGTTACTGCAACCATGAAACTAACAGCTTTTCAAAAAATACTATTCCCAAAGTGCACCTGAGATCTGAAAAACAGACAACTAAGTAAGAGGTTGAGAAACAAAATATCAGATACTGCTCTATAGATATGAAATATTTTTTCCTTAAAATTACGAGTGTAAGGACCTTTGCCAGCTTTTATTTCCCCCTAATTACTTTTTTATAAAAGGACTTTCTGAAATGTGGAAACAACAAAAAAAAAAAGCTCATTCCTCTTTATGCATCATCAGGTTGCATTTTGCTTTGTCTCATGAGCCTGAAACAGGCTTGTAGCTGGCTACAAAGAAAGCCCTACAGGAAAAGATCACTAACCATTCACAAGTCAGTAATGTGACACTGGTTCTGAAAGAAGAAATCTTCTCTCATGCATTTACAAGATTTGAGAAGAAAATGATTGTTTCTAGATGTACTGGCAAAACCTAACCAATGAAAAGGTATATACCTTTGGGAACTGCACTCCAGGAACACCATAAGAGAGATAAGAGAATATGGAGCCAATCTCCATGATAGGTCATTTGATCTACACATCTTCATGAAGAAACCTTTTGGCCTCAAGTTGTGCCAAGGTAAGTTTAGGTTGGATATCAGGAAGCACTTCTTTACAGAAAGGGTTGTTAAGCACTGGAATGGGCTCCCCAGGGAGGTGGTTGAGTCACCATCCCTGGATGTGTTTAAAAACCATTTGGATGTGGTGCTCAGGGACATGATTTAGCAGAGGGTTGTTAGAGTTAGGGTAGTATGGTTAGGTTGAGGTTGGCTTGATGACCTTTAAGATCTTTTCCAACCCGAGCAATTTTATGATTCTATGAAACAGTGAAGGAACTAATCTTGGAAATTATTTTAAGAACTGTTGGAGAGCCAACCATCTGAGAAGAATACGATTAAGCTACCTTATTAGGCCACAGAAGTGATTATGCTAGGAAAAAGCATTACGTCAGAGTGTGGTATACTGTAGTATACCTAAGGGTAGTGAAGTAGTGGAAGAGGTCACACGATGGCACAGTAGGCTGTTCTTCACTGTAAGATGGAAGAACAGGTGAGACAAACATTGGTCAAGAGATGAACTGCCCTTTGTTCCTCTTCACAGGCAGCAATCAGAGTCCCCACTGGCTCCAAGTCTCATAGCTCTTTGTGGTGCTGGATAGCATCCTAATGGCCACCCACTTTAGACTTATATGTCCAAACTTACGCAAAGATATTATCTCATTAGACACCAAAACGCCCAAGTAGTAACATTGCAGTTTTGTAGATGGAGTTACTAAGGCAGAAAGCATGTGACCTGTACTAAATTCAGATCAATGCTTTGCCTTTAAAAATTGATCCCTTAAATATATGCATATATATATATACTCACATTCAAATACATACCATATCTAAAAGAAGATACCTTAGAAGTAGTGGTACTATACAATTAAATTTGGTGTTATATGAACCTGACAGAACAGCTTATATCCTCATAAAACAGTCCAGCACAACACCTAACTTCAGATTTCTTGATGAATCATTTACTGTATTTGATTACATGAAAAGCTATGTGAAACCTACATTAGCTATCCACAGAAAAGCTTAGGTTTTGGCTGAGGATTAATATAAGAGTTTTTACGTGATGCAGGCAAATCTACTTTAGTTTTCCAAGACTATAGCATTCCCAGGTTCAAGAGAATTTACTGTTCAAAAATCCGCTTTTCCCCATACTTAAAGTGAGTGTGAGAACATTATAAAGCATAATTCTTCATGATCCACTCATTGCTATCGTGCCCCAGTTATACCAGCTTTTGTAGATTTTAACTTTGAGGTTCTGTCATTGCCAGTGGATATATTTATTTCTTTTTCAGACTTACCTAAGAATGATTCTCTGAGGTTTTGCTGATCTTTCAAAGTTTCAGCTGAAAGAAGAAATAGTAGTATGGCTTCTAGACAGATGACAGGAGAAGGAAGTCGCCTATGAATGCACACAAAGGATTTGTACCCTTAATATTTCCATGAGTGTTAACTTTTTAAATCCTACTTTGTGACTTTTGCAGTTTATATTTTTAGCTTCTTGAACTGGAAGAATTTGAGGATGTGATGGTTTAATGTGGAGACTGAAATTTTTGCTGAGCTCTGTCTGCAGAGATGAACAAATAAATATATTGAAAGTACCTGCAACTTTGCATGCAGTTTTCAGATGAGACTGTATATCATGAAGATTTCCTGTGCTGTATCAACACTGGAAAGCAGTTAAATCAAGTTTAGATATACATAATGAAACATTTTACACGAACAAAAGTTATCCCATAAAGGACATTTCACACCTAACAACTACCAGATGGACATTCCTGATAACTGCCTATCTCTCTAGCAGTGACTCACTGTTTGAAATATCTGCTTGTTTATTGTATCGATATTCTGTAAACAGCAGAAGAGATGCACAGTATAGAGTCAAGGTCTGTCTAATCTGGAAACATATCCATGCAAGTTCTGAGGGAGTCCTTAGCCCCTTACCTAACAATGGCAGCCCTGCAAGGCTGGTTAAAATGGGAACTATCCCTCACAGGCTGTGGATATGCTAATATTGCATCAACATGGATATCTGAAGTGCTGCTTCACTGCTTCCCTTGTCCATCCTTCCTCCACCAGCCTAAAGACGGTAAACATGCTGTCTGGGCTTCCTACAACTCACTACAGAGCCTTTAATAGCTAGTTAGGGCTACGGTAGAAGAAAGCTTCTCTCACCTGTCTGTTCAGTGCAAAGAGCCCAGGGGAAGGAAAGGATATCATCCTTTTCATGGTAATTACCTTTACATATATCTTGTTTGAGTCTCGCTTGCAACAATTCTTCCACCGTCACTCAGGTATTTGAATGGCTGCCATTTTACTAAGTATGAAAGATGCTTTCACAAAATCATAGAATCATAGAATCACAAAATTATAGAGTCATATAATCACAAAATTATAGAGTCATATTGGAAGGGAGCTCAAAGCCCACCCAGCCCCAACCCCTGCTGTGGGCAGGGCTGCCCCTCACCAGCTCAGGCTGCCCAGGGCCCCATCCAACCTGGCCTTGAGCACCTCCAGGGAAGGGCACCAGAGCTTCTCTGGGTGGCTGTGCCAGCGCCTCACCAACTTCTCAGTGAAATATCTAATCTAAATCTCCCCTTTTCAGTTTAAAACCTGTGTGAAAATTTGGTTTCTCTTCTGTTTATTGTTCATTTTCTAAGCCAGATCAAAATGATAGAGCAGTTGTTGGCAAATCTCCTTTCAACACTGCAAAACCTTCACTGCATTAAAGCAATGCAAGATTTTTCTCTGTGCACATGACCTCATTTTTTAGCAGACTGGGTTAAATCCTGACACACTTTAACAAAATGGATCCCAATTTGTGCTATCCCTTTAGCTCTTACAAACCATCAATTTGCGTGTGTGAATTATAGGTGTTTTTATGTTACCTCTTGCACACATGGCATTCTCCTCAAACATATGTTTCTGCTAACAGAGGCTTTATAGAGGCTTTGTTAGTGGACAAAAAGATACTTAGTTTACACAGTTTAAAGTCTGTAGGTGTTGCACAGGTAATGAATGGTTAATTTATGCTTATGGTACATTTAACTCAAGTCTCTATTGTAGCAACCTTGAAGTACCTTTTTACTTTTATTGGGTGCATTCAAAGCAGTGCGTTGCTATTTACAAGTTTTCTGAAGCTCTGTTACAACGATCATTATGTATTCACAATAAATAGCGCTGTATTTTAATTGGATTGGAGGAGGTTTGGGCTTGGTAATTTTTTGCTCATCAAGAAGCAAATTTTACACAGATTTTCATTAAAGGCATGAAGCCAGAGCACGTTGATGGTGGTTCCAATTGCTTGTTGTAGATTAAATTGAGGCAAAGCACGTGACAAAAATATGACAGATTCCCTCACGTGTGCACTTGCAAACAACTTCTGTTTCTCTCAGATCTCGACAGGCACTGTGATGGTGGGAAGGACTCAGGGATTTCACCACTTGTATGGGAACTGTTGAATCACAGCCTGAACCTGGTGGTGTGATTGACCACCTGAGGTGAGCACTTAGTCAGCCACAGGAGCACAGGTGAAGGCAATTCAGCTGTGTGACCAGAAGGGGTGGAGCAAGGCTCCACCTCTCCTAGACCCCATCTAAGAGCTGAGTGTCACTAGGGAAGGTTCTCTCTCTGAAGATTGCTCTTCTTGGAGTCTTTTCAGTGAGCCCAGGACACAGGTAAGATTTCCATTCATATCTGATTATCTCTTTCTAATGCAGTAGTTTCTCTTGTATAAGAAGTATATAGATAATCTTTCTAGTATACTTATTGACCTTACACCACTCCTCATAACTTCAGCCTAAAATGTTCTACTGTTTGGTGCATTTTTCACTTGCGTTCACTTCCAGTTTTGAACTGTCTAAGGAAAAAAGACTGTGGTTGTGGTTTTCTGAAGTTGCCCTCAGTGAAACACTAATGATGGATTATTTGTTCTGCCTTTCTATTTTAGTAAGATGAGTGCATGCAGAATCTCATGGACTTTCTTTCTTTATGTTGTACAGCTTCAACAAAATGTAAAGTGTGAACTCTGAAGGCAATTAAATTAGATCTAGAAGATGTGAACTCCCAAGAAAGACAAGAAAACAAAAGCCCTAATCAGTGTATTGTGATTGTGGAAGGCAATTTAAAGAAATACAGTGCCATGCAATACATATTTAAAAGGCAGCTTTTTGCAGCCATACATGTTTTTCCCACTTGTTGTTCCCATTCATGGTAACTAGTATCACCAAGACACAAAATGCTTTAGAAGCCACCTCACAGCACAGCCACCCACAGAAATAGCAGGTTAATTTAGCATCATCTTCTTGTGGTTCTAAACAGACACAAATGGCAGATTCTAGTAGTACCAGGCTGATGCAGTTGGTTGTACTATGTCATTTCTATTTCTCTAATTCTACTAACAGGCCATTCTGGAAGTCACTCTGCTTGGTGCTCACTCTTTCCTCGTCTGCAGCTTTACTTGGAGCTCTGCACGCTTTGTTCTTCATGCCAGGAAAACCGTGCTTGCATTTTGTGACAGGCCAACCATGGAGAGGCAAGCGCAGCTTCTTCCATGAGTCTGTGACTCTTTCCATTTGTGATTGTTAGGAGATGACCAAGGGCTACCTTGGCCAAGAGATACTGATGAAACATTCTGTGGTTGTCTTATGGGTACCTGCCCCAGCCAGGGAACTTGCAGGCCTGAGTCAGTCTCGCTAGCAGTCAGCCACGGGGAAAGGAGAACCAATGCCACACTCTGGTCAGTGGATATGCCTCTATATAAGAGTCAGACTACACATGATGCTGGACTCCAGGCAGGCACCTCATGTACTTGGATGCTAATGGCATTCAGTGCATGGGAACAGACTCACTAGTCTGACATAGGCCTTCCAAAATGCGTATGGTGTGGTTATCAACCCCCCAGCACCAAGTGGGTCTTTCTACATATCTGTTTCTGATGGACCACTGTAGGATGTAGGCAAAAGCATAAGCATGATGATCCAAGCTATGCAGGGGTTTTATCCTCCCTCTGAGATTTGAAACCCTCAGTTTCCTCTCATGTGGCATGTTTAATCATGAATCACTGGTACATGAATATGCCACTGAGACATGAAATAGCCACAGATCTTATGCCATCTTTTGCCTAAACATTTCTATGACCAGCATAGATGCATAAGAACTTCACATTCCCTCCAGTTTGAGCAAGAATTTTGGAGATGTATTTATACTTGTGGATTTGGTTCCAACATAGCAGTCCCCTTTCTTCTCAAAACCAAGGTTTCATTTCTCTTGTGTAATACCACTGGTGTGTATATATATTCTGAGAGATGTTACACTCTCTCCAAAAGACAAGAGCATTCTGCTCATAATAAACAATAATTTCAAAGGATGCTCAAGCTTTTTGTAAACCTGGAATTGAGCGGGGTAAAGTTCATCCACTGAGCTGTGCTGTACTCTATTTGTGCAGCACTTTTCCTCTAAAAGGGTAAAAGATCACACATTCACTGTTACTAAGAGCCATAAAAGTCATGTTTCTGAAATTTTGAGGATTTCCATCAAATCACTTACTGCTGCCAAATGGACAGAACAACTTTATTAAGGTAAAGAAAATAGGCCATCATGTGCAATCAGAATTCTATTAATACAAGAGAAGACCATTATTCCAGTGACTCTACACCCTTCAGGAGGAGATATGAAACTGTTTCTGCAGACAGATGGAAAAATGCTCTTTAATGAGTCACCTCTCAACAATCAAGATAGAAATATATCTGGAGTTCAAGAATCATTAAGGTTTTTTTTTTTAAAAAAATGTTTTATTTCAAGAGAGTTTAAGACAGACATATTACGCATGGTAGCTTTTTAAAGCAACAGAGTAGAAGCAAATCAGTAGGCCAGTAGTAAATATGACTCCACTCTGAATTCATCTCAATAAGCCTGGAGTCTTTTTGTTATTGATGGGTTGCAGACAGAACAGACCATTATGCAAAGGTTTGCACCCCAAGAATGTAAAAGGACTGTAAAACAAAGGATACATTACCAGCCAGTAAATCAGATAAAGTCAGGCAAATAATTTTAAACCTAACTCATAAAACTTTCCCATAAGAACCCCTCATTAAATGTGTTGATGTAAGAGCACAGAAAACATGCATTTTATTAGCTGTCAAGCCCTCAGATAAATCTTTAAATTTATCCTCAACTAAAGCAGGAACGGTTTCAGTGTGTGTAGGCTATATCTCGTCCTGCTCTGCAACTCTGTGTTGCAAGAGGGAAATGTTGCAGTGAGCTGAGCTGACAGCGCTATTCCCTGATCAAACTCTAAACTGTATTTCCTTGGGGGAAGGGGGTGTGGATAATAATAATAATTAAAAAAAAAAACAGTGATTCCTGATGTGTCCTATATTTCAGCTCAAGTCACCTACAGTTTTCTAGAGTTGTATGCCAGCGGCCATTGGCTACGTCAAGAAACTATGATCTCACCAGCCTTGCATGGCACTTTCCATGCTGCACTGATTAACAGAGACTATACGATCACCCTCTTCACCTTGGCGTTAAGTGGTCATTCATGGGCATTGGAGGGCAGGTGATCAACAGTAATGTGGTCAGATAGTAGCAAAAAGAAAAGCTGGTGATATCATACTGGATGTGGTGGCAATGCTGATGGAGGGGAAAAAACTCCCACACCCTGTGTGCCTGCTCATGTATACACCTACCACCAGCACTTTTCATAACCATAGCAAGAAATCATAAAATAAAGATCACTAAGAGAGAGAAATCATAATTTTTTTCTGGTGGCCTCATCTACCCCAGCCTAGGACTTCATGGATCTAGAGATTTTAAAGCTCTAGGCACATGAATAAGTCAAAACTATCATGGGTGGAACCAAAACGCCATTTTTTTGTGCTGCTTCTTTGCCTAGATGAGGCATTTTAACAAAAACATTGTGGAGAGGAAGCCCTCACCATTGTCCTCATTCCTGTATTTTCTGTTTTCACCAGCACCATCAGGACACAGTAGTCCAGACAGCATCCAGCTGAATACTGCAGTATTTTAAGGACTCTTTAGGAGTCTGAAGGTGCTGTGACATTCTCCGAGGTGATACAGAAAAGGTTAACTTGAAGATCCTCACATTGAGGGATTTCCCTTTAAAAAAAAAAAAGAAAGAAAAAGAAAAAACTTTCCTGCAGAAAAAACTTACTTTGTGAAATGCCAATTCTTACCATTATCATTCACGGAGATGTCAAAAGTCAGCCACCCCTGCTTTTTGTTCTTTTGCAGCAGGTATGCTTTCCTGGATAAATGCAATGGAAATTGTGATAAAATATATGGGTCAGATAGGACAATAGCCTACCCCTTTAGAAGGAGACCTGCAGAGGCCCATGAGTCTCCTGATTGGTTCCAGCACAGTAGAAACTCTCTTCCTTCTGCAAATTTAGAGATAATTAGTCAAGGGAGGCTAGATATATAATTTTCCTCTTTGACGGAGTGTCAGCGCAGAATACAGTGTCTACTCCAAAGTCTGACGAGTTTTTTCATTAGATTTAATTGATGTTTTTTCATTAGATTTTTTTCAATAGATTTAATTGATGTTTTGAAGAAGTCGCTTTGGGTTTTGGAGGTGATCTGTTGATTCTGCAAAGTTTATAGGGAACAGATGAAGCTTAGACTTACTCTTTGTGAATTTCCTCAGTGCAGAGCTTCAGAAAAAGCTATTTTCAGGAAATATTTTAAATCAGTAACATCTGTAAACCTTTTCTGGATCACTTCATTGCTATCTATAGCTAAGGAATGAAGAAAGCGTAGTGGACCAAATAACCCAGGCTGGAGGAGTCTTCCTGTACTCAGTATCTCAGTAAGGTTGATCAGTTCTCCAAGAATTGAGAACCAAGTTTAGGGTACTTCAGGCACAATTCAATAGTCTCTGATGTAGTCAATGTTACAGATTTCTTTTACACATCCACAAAAATAGAACTTACTTTGACCAACCTTATTCATGTTAATTCTCTTCTTGAACGTTTGTCCTTCAGTTTTTTTGTTTGCACGGAAAAAGCAGGACTCCACCATATGAATGTAAAAATATTATCTGAGAGCACTTATTATTTTATAGCATCATTTTTTCCATCCACAATATGAACGCTTGCATGCTACCCATATTTTATCAGCAACTACTTTACATTAACATCTGCCCAGTATTGCTCTCTGTTCCCCAAGGAAATGTGGTTATGCAGTTGCACTGCTGATCTATCCATCCATTAGCTTGTCTGACAGTTTCCCCAGTACCTCCTAAATTCTTGGCCAGTTCCAGTGATGTTTGACAGAAACACTGAAAACCAAAAATTAACAAGCTTTGTGAAAATGAAAATTGGGTGAGGGAGATGGACCCACATTTCTGCCATTATCATGGGAAAGGCAGGCAGAGCTCGGTCATCCTGCACTTGGCAGCAGCCACCTGGCCAAGGGTGCAGCGTGTCCTTGCCTGCTCATCAGCAAGCAGGGGCCCTGCCTAGCCTCCACCAGTGTCACTTGCCATTTGTGGTGACACAGTAGCATGCGCAGGGAGGAGAGGTTATTATCACAAGGAGAAGGGCTTAAGGACACAAGCCTACAAGAAAGTTGGCTAATGGAGCCAGAGGTTTCATTAGTTGTGCTGCTCATGGGACCTTTCTCTTATTTGTTTGGCAGCCATGCCTGAAAGCCTCTTTTCTGTATCAGACCCCAATTCATTTCAGTGCCGTACAACACTGTATATAAAGACAATCCCTTCTTCCTACCAAAATTTTGGTCATCCTTACGACAGCTTCTCTCTGCTGATTGTGTGTCAAATAAAAACAATAAAGACAATAAATTAACAAGATAATATAGAGGGACAGAAAAAAACACATATAAAAACGTATAATGAAGCAAAACTATTCTTAGCATGAAGTCTCAAGCACAATTAGTAACTTCAGATGTGTCACTAAATTTATTTTCTGTTCTCACTGAACACGTCTCTGACAATACCATCAGAGGGACAGATTTGTTAGAAGTAGATGCTCAGCAATGTGAAATAAAATGAAATCTGTGTATGGAGTTTGTGTAATCGCTGATCAAATGTGAACAGTTGAAATTATTGCTCCCTCAGCCAGAAGCTCCCTCCCTGTAGCTGAGATGAGTGAACTGACCATATGCATGCTCCTAATCTGTTATAATGTGAAACAGAATAGGTAGCTTTTATTACACTCGGTCTATTTCTGGTTCCCATAAATGAAAATAAATCTGCCTTGTCACCTCAGCAGGCATGATTTTTCCTCCCTCTCATGGGTACTAAGAGCTTTGACAAGAAAACTACCTTTTATTTGAGGAAAGGGGAAGGCAGCAAAAATAAATGTAATGTCTCAAAAATTCAGTCAACTGTGCAATTCCAAATTAACCAGGGAGAAGTAAAGTTCTTCGCCCTGTCCTACCCCAAATTATCCCCAGGGTCATTGTGAGACACCAGGGAACTCAGTGGTCACCAGCCCCGTGAGGTAGAATCCATGTGGGGTATGCCAACCCAGCAGGGCACTGGCACAGCTGGTGGCTCACCTAGGCTTTGCCATAAGGTCAGGTTTTATCCTTCACGAGTGTTACGCTGTGCTGGGCAGGTTTCCCATCCCAAAGCACCCATTACTTCAAAATGACCTGTGTAACCCATGTACCTCTCACATAACTTCTGTGCCCGGACCTGAAGCAGCTGGAGTTGTGTGCAAGTATTTGGGCAGCTTGAGAAGTTAGGCCGGGTGCTGAGGAAGGAGCTTCAGGCCTCTGTGCCACTCTGTGTCAGCATAAGTTCAGAGAAAAAGCATTCAGGGACTTCTTTTTTCACCAGTCCAAGGGCTAAGCTCTCTTCCCCTGTGCCCAAATTAGAATATATGGAAATGACTTCAAGAGACCTTTGCCTTAATCCTCTCTTCTGAGAGTGTTGTCTATATCACATCACCACAAGGCCTTATACCAAGGACTCTCTTTTTCAGGAAAGAGTAAACTCCATTCCCATTTTTATTCAGTGTTTATGTCAAAACTATTTGCAGGCTCTTCTAGTGGCTGAAGATTAAGAGCTCTTTCATCTACATTCGGTTACTTTGACTTAATTTCCTTCAATTCATTCCATCGGCAGATGCAATTATTTCTCTTCACAGACACTCCTCGCCTTCTGTTATCAAATTCACAGCAGCATTCATGAGTGGTGTCAGCTCCTGAGCAGAGCACATCTCCTTCTAAAGGACAGATTAGTGAGTAGGCGCTGCTTGCTTCCAACGCTTTCCTCCTGAGGGCCATACCGCAAGCAAGTCCAACTGAAGAAGAAAGGAAACACCATTTGTGCCGTATGGTATCTTCCAAAAGAAATGTTCAGGAAAAAAATAGACTGCCAGTGCAGAGGTAAAGAAAAAGAAAACATCACCACTCACTTTTGGCTGCAAAACATGTTTTCATGCTGCAGCCATTTAGTGTGCCGCTCCCTGCTATATGTTCAGAATAAAAAGGCAATGTGTCGTGGCAATGGAAATGGCACAGCAAAGGCAAGAGTCCTCCAGCAAGCATGTGGGTAAGGCAGGTCAGCCTGCAGCCACTGGGGCCCATTTATCCAGCAGCTGGCTTTACCTGAGTGCAGCGATACCATTGCTCAGTACTGAGCTGGCCTCCTGCTCCTGTCCTCAGTTCAGCTGGTTTTGGCCATCCATGAGTATGTGGGGGATATAGGAAAACTATTCTGCACTACTTAGGCTCCTTTAGATGGATACAAGTTCTAGCTGCTTTTATGAATAAAGAAAAGTAACAAACTCACCTTCTTGTATTTCAAGATATTAACCTAGATTTGGACAAAGAAATGGGGACTCACTGTCCCTGGAGGTGTTGAAGAGCCGTGTGGATGTGGCACTGAGGGACGTGGGCAGTGAGCATGGTGGGGATGGGCTGATGGTTGGACTAGATGATCTTCGAGGTCTTTTCCAACATTAATGATTCTATGATTCTATAATTCTATGAAATCAGATGACAGTAGCTTTGTTTCTATACTTTTTAACCTTTCCATCTCCTTTTCTCGACTGCTTTTTTCCTCATCTTTACATCTTTCTTTTCCTCTGATCTTTTCTTCTCTTTTGTGTTTTCTCCTCATCTTTGTCCCCCTTGGAGCAGCACATCCCCACCATCTCTCTCCAGCCTGGTTCAACCCAGAGCTGGGACACAGAGCTCAGTGTGGGGTGAGGCTGATATGGACAGGATGTGCTGTACACTGTGTAGCAAACAAATGCAACTAACCCTCTTCTTGCACACAGATGCAGAAGTCTTATAGTTCTTACTAAATATAAAGCTCCCAGGTTGCTCTGTGGAATGCAGTGAAGGGCACTGAAGGGGCACAAGCCATTTTCAAGTGTTGATGCAGACAGAAGCAGCAAAAAAATGGTGCTTTTTTCTATACAGTTCTCATAGAAATCTTTCACACAGCAAACTGTGTGCTTCTCAGATAGATTTTGCATGGCTATTCACCACCACAAAAGTTCACTCATCTCTGCTCCGACCTCTTGTTCTGCCCCACAGACAGGTAGAAAGTTGGCCCTGAGCAGCAGGGACAGAGTAGGGCTGGTCAATGCTTCCCCCACTCACAAATCCAGTTGGCAGGCAGATCTGACAGATTCCCTGGAAGAGGTCCTTCCCTTTCCTTCCCTTTTGCAGGCAGGGGTCCATGCGAGCATATGGTCTGTACCAGTAGCACCTTGCTCATCATATAAAGCCATCAGAACTGTAAAACCTAATGTATTCTTTGTGTACATCTTGTGAGCGCTGATGCCTCTGGGCTATTGATTCTTTTTTCCCTCCTGTTCTCTTCTACACCAGTGGCATTTTATCAGGTTGATAATTCAGCTGTATAAGAATCCCCCGATATCAGCATTAGTTTTGTCAAATCCCTTTTCCCTGCACGAAGACAGACAGGCACTCTATTGAAACAATAAATCCATTATGTCAACACAATTAATTCTGTTAACTGATTAAAACATTCTGTCGAGGAACAAAAGGCATTCATCTAATATCTTCATCTAGTTGACAAAACACAAATCAGAGTCTTTGAAGTCGTCGTGCTCTATGCCAAGGAAAGTCCATCGTGTCAACATGCCATTTTCTTTGGTTTGCACAGAGTGGGGATGCATGGGCTCTACCAGTGATCTGCCCAGTGACACACAGAGAGCTATTGTATCTCCTGGTGCCTGTATTCCTCTCTGTCTGCCTGGACAAGGCCGTCTGCAAGGGACCGCTTCCAATTGTGTGCTTGTACCAC